>NC_136980.1:25806395-26286395 GCF_032717465.1 Coenobita brevimanus
TTCAGGTGTCTTAGTATTTATCATGCCATGGTGTAGTGGTAACAGTGTCTGACTTCTGTCTAGAGGTCTCGGGTTCGATTCCCGGCTGGAGCGCTAAAAACTTTTCACATATTACATACGTGTGATGTGTTTCTCCAACAGACAGACAGACACACACACACACACAGAGTTGACTGCATGGACAGACAGCTATCAATGATTGTATATATGGAGAGAGAGAGAGAGAGAAATGACTGCATGAACAGACAGGTATCAGTGATTGTATGTTTTTGTATGTATGAATGTATGCATATTCATATCATACATGTTGTCTCAGAGCATAGATACAGACTTCAGAAGATTCTTTGGATGATTAAATGAAATATTATACCAACTATACCAACACGAGTCCAATTCCAAACAGTAACGGAGATACAGTTACCTATATGCCTGTGCTTAAATTATGTTAGAAACTTTTCACACATAATGCACTCAATAACTGAAGCTCCATAACAGATGAAGATAGACTCAATCTGATATATTATTTTTATTCAAATCACGCCTAGGAATTAGGTCCTGAAGTTATTTTTTAAGCACCTGGGACTATACATGCATCCGTGACTATGTCGGAGCCAGGTAATCATAGTTTTCGCTCAAGTGTTACCTGGAAGGAAACGTTTTATGCCGTCCTCACCGTAACTGCCTATTGTATCTCATGTATTTGTTAAGTGCCCAGTAACCATCATTGCATTACATTGGCCACATCAAAATTTTCATAACAAAATCTAACCAGAAATACAAATAGTTGCCAGATTCTAAATATACTGTATACCATCTGTAGGTGCCATACAGTAGCTAGTCAGTTATGGCGGAAACACCTGGGTTGTTCAGTAATAATTATGTTGTTCAGACAACACTGAGGTTTACCCGATATCAAAAGTGTAGGTAAGGTACACCAACCAATAGCTTTGCTGACTTCATGTGGTTTATGGACGTCAACTTCATTAATTCAGGCTTTACTGATCTACCAGAAGACCCGCCGACATGTCGTAAAAATACCCCCGCTAATACCAATACACAAGTCCTGTATGAGACAGCCCTAGCATGTATTCAATATGGACGGTGGGTGTTAGCGCCGAAGTGGTGACATGTAGAGGTGTATGGTATGTAGGAGGACTGCTGGGCCTTGATAGCAGGCTGTGAAGCCTATGCCCAGAGTCGAACACATAAAAAAAAAAAAAACTTGCTGCTGCCTTTGGATGAGGAGAATCTGACACTAAATACAAGATATTCTCAAGGAATTTAACACCTTTGCCTCAAGACAGTAGACCGCCTGGACATTAAGTATGTGTGTGTGTGTGTGTGTGTGTGTGTGTGTGTGTGTGTGTGTTTAAGGAGGGAGGAGGTAGCGTGAAGTTTGTGTTAAAAGAGTGATTTAGCACAGTAATGTGTGTCTGCTCTTTTTAGTAGTGCTCTACTATTTTCCCGGTAGCTAATTATCTCACTGTTAATGCCACTTCCAACTCTGCAGTTACAGTTTGAATCCTTTCAGTGTGGTTGCCACTCACATGCCAAATCAAATCAGTCGTATACATGAGGCCAGCACGATCTAGTCTACTGTACAGTATACCCTGCGTGTGTGTGTGTGTGTGTGTGTGTGTGTGTGTGTGTGTGTGTGTGTGTATACCATCATTCTATACATCACAAATGTCTCTGTGAGGGAGAAAATGGCGTGGGCGACGAATTCGAAGCTGTTGCCGGTCGGCCATCTTGCCTCCTCTATCGCTTGTGAGAAACTCTTAAGTCCTGGTGACAGCTGCCCACCATTCCTAACTGGGCCCCGAGATGTGAGAAGCCACAGCGTTTACGCATTTTTATAAATAGCTCTTGAGATTTCTCCTGTGTTTAGGGACACTCATAAGGATTTACGAGTCATCCTAAGGACTTAACAGTTTTAATAAATACCAGCCCGGATGTCTAATACTTGAACACATTAGTTGGTAAGCTACTTTCTCAACGCGTTTCTGTACTTCTTACGCTGTTATTTTCATCATGAAATTATGTGAAAGAATGTTTACAATAAGTAATAACATCTACAAAAAAACTGAAAAGACTATCAGCACATTATTTGAATATCCATCACCTTCAATCACCCTAAGCTATATTAAATCGTCTGGCGGTAGCTGGAATAAAGTATCAAACGGACATCATCATTAGCCCCTTCAATCCGAGTAAGGAATATGTTATGATGTGGCTATCTCAAAACTGTACTCAGCTTAAAGAGAGAGTTGTCGAATAGGAGGGTGTGCTATATCATTCATTAACTCAGTGTTAGGGAGCTCTACCAGATGGAATGAAATCGTGTGCCAACAGCAAAAATAGACTACAAACAACTTGTTGTCATGCAGTGGGGAATAGGGGACTTGTGTGTTATCATCTGTACAGGGTAGCCGCCTGACCTTGGCTCATATTCTCGTCGGCTAAGGAAGCTTCCAAACACCTCCTCTTTTTGCGAAATATTTTTTTGAAAATGGATGATTAATATCAATTTGTACGTTATTTATAGAGAGTAAGATGATACTGGAAGGATTTATATAAGACAGAAAAGGACAGTAAGGTATGATAAAATATATCGTTTACGAGAAAGCATTAGGGAGCTTCCTCAACCTACGAGAATACGGGACCTTGAGTTCTGCCGTGGGGTAACGCACTCAGTCGACTCAGTTGCCAAGTGGCAGTATTAAGCCATCCTGGTGACTGGCAAGTATGGTTAGAGAAATCCGCTTGTATTATCGTCAGCTGCGGAGGACCAATGATAATTTGGTGTTTTCTAATTTGGTGTTTTCATTCCCAGTCTAAAGATATTAACTAAATAAGACATTTCGGCAAAATTTTAGCGATATTCCAAGGATTATATACGCTCATGTCTAACCATTTTCTGAATATATTTTTATATTATCATTATAGTTTGTGAATGCAATTTCAGCGGTATTTGTAGCTTTCTATTTGACAACACTACTCTGCCCCATCTTCTTTACCAGTATGTTTTACGTGTTGCACCTTAACATACTTTTTACTCATTTTTCATTGTTATTATTTTTAAACGAATTTCTTAAGCTAGGTATTTCGCAATATACCTGTATATATATATATATATATATATATATATATATATATATATATTTTGCCATGTGGAGAGGATGGAGGGTGAAAGACTGACGAAGAGAGTGTATGTGAGTGAAGTGGAGGGGGGGAGAGGGAGGGGGAGGCCGAGGATGAGATGGAGCGATGGGGTGGAGAGGTAAATGAGAGAGGGGCGTGTGAGATGGGAGCGGGGCAGTGAAATGGCGGGGGACAGAGCGACGTGGAGGCGATTTGTTTGAGGCCACCCGGAACGGGATTGAGGCGTCTGGCAATATATATATATATATATATATATATATATATATATATATATATATATATATATATATATATATATATATATATACAGTATATATATACATACTGTATATATATATATATATATATATATATATATATATATATATATATATATATATACATACTGTATGTATATATATATATATATATATATATATATATATATATATATATACATACTGTATGTATATATATATATATATATATATATATATATATATATATATATATATATATATACAGTCGTGGCTATAAATAATCACCTATCCGCCAGTAACCCGTGCCTCAGGCTGCCTCATTTATGCGCGGCAAGTCACAGTGGCGAAAGAGGGGCTGAGAGGGAGGGGCTAGAGAGAGAAGGGAAGGTGGGGGAGGGGGGGACGAGTGATGGTGTGGGGGTGGACTGAGGGAGGGTGGGTAGGGGAGGGAGAATGAATGCGAGGTGGTGGTCATATTATTTGTCTACTTTCTTTCATTCAGGGCATGATATATGTGAATTAATATTCGGTAGATAATGATGCACTTCATCTTATTACCGGTGTTAGATAACAAGCTTTAGATAGGTGGTGATATCAAGGGCTGGCTCGTGTGGGAAATATACTGAC
The DNA here is from genome assembly GCF_032717465.1 of Coenobita brevimanus. NCBI lineage: Eukaryota > Metazoa > Arthropoda > Malacostraca > Decapoda > Coenobitidae > Coenobita > Coenobita brevimanus. Next base: position 25,810,424 of record NC_136980.1, read on the forward strand.
GTGACATCAAATATATATTAGTGCTGAGCCAGATATTTCTGTTTATCTCTATATTTTGACTTCGGACGCAGAATGGAATCTGGATGGCTTTGACTTCCTTGATGTTTAAGAAACGTCCTTTACCCTTACATGTAATTAATTTTGAAACTAAATATCATGTGCAACCTTCCTGGTTGCATTGGCTTTACCAATGCCGGTAAACATTGCCACAAATATATTTTGGGAGTCTGAGTATGATTTTGTTTCATATTCTTTCTAACATTTTATGAGAGCTATCGATAATATATCCACCCATGTGCACAGACATCAAATTTATTTACCTTTTGTGCACAGTTATTTTAAACAGCCTTTTCATATAGAGATGCCATAAAATAGTTGACATGATGGTGGCTATATAGAGGGAGTGTATACGAAGAGGATGATCATATTTACTGTGGACACAGCCATGTCACAGGTTGCACATGATATTTAGTTTCAAAATTAATTACATGTAAGGGTAAAGGACGTTTCTTAAACATCAAGGAAGTCAAAGCCATCCAGATTCCATTCTGCGTCCGAAGTCAAAATATAGAGATAAACAGAAATATCTGGCTCAGCACTAATATATATTTGATGTCACGTCAGTATATTTCCCACACGAGCCAGCCCTTGATATCACCACCTATCTAAAGCTTGTTATCTAACACCGGTAATAAGATGAAGTGCATCATTATCTACCGAATATTAATTCACATATATCATGCCCTGAATGAAAGAATATAGACAAATAATATGACCACCACCTCGCATTCATTCTCCCTCCCCTACCCACCCTCCCTTAGTCCACCGCCACACCATCACTCGTCCCCCCCTCCCCCAACTTCCCTTCTCTCTCTGGCCCCACCCTCTCAGCCCCTCTTTCGCCACTGTGACTTGCCGCGCATAAATGAGGCAGCCTGAGGCACGGGGTGCTGGCGGATAGGTGATTATTTATGAGCACGACTGTATATATATATATAGATAGATAGATAGATAGACAGACAGATATAAATATATATATATATATATATATATATATATATATATATATATATATATTATATATATATATATATATATATATATATATATATATATATATATATATAAATGCATTAAATTATCTAAACTTTTCAAGAATAAGGGTGCTGATACGTCATCATAGTGAAAGGATTAATATAATGTTGTATGTTATCCGTGTAATTTAAATATACAATATTGACACTGCTTGCAAAAATAACTATGTAAATGAAAATTTCTCCTTTATCATTAGCCCTTTCAGTGCGCTGGCGTTTTGTGTACACTATTCTTGCAGCTGACGGATGATTTTCTTCATTTAAGCGTAATTTCATTTAAGTGTAAGTCACTGGTTAAATTATGATATCTTTATTTTAGTTTGAAGGAGAATAATTACCCCATTCACACCGACATCGTATTGTTCCCATATAATTCTCGTTACTTACGGAGTTCCTATGTAGTTCAGGAGACTTTTCGAAGTTGTGGAGTAAGATATAACTTCCATTTTCCATCACTACTGGGATGCTCTCCCATTTTAACAATAATCATCTGGAGGCAGCAGCAGTAGTTGCTTTAGTCCTCGTAGTCCAAAGTTCATCTTTAACCTTAACCTGGCGGACTGAAGGCTGCATTTGTCCTCATACAGACCTCCATGAAACTTTTGGGGAATAGGGATATAGCTGAGGGACGTTTGTAGCCTGTAGCCAGCCTGATTAGCCGACCAGTTATATCAGTGCCACTACATGAAGGCATTCCCCTCCAGTACTTTGGAAAAATAGCAAAAACAAACTAACAAAAACTTAACAGAATTCAAGCTGCTGTATATAATAAAGAACACACGATGTTACCTGTAACGAGAGCGATTCTGCCTGAGAGAGTGCATGACGTTGTGGTGGTGGTGGCGTCTGCTGACGCTGCCATTGCAAACTGTTCACTCACGCTACTGCACAGACAACCTCACACTGGCACAAGGTTGCCAGACGTTTCTGCATAAAATAGGAGAGACTCTCAGTGAGAAAAGGCCAGTCTCAGAGGAAAAAATCATACATATATATATTTATGCTTAAACACATACAATGTATACATGCAGTATATGCCATGAGAGAGAGAGAGAGAGAGAGAGAGAGAGAGAGAGAAATGCTGATGACTATTTGGTTTACACGTTTTGATAGATTGGTATGTTTGGTGTTGTAAAAGTGTACAAAGTGCGTATACAAGACGAGAGAGAGAGAGAGAGAGAGAGAGAGAGAGAATGTTGATGGCTGGTTGGTTTACTCGAACTGACTGATTGGTATGTTTAGTGTTGTTAAAGTATACAAAGTACATATACAAGAAAAGCGGGTGGCGGGTCTTGCCACAAACCTCCAGCAGCAAGTATATATAGATAGACAGATAGATAGATAGATATACAATTGAAAAATGAGGAAGAATTCATAAGGTACTACAATAACACGGTAGATAAAAGTAGCAATAAAATGTTAGAAAAGTATAAGCTGAGCTGCACTTCCCTGGCCTGGGACAGGGGACATCATACATCCTTGTCCCCAGATCGTATGGCTCACACTGGTCATGAGCTAAACATGCCCCTCCAACACTCCTTCAACACCCTTCCACTCCCGTCTCTCTCACTTTCTCTCAATTCCATCACTCTGTTAACTGTACTGGTCATGAGCTAAACATGCCCCTCCAACACTCCTTCAGTACCCTTCCACTCCCGTCTCTCTCACTTTCTATCAATTTCATCACTCTGTTAACTGTACTTGTCATGAGCTAAACATGCCCCTCCAACACAACTTCAGCACCCTTCCACTCCCGTCTCTCTCACTTTCTCTCAATTCCATCACTCTGTTAACTGTACTTGTCATTCTTGGTTACACTCTGCTGTGTCTAGTACGAGTTGCTACTTCTGCATGTCAACATTGGCTGCAAAAATGTATACTAAACTTCTTAATAACCGTCGCCTTATAAACACCAGGAAGTGAATAAAAAGGACAGTTTTGGACTGTCCCTTTTCTCAGGAAAATAAAAGAACAGACAGATTCCCCAAAGGACACAGTCCTTAAAAGGACAAACCTGGCAACCCTGCAGTGGCACAAGGTCAACCTATGTGTGTGTGTGTGTGTGTGTGTGTGTGTGAGAGAGAGAGAGAGAATGACTAAAATATTGGCTTGTAATATGGCTGCAAATACTGTACCAAACTACGAGGTAAACACTGTATAACACTGTGAAGGAATGAGCAGTAAAGTACAATGATGGCCCAACCCGTCTGTTGTCCCCCGAGCCATGACATTTTACTGGGCCAAGTGATACTGAGAATTCTGCCATGATGAATAAAACATCACCCACTTCACATCGAGGACGTTGTTTTACTTTCATTGCTACTGCTTCCGGACCTTTACTTCAGCTTAGAGGAGTCCCGTGTTAATGAATGGAATAATGCAGAATATTTGTCTACCTATAACTCTGTCTATATAAATTCACAACATTTCGAAAGCTCTTTAATAGAATAAAATCATCTCTTGGTAGCAAAGACAGAGTAAAGAAAAGGGTGTTATCGTAGTGCAGGTGTTAACGTTATCAGAGGTTCCAATGTGAAATACATTTTTATGCTGGCAGAAGTGAGGTTCTCCGTAGCCTACTAGTCTTTGGTCATGCCTCCAAGTAGACATGTGGAGGTGTGGTGTGTAGCAGGACTACTGGGCCTTGGCAGCAGGCTATGAAGCCGATGCCCAGAGTCGGGCACACACACACACACACACACACACACACACACAAAATGCATTGCCTTTATAAAGAATCTCTTTTAGACTCGATACATAAGTCTTCAATGGCGGAAACAATGAGTTGACAGTTTATGACCTGCTCGTTTGCTATCAAAACACACACACACACACACACACACACACAAAGTACGGACAACCTAGACAACTAACAATATGACAAAACTCATAAAAGAATGAAAAAAAAAAAAAGGGAAGTCTGTCATTTGCTTCCCTTGTTTGTTTATCCCTGCTGGTCAGGCTTATTTTTAGCAATATATATTCACTCTCATAATACGCCATGCTGGATCTGCCCCTGGTCTTCACATCCAGCCTTTTAGTTACTATCATGACTGTTATGTTCCGAGTCCTACAGTAAATTCCATCTAAAGCATATGCTTTTTGCAACTATGATGACGCCTTAAAGCCATGTGTGGATGTATAGCTGTGAAATCCAGCTGTGCCATATTTCATTAATTCGCATTTGAGTTCAGTAACTCATGTCTTAATGATAATTTTGCATTGAACCTGTAAAGTACACACACACACACACACACACACACACACACACACACACACACACACACTAAGAAGAAACACTGCAACCATCTTCCCGTAGTGCAGATTATCCCAGATATTGCAAATATTTTTATGTGTACTGTTACTCCCTCTCTTTCCCAGTTCAACAGTTAAACAGTTCTCACCTCCATCTTCTGGCACTCAGCTGAACTGGCAAGGAAGGTACCTGAAAAGCAAAGCCTGTTAGGAAAGAGGGTATAAAGGAGAGGGAAGGCGACGAGGATACTTCTGTGAATATCAGAGGGAATAAGAGTTGGAGTATAACTCACAGTGGTGGTACAGAATTTTACCCACAGAATAATATCATATATACACATACGGTAACTGATAGGGAAACCACTCAAACATGCACCCATAATACGACAAATAAACGCTTTTCTACATATGGACCCTTATTTTGAGTTAAGTGAAAAATTAAATGGGTTTGAGACTTTTTCCATAAGTTGTGGTCCACTCAACAGTTTTTGTAATTTGACTATAATACTGAGCTCCCTGTGTTAATTCAGAGTCTTTCCTAAAACCAAGAATCAGGTTATAATCATTAATATGTATTATTTTTTTCTATTCTTTGACCTTTTCTATACGACTAACTTCCTATATTGATATAAAGTGAAATATGTTTACCTGTAACAGTAGTAGCTTAATATTTCATTCCTCACTGCGAGTCGTACTGTTTTTGTATCATTAAATCGTCCTTTTACTTGTAACATATCCACTGCTTTCGCCAATCTTTGACTGGTATTTCATTGGCTACATCGTAATGTTCATTCTCAGTCCCTAATTTCATTCCATTCTCCAGGAAGCATTCTTAATCACTATCGTTTCTACTTCAAACTGTTTTTAATTATAACTGTGGTGAAAGTGGTATTCATTTGCTGGTGGTTTACTTGAACACCATGCGTTAGTTGTGGATTTTTAATTGGAAGTATGCTGGCAAAATGAACACCAAATATTTTACTATACGAATGATTGGTTAAATATCGTGAATAATATAGTTTGTGGAACTTTACAGAGATTTTTATCCATTTACAGCTTACATCCCGGTACTCTAGTGACACGAAATGGCAATACTTTGGATCCAGATCCATTCCAAAACACTTTGCGACTGTCTCCATATTCTCGTGCTATGGTCTTCCTAAAGCTGAGCGTTCAGGATGTGGAGTGGAGATAACAGTTTTAGTCGTGCTGCTCCCTTGCCACAGCTGAACAATAACCCCCACGGGTCAGGCAAAGATTTCCCTGCCGTACCTGGGACGTGGGCATTTTTCACAGATTTTCGCCTAAGTTCAAAAATCGATAACTAAACTATTAATGTTAGAGAGAGAGAGAGAGAGAGAGAGAGAGAGAGAACATTAAAACTACAGACCTTCAGCTTTCAGATGTGACCAGAATGAGCTTCATCTGACATATAGTGTGGCTGTTGTGGCGGTGTGAAGTAAGGTGGTGAAAAATGGTTTGAGCGAGCAGTCTCCCGAGCACTGAGCAGCGGCGGGCAGTGTGTATGGGTGAGGAAGGGTGGGACACCGCTTTCCAAGGTCACGAGCGCGCTATCACATGTCTCATCACTAAAATATTTATATTATTCATAATACAAGCAGTTTACTTCTAATCTTATAACATATTCACGTACTGTATTTCATGCAGTAATAGCTTCAAAAACAGTCAGTATATACTTAAATACAGGCAATATAAATGTTTCACCATTTTCTAAATTACTTATATCATTAATTTTCTTATAACAAAATCACTTATATCACTTTTCACTTACTTCACTAAGTCTTGAGATAACATATTTACATTATATACACTGGAAAAAACCTTTCCGCAAGTTATCACTGTATGGAAGTCTGTGAAACAAGGCGGACAGAGAGGCACAGTACACTCCATGCAGTCGGCAGATGTCTCCCTCCTCTTTGTGTTCATGTACAGTCATGAGAAAAAGTATCGTTACCCTTCGGAGCTATGCACTATGACACAACGACGAAGTGTTGTGGAATGACCGGACATAAAAATTTTTACCGCAAACCTGTCAGTGTCGGTTATGTGAGACAGTGAGACACAAATATTAGAATTTGTGCTAGAGGTAATAAAAGCTAATTAGATTGTTTGGTCTTTGTGCATAGACAATACGGTAAGTTTAATTATCCGGCACAGAATTCATTAAATACAAATGTAACAGAATGGTGTAGAGTCGGCAGAAGGGCAATGAGTATGTGCACCCATGCCAGACGTATGATATTAATTCAGCCGATACAAGCCAAGCTAGTAAATTTTAGTATAATAATGATATGTATTGCTTTCTACATAAAATAAATGTTGAGTATTAGGAAAATAATAATACGTGTTCAGTCTCATTGCTTTAATATTTTTTATACCCACCCACTGCTTCCAAAACTTACCACACCTCATCGATGTTAACTCCGATGCATCCATCTGAAGCATTTAACCATCCATTTAAAGCAAACAAATGAACTCTTGCACCCTTGCTAGACTGTTATTAAAAAAAAAAGCAAAAGTCGATGCCTATAAGTTTAACACCCTTCAAAATAATTTATTTGTTGTATTCTATATATAAAATAAGTGCTGAATAGTAGGAAAATAATAAATGTGCCGAGTTTCATTATTAATGCCCGGAAGGGTGCTCAGGATAATGCAAACACGTCCTATATATTTCCCTGCCATATGGCTCATTCTTGCTCATTATTCCAACTCTTTTAATGGGATTGCGATAAGGCAACACTACACTGGGGAGGGGCGAACAGCAAGGACCCGCCCACATAGCCCAGCTAACGTTCGTTTGGCATTGAACACTCCTGGGGGTTACAATAGTTTTTTATATGACTGTATGCAGAGCACCTCTTCTGGCCCTTCTCCCTTGCCTCGGATGTAGAGGACAGGTACTCCACTCTGTGCCTAGACAGGTAATCCCACAGCTCAAGCTTATCAGGCAAGTCGTCAGCATGGTGCTTTGGTTGTCCTGCAGGCTGGAGATCACCATGTCACTCCAAGAGTTCATAAACTACAGTATGACCTTGGAGAATAGCCACAAGGACGTCTTCTTTCCAGTCACCACCAGGTACAAGTTGAATGCATTCAGGACGGTGATATCCAGCAGGTGCAGGAAGGTCATCTTACACCACTTCATACACCCCCTGATACATTCCACACTGCCAACCTGCATATCACACTTACCCGCAAGTCACATATTCACGTTATAGTCCACTAAAGCATCTGGCTTCGTCACTGGCTCTCGAGTTTGATGGTCCCTTTTTCTAGTGTCCACCATTTTCACCTCGTGAACAGTGGTGAGCATGTTCATGTGGCACTTGTCATGCCACCTGATAGCCAGCATTTTCTCCGATTGTTTCAGGACATCACCTCTTGATGTTGGAGGGAAATCAGGCCATCCTCTCCTGTTGCTCCTCACGAACCAATTTTGTGCTCCAGGAGATACTTTGACAAGGCTGGCGATGTGTAATACAGTAATTGCCTGTGTAAAGGATGTGATCTCCCCAGGTGTCAAGCAACACCTTCACAACACTACCTGTGAAGCTGTGCATGGTGTCCTTGGGGATATCTACAACTAAACCAATATACATTACCATGTCCAGCACATACCCTGTTTCACAGTCACACAACACCTATATCTTGATTCCAAAGCTGTGCCTCTTGGAGGGGATGTACTGCCTGAAGGAGAGCCGCCCATGAAGGACAGCCGCTCTTGGAACAAGACAAGAGACTCGTCAATCACCACTTTTTGGAAGGGGTAAAATAACTTGGTGAAGCAATTCTTCACCAGGGTGAACACTGGCCTTATCTTCTACAGCCTGTCTGTTTGGTCCTTGTTGTTACCAACAAAGTGCAGATAGCTGAAGATATTTAGGAATCTGTTATGAGGCATGACCTTGCTGAATGTAACAACAGTTATCTCGTCCTTTAGCCAACATTCCTGTATGATGTGCATTTTTACATGGGTCATCAACATCATCAGTCTGAAAAACACATACATTCAGGAGCACATGCTTGAACTCATTCTTTCATTTTTGGAGACTGCTTATTGCCAGCTCCCTTCTGCAAACAATACTGCTGGAAGGAATTTGTCTCCTTGCATATATACTCCATCACTTCATCGTCAAAGAGAGCCACAAAAAATTCATATAGAGATTAACTTTCATTGCAAGGAAAGCAAGGCTGCACCCCAGAGCAATCTTTGTTGAAGGCAGGCACATCAGGGCTGAAACTATCCACATACACCGCGGAAAGGCGTCCAGGCTGCCAACATGTGGTTCAGAGTCACCCCTTCCAACACCTGGTGCAGCAACCCTTCCACGTTTCCATTTTCTTATGGCCTTCTTACTAGGTTGCTGTTCCTGCTCCACATCCTCAGAGTCCGATGAGGAGTACAGTAGGTGCGTGGGTGGTTGAGTTGGTTAGGCAGCGTGTGGTGAGTAAACACCCTCACTACTATCAGTGCTCAATTAAAAGTGTCACCTGGCATGTAGCTCTCATCCTACGGCATTTCTTCGTAATTGCTGCCTGTTTTTCCACTACCATCACTTCTCAAATACTGTAGAGCCTGATGAATTTTACTGTCATACAGTGGTCGGTACAGATCCACCACCTTCCTTGGCTAGAAGCACATCGGCTTAATCTGGAGGTCGATGGGCAGGGCTCCACATCACACAGCAGCTGGGCAAGAGCTGGTACTGTCTGACTTAGTGGGGTATGGAAGCAACTTAGAGTGTGAGATGAAGCACAAACATGCATACTAATTACTACAGAGACACAGGGAGGTAATTTCAATACAAAACAGTGGAGGCAACTCAAGCGTGCCATAAGGCTTACCCTGACGTCATCCATGCTGCTCCATATGGTGTACCCTAACATGTGCGGGTTAAGATGGAGAGACAGTAGATTTAGCCATGCTAATCTCTTGCTACAGCTGAGCATCCAGGATGGAGATATAGCGGTTTTAGTCATGCTGATCTCATGCTACAGCTAAAGTTCATAATGGTTTTAGTCGTGCTAATCTTTTGTTACAGCTGAGCATCTGTGATGGAGTGACAGAAGTTTTCATCGTGCTAATATCTTGCTAAGGCTGAATATTGATGATTTAAAGATGGCAGTTTTAGCCCATATTAAAGTGCACGGTATAGGTGGCAACACACACACGGATGCAAAAATGCCGTACGAGTGTGTTTTTGTGGCGAGACTAGGGGTGCCCCAGAGAAGTCTTTACCAATTCAGCTGAATCCAGTGTCTCTTTCCTGTCCCACACCAAAGTTTCCTGGTGGCATATCTCAAAGTTTGAACTTGGTCTCAGTTACCTCAACTTTATCTTGGCCATTTAGCTGAAATTTGCCACTGAGAGTCAAATTCTGCGACCAAGTTTTACAATGACTGGAGGAGAGATTCACAGACTCACAATTATTTTTTCTTGTTATTTTTATTAATTTAATAGAAAGAATACTCGTAGGACACATTTGGCAGTGCTATGTCATCTCCTTCCCTTTCCTTCAGAAATAGCCGAATTACACAGAAGTTACTTTAAGAGTCACGGGATGTGGCTAAGGTTCACCTGGTTGCTGGCTTGTTTAATATTTCCGGTGAAAGTAGAAAAAATCTTATTGTTTTTATTGCACCAGAAACTCAATTCTGTCATTGCAAAAATCATTAAAATTTTCCATAGGAACATCACATACTTTTAAACAAGACTTTTTAATGTGAAACAGCTCACTCAGGACTTATCATGGCAAGGCAACAATCCTTCTCGTGTAACATTTGTTTTTTAGTGATTTGGTGTGCAGAATCTAGTCCGTACAGGGATCATACATGCCTCTGTGCTTTAGGAGAGGGAGGGGTTGCGTGGATCAGGTGTTTGCGGTGAGACAAGTGTGTGAAACGTATTTAGCGAAAGGCAAGGATGTGTTTTGGGCATTTATGGATTTAGAGAAAGCGTATGATAGAATTGATAGGGAGACTTTGTGAACTGTTTTAAGATTGTATGGACTTGATAGTAGGTTACTAAAAGGGGTGAAAAGTTTTTATGTAAATAGTAGAGCGTGTGTAAGAGTGGGAAATGCTGTGAGTGATTGGTTTCCTGTGAGAGTGGGGCTGCGACAGGGATGTGTGATGTTGCCTTGGTTGTTTAATATTTACATGGATGGTGTTGTAAGGGAGGTGAATGCAAGAGTTTTAGGTGGAGGTCTGAGTCTGGTGAATGTTGATGGTGGAGAGTGGAATCTGAAGCAGCTGCTGTTTGCAGATGATACTGCACTGGTGGCTGATTCAGAGGAGAGATTGAGACAGTTGGTAGAGGAGTTCGGAAGGGTGTGTGAAAGGAGGAAATTGAAAGTAAATGAGAATAAGAGTAAAGTGATGAAGTGTACGAGGTTGGTAGATGGTAGGGGGATGAATATAGTTTTGAATGGCGAGTTGCTTGAGGAGGTAGAGTGTTTTAGATATCTAGGGTCACATGTTGCTGTGGATGGAAAAAGAGATGCAGAAGTGAAGTTTAGAATAAATGAAGTAGGAAAGGTGCTGGGAGGAATGAAAAAAGTGTTTAGATGTCGTTCGCTTAGAATGGATGTAAAGAGAAGGCTGTATGAGGGTGTTGTGGTACCGACTGCATTATATGGGGCTGAAACATGGAATATGAGTGCAGCAGAGAGGAAAAGTTTGAATGTAATGGAGATGAGGTGTCTGAGGAGTATGTGTGGAGTGACGCGTATGGATCGGGTGCAGAATGATGAAGTGTGAAGGAGAACTGGAGTTGTTCGGGAGATGGCTGGTAGAGTTGAGCAGAGGGTGTTGCGATGGTTTGGGCATATGGAGAGAATGGATAATGAGTGATTGGTGAAAAAGATAACTAGATCTGATGTGAGAGGTGTAAGGCTGAGAGGAAGACCACGAATAGGATGGATGGACAGTGTGAGGAGAGCGCTGGATGCGAGAGGGATGTCTGTTGAGCAAGGAAGAGTGGCTGTGCGTGACAGAAATAAATGGAGAGAAATTGTGAATGAATAAGTGATGACGCAGCCCTGAGGGGATATTCTCCTGCATTTGGTCTGATCAGGTATTTCAGGTCAGGTGCGGGTAAGGGGATGAGTCTGTTATGATGTGGCAGGGGTAAACCAGCTCTGCTGTCAGGTTCTGCTGCGGATGTCACTGATTGCATTGCACAGTTGACCCTTGTGCGGTGTGGTGCGGTGAGGATCTGTCCGTTCTCCCCTTTGGGGCTAAGATGCGAATGAATGTGTTTGAATGGATGAGTAAATGGGGAGTGTGTCGTCCTGTCTCGGCTACCTCCCTTTCCTTGGGGGAAGCAGCCTAGGTATATAGATAGATAGATTGTAAGGAAATGGGGGAAAGAGGGACTCAAGATAACAAGCTTCTCTAAATGGCTATAGTCAAAGGGTTACTGTCTCATCAACTCCTCCTGTCCACATAATGACTTCCTTCAAACTCTTTCTCTTGGCCACATTGTTGCATCTTTCACCTCTACTGCCACTGCTTGAGTGGCTGCTGCAGCTGTCTGCTTACATCCTTCTCCAGTTACTGCAGGCGAGTAGCACCATTCTTATAATGCACTCTCACCTCTTTTCTCTGTAGTCCAAATGCAAAAGTTACACAGCACTCCCGGTCGTTCATATTTGCATTTTGTCAGCTCTTGAATTGTTGTCCTTGGGATGTATTTCCCTCTGCTTATGAGTTCCAGTCTTTTATCTGCAGTCTCTCCAGTTATCTCGGTATTGAGGGATCTAAATTTGGGTCTCTTTTTTAAAATATTCTTTGGTCAGAACAACTTTATGAATGAATCCAGCTAGTGGTTCATTCTTTTTACCTGTCGCAATGGCCAGCAGGTCAGTGAGTGGCCAGCATTCTTCTTCTGTTTCTGGCAGATTTGTTAAAAGAGGCCTTTGGAGACAGAAGCGGTACCATGTTAGGTATTTGACATGGAGCGAAATCTGTCATCAGCTGACACTTGAGGTGGCGCCATCTAGCGACAGCTTTAGTAAATATACGTTATTTATTGCAATTGAGACATAAAAGTGGTCCCATTATATGGTTATTTGGTATGGAGAACCAAAATTTGCTGTCAACTGACACCTGTGGTGGTGCCATCTAGCAGCAACTTCAGCAAAAGATCTTCATTTAAGCCATTGAGACATAAAACTGGTCCCATATAAGGTTGTTTGAGGTGGAGAATCCAAATCTGCAATGGACTGGTTGACGGTCGTGCACAAGTTACATAAAGCAATAAAATAGTCACACGTAATCATCGGAATGTCTTTAATTTTTCTCTCTGATATAATATTTATAAAAAAATAGTCAAAGTTGGAGTCAAAGAGAGTATGGGTCAGTTGGTTCAATGATTGTAAGGATATGACTCAAAGTTGGACTACAAATGTGGGCTATTGTGTGCGTGTATGTACCAACGCAAGATCGTGCAAGCAGAGTGAGAGAAGAGTTCTGGACAAAGTGGAAGTGTGCATGGAAATATTTGAAAGGAATAAGAGAGTCTTTTTGATTGGTGATATGAATGGTAGAGTAGAGAATGTAAAGGTGAATGCAGTAGTTGGTGAGTGGGGTTGGATAAGAAGGGTGGATGGGCGGGTGGGTCGGTGGAAGGAGTGGGTGGACAGGATGGGTGGATGGGCTGGGTGAGGTGGTTGGGGAATGTTCAGGAAGAGGTGGGAGGGTTGTGTGGGTGGATGAGATGCATGACATTGTTGGGTGACCAGGGTGGGTGGAATTCGTGCATGGGAAGGATGGGTGGAATTTGCGAGTGGTGAGGGTGGGTGGTAGGGGTAGGTAGGCAGGATAGGTTGTCGCGATGTGTGGGCAAAGTGAGTCGCCAGGGTGAGTGGGCACCGTTGGTCGCCAGGTTGGCTGAGGCGATTGCGTGGTCGGGATGATCTAAGTGGTTGGGTTGGGTGGCTGGATGGGTTCAGGGTGGAGAAGTGAATGAGTAAATGAGTTGAATGGCATTGTTGGGTGAACTTCGTGTGTGGCATCCGTGTGTTAGCAGGGTGGATAGCAGGGATCGATGAGCTGGGTGGGTGGCAGGGGTGAGGTCGGTGGGTTGTGTTGGATAGGCTGAGTGGGTAGGTGGATAAGTAGGTGAGTGTATATGTGGCTGTCCACATGGCAAGGCAAGAGAGGGACTTATCTGGCCATATAACTTTTAACTGTTACTTGGATTTTAGTCTATCGCTTAGAACACGTAGGATAACTATTTGGAAACCAGACTTTATACATTAAGGTCATTGTATTGAATCTGCTAAAACTTCGATATAATCACTTCTCATGGAATTGAATATGGATCTATGCACTTGATAATACACCTAATAGCAAGATAAATGAAAGTAACATTACATGCGGCAAGACGTGAAAGTGAGCGAAGCTTCATATCTCCGATCCATCCGTCTAACAAATCAGTGTTTTGGTGGGGGTATGGGAGGGGAGATGGGGGGGCAGACGTGTGCGACTAACCTGACCTCTGAAGGCAGATTGTCGTGTATCACGAATTTCTGTCCGGAGGTGTACTTCATCTTAAAACATACTTCCATAATTACTTAGACTCCACCAATTGTCTTCACCTAGTTTTGAGTATGAATATGAGTTTTAGCTGTTCAGATATTTCTTAAATGATTTAATACTTTGAGTGCATACAAATTATTTTTGGCTGCTTGGATATTCCTTGAAGCAGTAGAACTGTTCATAGATATTGAGCCAAGATGGTTAGCTGAAATACTGTCCACGTCTAAGGATTAAGACATGTGATAACTCACTAGCTCGCATAACACATTCATTCATTGCCGACCGTTTTATATTCTGTAATGTGCTCTTCTGCTATTATTTTTGTAGTATATTTTCTAAGGCAGGCAAATATAAACATACTTTCATAATTTAATCAGCAGTAAGATTGACCGATATCTACGAGTATGAAAATAGAATTCTCATTTCATTTAGCAGTCGATGAGCGAATGACACTGGTTTGATACTACGTAAATTCTGGTTGCTTGTGGGAGGTTCGAAGCTGTAACCTGTCGTCCGGGAAGGAGGGGCCGAGACTAGCGCCCTCCACATTGGGTGTATTACGACCTTCTGAACTGAGCTGTACATTGGAAAAGTGCATACAAAAGAAACAAAAATCCCGCTACAAAGAGCAAAAAGAAAAAGGGATGCAGGGAATTTCAGAGTGAAATATTGCGATTCTATTTGCCAGAAAAGTCAAAATGGGATGGATGAAATTAGTGATACTGATGATAGTTTGGAAAATGATTGTACAGATGAAACATATTGTTCTAGTGTAGAAAAAAAGAGGAAAAATATCAAGGTATCACGATAACTGTGAACTTGTTACAAGAGAAGCTGATCGATTTGGTGTGAGTGATAGAGGTGCCGCTTCAATTGCCACTTCCACTCTGGTGGGCGCTGGACTTGTTTCACCTTAAAACAAGAATTTAGTTGTAGACAAGTCAAAAGTAACATGTGCCAGAATATCAGACAGAGAAAGACTTCAGCATATAGAAAAGGAAGACACAACAACACTGTAGTTTGATTAGAAAACAAAACAAAACATTAACATTGGAAGAGAGAAAAGATGAAAATGGTTGTCTGTCCATTCACCAAGTATGCAGATTTGAGGAACACATTCTGTTCATTAAAAAGACAGGCTCTGAATACCTTGACCATGTAACTCCTGGTGGGGGAACAGCAGCTGCTATTTCTGAGTGCTTGATGAACTGTGGGCTGAGGACTGAAATGCTTATTGCAGTAGGGTGTGATAGTACATCTGTTTACACAGGGACAAAGGCGGAGCAATAAAACTGATTGAAGACTTTCTTAACCGTCCTTTGCAGTGGCTTATATGTTTGTTACACTTCATTGAGCTTCCATTTCGGCATATATTTAAACTTTCGGATGGTGAAACCTCAGGGCCACAGCAGTGAAAAGAAAAATTGGGAAGTAGATAGGAGAAACAGTTAGTAACCTCCCTGTGGTAAATTTTGAACCAATCCCAGTAGATGATGTGAAGAAGTTTCATGAGACCTATTCGGAGCTAGATTTAAGTAAAAAAAAGAAAAATATATTCTGACTAAATGGTATGCAGTGTCATCTGGAAAATTTCCTGCATCATTCTCTTCAGCTGAACCAGAACCATTAGCACATTGAAGATGGCTGATAGCATGTGCAAGAATTTTGAGACTGTATTGCTCAGTACCTCTTCCTTCAAAGCCACTGAAGACATTAGCTAAATATTTGATGACTGTATACATGCCGTCCTGGTATGAGATTTAGAAAAAATTCTTCCTGTGTCAATGGCCCAAACCATCTATTCAGTGCTGTTACCAAGATCAAGTATATGTAAGATGAATGTTTGGGAACATATAAGGCTGCTACCCAGGCTATTCAAACAAATGCTTTCTAAGCCCATCCGGAAAACATGCTTTTGGGTACGGCATTTGATGAAGAGATTGACATCAGAAGAAATGCTGTGAAGAAAATTCTGCTGTAGCAGCAAGAAACAACCCGAGACAAGACAGAAGATAATTCAAGGCACTAGAGATAAATTTGGGGGCAGATCATTATACTCAAATGATCAGCTGGGATGTGGTGGATATTACAGAACCACCACTCCTCAAGAATTTTACTGATGTTGAACTACATGATTCGGTTGGAAGTCCTTAACTTGTGGAGAAGCTGTGTCCAAAGTATCCTTGCCATACTCAGTCAGTTGAACACACAGGAAAGCTGGTGACTGAAGCATCTGCAAAGTTTATGGTTAAAGAAACACAGATGGGTATATAAGAAACACTTTCAAGTCATGACAAATAACGCCAACATTCGAATCATAGAAGGATTTCAAAGTAGAGTAAATCTGGCCCGGTTTAATGGAAGGGTGGATGGAATGGGTTAGGTGTGGAACTCCATTTGCAGCCACCTCCTTGCGGTGAGTTCTGGGTAATGCATGGTCACAGTGTTCTAGATAAGAGCTACATAATAAAGTTTCCAGGTGCCACCTCTTACTGACATGATACGGATAGAACATTTGCAGTTCTCTTGCCTTTATATAGGAGCAAGTTTTTCCCTTTATTATAAAAAGAAAACTGGACTTTATTTATTTTATGGATTTTCTTATGACTCGGTCTTATATATATATATATATATATATATATATATATATATATATATATATATATATATATATATATATACTGTCCTTCAGCCTCTCTCCCGGTGACGACTCAAGGTGCCTGGAACCACTGTCTGACTCTCTTCTTCTTCATTTCTGCAACATTCGTGGCCTTTCCTCTAACTTTTGCTCTGTTGAGCACCACCTCTCCTCCTCTAAACCTCACCTTCTTTTCCAAACTGAGACTCAGCTGTCTTAGGCAACTGACAGCAAACCTTTTTCTGTATCCTCCTACTTTCTCTATACTCATTTCAAAGCCAAAGGTGGCTGTTGTGTATATATACGCAACAACTTATCTTGCTCTCGTGTTCCTGAACTCGATTCTTCTGAATTCTCTACACTCTGGCTTCGGCTTTCCTGTCATTCTTTGACTAAATATATCTGTGCTGTTTACTTATCTCCTAATTCTACTGACTATCAAAAATTCTTTAACTATCTTACTTCTACGATGGAACACATTCTATCCATTTCTCCTTTCTCTGAAATCTCCATTCTTGGAGATTTCAATGTTCACCACCACCTTTGGCTTTCCTCTCCTTTCACTGATCCACCTGGTGAACAAGCCTACACCTTTTCTATCCTTAATGACCTAGAGCAGCTTGTACAGCACCCTACCCGTATCCCTGACCGCCTTGGAGAGAGCTCCAGCATACTTGATCTCTTCCTTACAACTAATCCTTCTGCTTACACTGTTAATCTTTTCTCTCCGTTGGGCTCCTCCGATCACAACATTATCACCTTAACCTGTCCTATAGCTCAGGTACGGCCTGCGGACCCTCTATAAAAACGTCATCTCTGGCACTTTGGAGCTGCAGATTGGGAGGCCCTCAGGCAGTACTTCATTGATTTTCCCTGGAATGATTATTGCTTCCATGGCCAGGAGCCATCTGGGTGTGCCTTGCACATTACAGAGGTTATTCTCTCGGGCATGGAAGCATACATTCCTTTCTCATATCCTCTGACTAATGCACGAAAGCCTTGGTTTAATCACGCTTGTTCTAATGCTGTCCACAACAAGGAGAGGACCTATAAAAGGTACCGGAGCCAACCCACCCCTGAATCACATCTTTTATACATTTCTGCCCGGAATCGTGCTAAGTCTGTTCTTTGCTCTGCTAAAAATAATTTAATCCGTACAAAATGCTCTCAACTCTAACTCGAACTCTTCCCGCTCCTTCTGGCACTTTGCCAAAAACCTATCTAACAACTTTACTTCATCATCCTTCCCTCCTCTTTTCTACTCTGATGGCTCTGTAGTTATTTCTTCTACTGATAAAGGAGATCTCTTCGCTCAGACTTTCTCCTCCAATTCCACCTTAGACGATTCCAGTGCTGTTCCTCCCTCACTTCCCCCCTCTGACTTCCTCATGGCTAACATTAAAATTTCTTCAGCTGATGTATTATCTGCCATTGCTGGCCTCAGTACTGATAAGGCATATGGGCCTGATGGAGTCCCTCCTGTTGTTCTCAAGAACTGTGCTTCTGTGCTTACTCCCTGCCTAGGCAAACTCTTTCGCCTTTGTCTGTCAATTTGTACCTTTCCTTCTTGCTGGAAGTTTGCTCTCATTCAGCCAGTCCCAAAGAAGGGTGACCATTCCCAACCTTCTAACTATCGTCCAATTGCTTTAACATCCTGTATCTCAAAAGTTTTCGAGTCAATTCTTAATAGAAAAAATTTAAAGCATCTTTCCTATCACAACCTTCTTTCTGATCGTCAGAATGGGTTCCGTCAGGGACGCTCCACAGGCTATTTTATCACCTACCTTTCAGACTCCTGGACATCCTCCTTTCGGGGCTTTGGCGAAATCTTTGCCATTGCACTTGACATCTCAAAGGCTTTCGATCGAGTCTGGCATATATCTTTAATTTCCAAACTGCCCTCTTACGGTTTCTATCCTTCTATCTGTGCCTTCATCTCTAGCTTCCTTTCTGGTCGTTCTATAGCCGCTGTTGTAGACGGCTATCGTTCTTCTCCTAGATCTATTAACAGTGGTGTTCCTCAGGGCTCTGTCCTATCACCAACTCTCTTCCTTTTATTCATCAATGACCTTCTAAGCTATACATCTAACCCTATCCACTCATACGCTGATGACTCCACCCTTCACCTTTCCATTCGATTCCCACAACGTCCATCTCAGCAGTTACTTCAACAGGCAAGGGATGAGGCTATGGCACACCTAATGTCTGACTTGGCTTATATCTCTGACTGGGGTAAAAATAATCTGGTTGTTTTTAATGTATCAAAGACTCAGTTTTTGCACCTATCAACCCGATAAAATCTTCCACAGGTATACTCACTTATGTTTAATAATACTCAACTTAATCCTGCATCATCGTTGAACATGCTTGAGGTTTCATTTGCTCGGGACTTGTCTTGGAAAGATCATATTACATCTCTTGTAAAATCTGCTTCCAAGCGATTGGTTGTGCTAAGCCAACTCAGTTCCTTCTTTACCCCTGCACAATTGTTGACTCTATACAGGGGTTTTATCTGCCCCTGTGTGGAGTAAACTCTCATGTATGGGGAAGCTCCCCACATACAGCTCTTCTCAATAGGGTGGAGTCAAAGGCTTTTCGTCTCATTAACTCTCCTCCTCTTGCTGTCTCCCTTCAACCTCTGTCTCTTCGCTGCAGTGTTGCATCTTTATCTCTTTTCTATCGCTACTTCAATGGTCACTGTTCCTTTGAACTGTCTGCTTGCATTCCTCCACGTCTACGATGGGCGTGTAGCACCCACCTAGCAGCAAACTCTCACCCATTTTCTGTCCAACTGTCTAATGCAAGAGTTAACCGTTACTCCCAGTCCTTCATTTATGCAACAGGTCAACTCTGTAACTGTCTCCCTCTCTCTGTATTTCCTGCTTCCTATGATCTCCAGTCTTTCAAACGCAGTGTGTCCAGGCATCTCGAAATGAATGGATCTTGAATTTGGCTCTCTCTTGTATTTTGTTTTTCTCTTGGAAGGAACAGTATTGCGGGCTCATTGCCTTTGGTTCCTTCTTCCTCACATAAAATATATATATATATATATATATATATATATATATATATATATATATATATATATATATATATATATATATATGTATATATATATATATATATATATATATATATATATATATATATATATATATATATATATGTATATATATATATATATATATATATATATATAGGTAGATAGATAGACAGATAGATAGATAGACAGGTAGATAGACAGACAGATAGATAGGTAGAAAGATAGATTAATCGATAGACAGATAGATAGATGGATAGACAGATATATATATATATCTAGATATATATCAGCTTTTGGTAGATAAGCAAATTTACCACTAAATTCCTTAATGTCCAAGAAAGGCACCTATAATTAAATTCTGCATATTTTTCATAAGATACTTAACAGTATCTGAACAAAGGAAAAGAAATTGAATTTCTGCTCACAGCTCGTGTACCATCGAAAGTAAACCCTAAGCCTGTCATGCCACTGATGGAAAAGTGCCATTGTGTACTGCATGACTCACAGGTTACTACCTGTCTGCCACAGGTCCTTGACAGAAGACTGCTGTGTCGGTATCGTTTTTGTGTTTAGTTTCATTCTATCCACAGAGATATGATATTATGGTCCAAATATTCTGCAAGTTATAATTCATGCATTTTACCAATTAAGAGTGAGCAGGATCTGGGATACGAATGTATTAGTGGCAAATAATAATTACAGCCTTAGTTCACACCTAAAATGGTGAAGTAAGTGCTAGGAGACAGATAAGAGTCGATGGTTACTGGGTAAAACAATTATTTATTTTTCATTGTAAGGCGATTCCGATACGACGCCGAATATCGTATAATTTTTCACTTCGGATACAGATACCGATTTTAATATGCTTTTGCATGCCGAGCTATAACAGTAGGTTTAGCAAGAACTCTTCCAGTCTGAGTGGATTTACCTTGGTGCTCAACAAGAGGTTGACTTCACATATCAAGCAGGACAGCTAGAATGTCAAAATAAATAAACCACATTGGACCTGAGGTTAGTGGAAAGACAAGAGGAATGTTTAAGGAAGCTGCCAATAGCATTCTTATTGGCAATGGTAATCTTAAAATTAATTTATGGATAGCATTCGGTGAGAAGTATGTTTAGTATTTTCCTAATTTCGTTGGTTAAAGAACCTTAGTGTGGGAACTTTGTTTACAAACGCTCATTTTCGACTGTGTGTACTGGCTTGTTTGGGAAAAGCTTTGAATTTAGAAACCTGCTTAACCCGCAACATGCCGGCAGACTTTGGACCCTCATGGTGCCAGCCAATTTTTGACTATTTTTTTCTTTGCTAAATAGGTTAGAAGTGATGAAAAAACATGGAGAACAACCATAAAAGTACTCACAGAAGCCATGTAGGTCGATTTTGAGGTCGATTCTCCCTGAGCAGGCAGAAAACTTCGGAGTAATGCCCATAGACTTCATCCCCCGCTGCTGCCACAGAGCAAGAGGAGGCAGAAGCTCTGCATTTTCTTCATTGGTAGCTATGCTATTCGAGCTAAGGACACTCTTGTTGGGTATATATTGAGGCCTAAAGAGTCAGGTGAGGCCTAGAGTGCTCGGGAATATCCCACCCGTTTTTTTTGTGCCTAATTTGTATTTTCGGGTTTTGGCATATATATAAAATCGCCAACGTGCAAGTACGTCGCTGACACTGTCCGCGCATATAGGGGCCGACATACATGTACAACTCCAGCACGCGGTTGGTTAATAGTTTCTCAAAAATATAGACGGTGTACTTACAGTATCAATGGAAAAATTTGGAGTGGAAAGTGAGCCATATGGAAACTGAATTGTACTCCATTTGGAACAAGATAGTTATACTGTTTTCTTTAAGACTGTTTGGGATGTAACTGAAGATAGGAAGTTTATGCTTAGGACGGTGAAAGCAGGTTTGTTTGAGTAGAAAGTTTTCCATTAAATGTAAACAGGGATTGGTGGGGTAGCTATCTCCAACAAGCTGTACAATGATTTCCTGTTCAGGCCAACTGAAGTGAAGGTAGAAGTACTGGTGTTGTTTGTGATGAGTCGAGTCGCTTCATGCAAGGGAACATCAAAGCCAGCAGAAATCTGAATTGTATATTTATTTGTTCATAGGAAACTGACCAGGGGAACCAAAAATATTGTTTTATTATAACTAAAGGTACCTTTAGATGAGATGTTGGGTCTTGAAGGTATGTTAGACATATAATCTTCGGGGAGACCATAAAGATAACCAGAAATAGAACCAGAAGCATACAGGCTAATAGGTGCTACTATAGTATACGGTCTACAGAGATTTTTACACTTTAGCACTCGGTTAGGATACAATAGGTTAGGATGGCTAGGTTAGGTTAGGTTAGGTATAGGTTAAAACAAGACACGATAGGACAGGATAGGATATGTTAAGGTTAAGTTTGGACGGGTTAGGATAGGATAGGTTAGGTTAGGTTTAGTTAGGTTAGGTTAGGCTAGGCTAGACTAAGACAGGACAGGGTAAAATAGGACATTCTATTCTATCCTATTGAACTACATTCTAAAATGTCCCATTAGACCACTCGCTATAGTGCAAATGTCGCGGTAGACGACACTTAATAGAAGCACCAACTAACAGTCATTAGTAGTGTCACCAACTTCATCTTTAATACTTCGTAGCAATCTGTTTAGTTTATATTCATGCTTAAGGATGGTAGAAGAAATATCAAAAATAATGACCTTAAATTTAGAGGTGTCGCTAAGAATATAATTAAGCTTAAACTCAAACTCATCCTTGATCAAGTTAACTACGCCCCTTCCTTTGTCGGGAAAGGTAATAATTATATCATAATATTTGAGTGATTTCAAAATCCTGTGATAAATGTAATCCTCCTTCTCTTTCACATGTTTATAGTACTTTGAAAAAGATTTTTTCTTTTTAGCTACAGCAACTACATTATGCCGCACATAAATCAAGTCTTGGTTGTAGATGTTGTATTCCTTTAAACCTGATCATTATCTCTCAAAAAGTAAGAAGTTAATATAGTTTAAAAGAAGGGACAAAACATCGAATTAGCGTCAATCGTTCAGTCAATATAGATGAAGTCATTTTTAATCCCTCCACAAGGCCTTTGACTAGGGAAGAGAAAGATGTGTATGGTGATCACATGCCGTATCCTCCCGTCACCTCAACACAGGCTCCCACAATGTAGCTGCTCCGCTCGCCCAGCAGAAACGCCACCACTTCAGCCACTTCTGTATTTGGCGAGAAAAAAAAAACATAAAAAAATAATATAAACATTTCTAAAACTAAGCAAGTTTGTTAAGTTCGTTAAGTTTTTCTGTTACCCAGAACTGAAAATAGGGACCTGGATGTAAATCGATGGTTGTGTGTAGTATTCTGCGGGAATGTTTGGGTGATTTCCTTCACCGTCACACTTGTATGTGTTTGTGACTGTCCCTTGCCACTAAATACTGCCCACGCATGTTGGGTTGAGCCTCGATACTTGTTTCTTCAACTGAAAATCAACCCCTAACCAACTAATTCTTCCCATGTCCCCATCCTTTCTACCGACTAAGTGGTAGTAGTAGTAGTAGTAGTAGTAGTAGTAGTTGTTCCCAAGGCAGTCTGGCCGAACAGCCCCGAGTCCCTTAGGAAGGCCATGGCCGAGACCGGGCTTTCCCACAGAGCTCATGAAGAAGTGATTGTGTGCAATGCAGTCTTCCATAATATGCTTAATAGTATGGGGTGCTGTGTTACATCCTGGACAGGCATCAGCGACGGAGTCATCCAGCCTCTTCTGGTAGCTTAAGAGGGCTGGATGGTGGCGTCTTCGCCGTGGGTCTACCCCCCAGAGGCTGTCGAAGACAAGGGGAGGACAGCATGGAGGCCAAACCACCGCAACCCCCCCCCCCCGGCCCCTCACGGGGCCCGAGTACCTGGGAGTGGCTTTGGTCGCCCGGGAAAATACAGACTTAGTAGTTGGCACAAATATCTAGTTCTTTCCTTTTCCGTCACACAGAGTGTATCGTCATTGGAGGACTGGCCTGAAAATTTTGATAGAATGTGTTAAGTATGATAACAATGGAGCTTTGTGATTGAATCCAAGATTCATCAGTCTTGTAGTGTGATTCTGCTTGCTTACTTGGTTTTACTTCTCAGACCAACCTCCCCAAATGCCTCTCATCGTACATTCAGCCCTCATCCTCTACCTTTTATCTTTTATATACCGGTAATATCATTTCTAACATCAGTCCAACCTTCAGATTACGTTATGTAGCCCTGCTTTGGCACAGAAAATATAATTGCAATTTCATCATATGAAAACGAGGAAGGTTCTAAAACAGAACTTCATTTTCAGGCATTTGATCTAACTATAGCTTTATGAGATACAATGGATATAAATGAAAGGCCAGCTTAGAAGTGTACATATTAGACTTATGACAAGTAAAATTAAGGTAGACAGGGTTCTTTCTTCTCCCCCCCCCCACACACACACAAATCCACTGAATGTCCCAGTACTGGCTCACTTATTTGCCGAGTCATTGTACTCTTTTGATTGATGAACGCTGGCATGTTTCAACCCACATATGTGGGATGCTGAAGGATGGGGGTATTAATGATGCCCGGGGTGTATCTAAGGTGCTGTTGTTTTGCTTCTTGGGTGTGTCTGGAGTGTATCTGAGGGGTTTGTCCAAAGACAAAATATGTGTTGGAATGTGTCGGGGTCCTGGATACGTTCTGGGTGGATGCAGTTTTCAAAGGTCTGCTGAGATGAAGGCGTCTGATGGCACCAAGCTAGTGGTCACAAATTTAGTTTCTGCACTCACTTGATGCGGTGCTACCTACTTCTTCCTTCACTTTTATCATTCTTTTTCTGTGTCTGCCCACCTTTTTTCAAATATCTCCCATCATTCCTGTCACTTATTACTTTTCTTTTCAGGTGGCATTTCATTGACAAACCTAGTGGCTTCCTATAAGCCAGGAAACCATTTACAACGCTGGTTGGTAACCATATAACCAACCCAAACGTCCCTACATGTCAGCAGATGGGCAGGTGGAGGGTTAGTGCCCCTCCCCGTAAAACAACAAACTCTAAAACAAACGGCCAACCTTTACGGGATTGTGGCATCTTGCTACTGATAGACAGATAGATAACTTTCTATATCGACTGATGACTAATACTTTCTTCTGTAATCATAATGTGTCGTGTACCAGTAGGTGCAAGAAAAAGTACCATGTATGACAGAACCATTAATAATAGTGTATCCAGAAGCCAGTAAATGTTATTCAGGAGATTAAAATACAAAAAACTTGCAAAGTAGGTGAGCTTTCATTCACTGATGTGTTTTGTCCAATTGTTGCTATTATAATAAACCTGACAGTCACACAGTCCTATTGTAAAATACTGTATTATTTATCGAGGGGCAAGATACATTCATACAAAGGCGCCTACACGCACTTTTGCCACTAGGTCACACTTCGCCAGACAAGTATCGAACTACAGACGATTTTCAATCTGGTCGACTTCCATATGGTTGAATATAGCTTAAGAAAGACCCATTCAGTTGGATGGGCTAAGGAAGGCTATATTGTTGAACCCCTCCAGTTCGAAACCTCTCTCACGATCTGTTTAGAAAAAATATCTGGAGACAACACGAATAAAATACATGAAAATGTTATGACAGAAAGTAGTAAATTTTCAACAATTCGATTCCTCCACTGCTAAATTCCCCATCCAGACACTTTTGTCTATATTAGGAAAGGCCTCTCATATTTATCGGTTAATGAGTTAATAAAGGCTGTACCTAACCCACAGTTCAATATATCCCCTGGAAAGAGTATGAACATAGTACAAAAAACAACCTCATGGAAGGTGTTAATATCGGTTGTTCGAAGCCTCCTTTGTTGAGTTCAGCATCCTGCTTCGAATCTTCTGAACCCCTGAAGTCCCCTGCTCCGTCTTTATTATCCGTCCCCGCCCTGGAGGAGCTCTGGGACAGGTGTTGTTTTCACTCATTTTCTCTGTTTGTTTGCTTGTTTGTTTGTTCGTCTGTCTGTCTGTCTGTTAACAACTTTACGCGAAAACTACTGGTGCGATTTTCACTAAAATTACACAGATGATGGGCTATGGCCTTCTGATCACCTGATTAAATATTGGGCCAAATTGGGCCAAGACCCAGACTGTAGACCCAAAAAATGTTAAAAAACGGGGATGCGTATTTTTTTTCGCCGTAACTACTTTCAAATTCGTTACAGACATGAAACCTAAACCTAATGGTGCATCTTTCAAATCTGCTTCCTATAACTGCCTCTTCACATCAGGGGGGGTCATCCCCCAGCTTGCGGTAAAGGGATCAATGGCGAGTGGGTCGGGTCTAAAGCTTCAAATGAGCATAAAATCGTCAATTTTTTTGTGACATCTTTGACTAGATATCCGATTTTGTTTATACGTCAGCATTAAAATGAAAGTCGGTGACGGGTTTGCTGTGCCTTGGCACCGCTTCTTGTTCACGTTCAGATGATTTTATGCAGGTAATTAAATCTCTCTCATTTTCAAGAAATTAATGAAGGCTTAATCTAACCACTTCAATCGAACTATCTCTCTTAATATGAATAAAACCATCTAAAGATAAGAAGAATAACAAGAAGGGTAATCTGTGCAAGAGGTAATTCCTATTATTTGAACCCTCCTTCAAAGAGTTAATTATCCTGCTTCATATCCACTGGTCCCTTTAAGCTGGCCTGCGAATAAGAGATGTCCCATACCGTGATAGGGTTAACAGTGACCGTATTCACACTATAGCGGTATTTTCGTCCTGCCCTTTGAGCGGTCATAACCAGTCGCGACACGAGGCTTCCCGTGACGTGATTGGTGTAGAAATGTCTCTTGTCAAAATGGCAGCAGGAAAATGTGGCTAATGACACAGCTGAACGATACTGATTGTCGTTAGTTGGAATAAATACTACAAAGGACGCGTCCACGACAGGGTTTACAATAATAATATTGCTCTCTCTCTCTCTCTCTCTCTCTCTCTCTCTCTCTCTCTCTCTCTCTCTCTCACACACACACACACACACACACACACACACACACACACACACACACACACACAAACACCATTCAAGTTCTGTCCCACCTTTCCCACCACACTTATTCCCCAAGTGCACATACAAAACACCTACTCTAGTCGATATCTACATCTACACATCCCTCACATACACCCTCATTCGACACAAAACCATTCTGGAGAAGGAAGGAAGAAAACATCATCATCATCATCAGCCTAGCCTCTTTTTCCCGTCCAAGGATAGAGGATGAACTATTTATGTACAGACGATGTGAATCTCTCAGTTGATCACAAGTATTATTCTCATAACTCTTCTCTCTTTAGTCATTCAAAACAACTCTCTTTTTTCCCTTTACACTCATACCTCTCACTTACATCCCCTCAATCGCATTTCTTACTCACACTGTTATCCATAATTACACATACTTACCCACTTACACATACTCACACCTCTCACCCATACCTACATCCGCATCCCCACTGACATTTGCATCTATACCCACCTTCACCCACACCTGCCTCCACCCACACTTACACTAACATCCACAAACACAACCACCAAAGCATCACACCCTTACGCATTTATACTCACTTCCACTTAAATCCACGCTTACCTACACCTACACTCACTACAATCACATTCACATCCACTTCCATATCCACATCCACATCCACATCCATAATCACAACCATCAAAGCATCACTCCCATTTATACTCACCTGCACCTAAACCCACACTTACCTACACCCACAATAACTACACTCACACCCTCTTGCACCTACAGTCATGCTTACTTACACCCCCATCCCCACACCTACAATACCCTTTTTACTCTAACTTGTCCTAAAATTTCCCTCCATCCATTTCGAATGCTGAGTTGTAACAATAGATTAACAATAGGACATGGTGTTAATCATAAAGAAGTGCTATATGCAAGATGCAGAGCCGTAGTATCGTCTTATTCTGACACTGACCTACGTGAATTAACATGCAAAAAGACGGAAATGTAGGCCATGTTAAAGTAAAATGACTTTAACACCCACTGACTCAGAGATGAGCGATCAAAGACAGAAGATGAGTGACCTGGGGGTAATATATTCCAGGAAGGGCATCTTCATAACATGCATTTACATAACATTTGAGTGAAACAACACATTTTCTCAATCATGGGTTTTTGATCAAATGTTGCATGATAAGGGCGATGTATGATCTGGCATTCACTTTCTTAGAGTGAACATGATGTACCGTATGATGTGGAATGGTAGAGCAACAGACAAAATACCAAGGAGGACCCTGCAGAAATAGCATAGCAGTCTGATATTCCTGACTATATTTACGATTATCATCGGGCTTTCCTTGAACCACATATCCAGTATTTGTATAATTATGCAGGTATGTGAGATTATGGCTTGATCCTTATATCTGATTTTTCAGTTCAGTAATTTTCATTCCGAGATTATTACAAAAAACTATTCCTGATAGGTGGTGGGGCTCCCACCATCCACTCAGTGCTTGTAGTGCAAGCTGAACATGACTATCCTAAGTGAAAAGCCAAACAGTGTTATTTAGTCCACTGCCCACTTACACAGAAGTAATTAAGGAGCCGTGACTACCGACTAACCTATACACAACGTCAGGGCAATCATCTGGCTCCGAAAAAAGGCAGGGTGAGGGTACTATGGTCGAAATACAGCGCGTTTACCTACACCAGGGTGAAGCTTAAGGAATCATTCATCAGATTTTTCAAAGTGAACCCCGGCTGTAATATTGATAGTGCCACCAAATAAGACATATCAGACTTGTTGTGTATGGGGACCAATGACGACGTTCAGGGGACCTGGGCTGCCCGAGCTCCAGAATAAAACCTCTGACCCAACCCCCCTAACTGGCCCTTATTTGGTAATTCGGATTATGTCGATGGGAGAGAGAGACAGGTTAGAGCCTGAATTCTTTATTTTCTCTAACGTGTCAGGCTACACAGAACCCATCGGGCCGAATGCACTGGTCATTAAGACAATTTATTATTCACTTATTTATTTTTAACTTTTTTATTTTTACATTTCTTGTTCATTTTATTTCAATTTTCTTGAATATTTTATTATTACCCTCAAAGCATATGACAGGGTGGATAGACAAAGGTTGTGGAAAGTATTAAGAATATATGGAGTGGATGGGAAGTTGTTGAATGCTGTGAAGAGTATGTATGATGGTGTTATGGCTGCAGCGCGTGTGGATGGTGAACTGAGTTAATTTTTCTCTTTGAAGGTTGGGCTGAAACAGAGATGTGTCATGTCTCCATGGTTATTCAGTCTGTACGTGGATGGGGTAATAAAAGAGATACAAGGTAGGGCAGTGGATGTTGGAGGGGCCCTAGTGAGAGAGGGTAGTGTTTGGAAACTCCCTGTACTATTGTTTACAGATGATACTGTGTTGCTAATTGAATACGAAGGGGAGCTGCAAGGCTTGGTGGATGAGTTAGGGAGAGTGTGTAAGAAACGGAATCTAAAGGTGAATGTAGGGAAGAGTAAAGTGATGGTCTTTGAGAGAGGTGAAATAAGTGAATGTACTTTGAGGTTGGATTGTGAGGAAATGGAAAATGTGAGTACGTTTAAGTACTTGGGGAGTGTGATGAGTAAGGAGGGAAGTTTGGAGGATGAAGTGCTTGAAAGGGTGCAACAAGGAAGAGAGGTTGCTGGCTTCTTGAAAGCAGTGATAAGAAACAAAGAAGTGAGCATGAAAGTAACAAAGTTGCTGCATGATAGTATTATGATACCAACCCTGACGTATGGAAGTGAAGCTTGGACGTTGTTGGAAGTACACAAGTCAAGAATGAGAGCAGTGGAAATGAGTTATTTAAGAGAAGCTTGTGGATTCACATGGAGAGACAGGCTGACAAATGAGGATATAAAGGTGCATTGTGGTGTGGATGTGGATGAGATAGGAAGCGTTAGGAGGAATACACTGAGGTGGTCTGGCCATGGGAGAGGATGGAGGGTGAGAGACTGACGAGGAGAGTGTATGTGAGTGAGGTGGAGGGGGGAGAGGGAGGGGGAGGCCGAGGATGAGATGGAGGAATGAAGTGGAGAGGTATATGAGAGAGGGGTGTGTGGGTTGGGAGCAGGGCAGTTAAATGGAGGGGGACAGGCCGACGTGGAGGCGATTTGTTTGTGGCCACCCCGTGCGGGATTGAGGCGTCTGGCAGTAGATAGTAGTAGATAGATAGATAGACCCACAAAACCAGAGAAAACAAAGGTAACACCGTAACACTGCTAACTTTAACAAATATCGCTACGTCACGCTGGCGGCTAGACACAAAAAGCTAAACCTAACTAAATATTCATACTCGTTACACTGATGATTATATTCCTCGTACCTCGACAAACAAAACACCATCAACTATGTAATGCCCCTTTACATTACACACCTACACTCATCACCTGCTGACTGTCAGGCGAGGCATATGCATTAATACAGGGGACCTACCGGTAACATGAAAGAGAGCCAAATAAGTCTGGAAATACTCGATGCACATCAACTACGAACCGAATTAAAAAAGATTAAATAGATGCAAAATATTCAGATACCTACATAATGTGATATACCTCGCCCAAGCGAATACTATCAACTGGATGTGCCCAATACCTCTCAATACTGCACATCTGCCCTCATCAACTGGTGAAAGTCAGGCGAGGCACGTGCTTAATATAAGGAATATCAATAAAAGTCAGTAGCAGGAACCATTTCAAATAGGTCATCTGTCAATCCTACTTTAAAAACAGTATATACACATACATACAAGTAGTAATGCCACAGCCAAACAGTAAAAAGGTCACCTACTCTGATCCATTCGGTCACCCTAATGAAAGCTATCAATTGATCAGCATAACAAGATCCTTGTCACCCAAGACCGAGGAAAGGGTGAAGGGGACGTCTGATGCGTAGCAGTTACTTTTAAATGAAGTACGTTCACGTATAAATCGCTGGCAGTGCAGAATGATATAGGAGATAGATAATACCGCACCAAAGATATCACAGTGCAATGGATTTTTATTTATTTTTTCTGTCTAAGGAAAACGTGAGTAATGAGACGTTTGTAGACGCGCTAGTACCCTTTCTTCAGAGCAACCGGAACGATTATCTGACACCCAGTGGCCAAACATCAAATTGCATAATTGTATATTGAGACTGGTTCAATGATCTTGTCAGAGAAGATTTATTGATTTCATTCCGAGGGATAGACACGAATGTACAGTCGCCAAACTTTCCACCTGGGCCACCTAGCCGCGAGAGGTGGGTAACGGGTGCTGGCAACAGTGTATCTGTTTGTTCGTGTGTACATGCTCGACGAAAGTTCGGATCATCAACTCTCGTGTTCCGTAGTGTACCTCAGAGTTCACCCCAATATTCAGTTGACAATTTTTAGCCGATAGAATTTCAAAGGAACTTCTTGAAAGTACTGAATAATGCGAATATTAAAAACAACAAGTAAAATAATCTAAAAGACCGCATCTTACACATATTACATATTTATAAACGTATTCTTTTTCATAATTACATAATAAATCCATGGCTAAAAATTGTCTACTGAATACTGGGGGGAGGAACCGTCGTGTGACCGGCAATTACGGTAGGAAAATTGATACCGGCGTCTGACCGTTCGTTTTGCATTTCGCCAGTCCTAGGCCGGTCTCGATTAAATCTATTGAAATACCACTCTTAATACGAGAAATGATTAGATAAGTTAGGTCATAAATCGTTACAGGATTACTCATTGGGTGGATATTAACAAACTAAGTAGAGAGATAGGAACTGTAGGTGTCGGAGGTTGAAACTCGTTCGTTGAGGCAGAATACTGCCTCGAGTCAGCTAGTCAGGGTTCAGGGTAATAATTTATAATGTAAGTATGTCAGTGTAGACGTATGTCACTTTATACACGTGTTTTTGTTCAGTTACACCATAATGTGTGTTTTGCTGTAGGTTAAGAAATGTCCAGTAACGAGCAACTTTTTTATTATTATTCTTTTTTTTACGTGTCCGGCTCTGGGCATAGGCTTCACATCCTGCTCTCAAGGCCCAGTAGTCCTCCTGCATTCCATACACCTCTACATGTCACCACTTCGGCGCTAACACCCACTGTCCTTATTGAATACATGCTAGGGCTGTCTCATACAGGACTGGTGTATTGGTATTAGCGTGGGTATTTTTACGACATGTCGGAGGGTCTTCTGGCAGATCAGTAAAGTCTGATTTTATTAAATTCAAATCCTTAAAGTGTTCCCTGCCCCAGCGGGGATTTGAACCTGGATCCGTTAGGACTGCAGGCCACCTCTCTACCGACTGAGCCACCGCCTCCCCCATTTTACATTTATTAATGTAAATAATATGCATCTCAATGTCGATCCTTTCGTTAGCAATAGAAAACCTAAGCATATCATCGCTTAATCATTACGTGGATCACTTGGCTTGCAACGCAAACACAGCAATTGTTTTAGCAGATGATATATATTAAATATGTGAAACAGTACTGTGGGTGACGTGGTAGTTAACGCTTCCGCCAGCCGATTCGTGTGACGTGGTTCCACCCCCGTCAGGAGAGATGGGTTTCTCCTATTAAACACCAAGCCCTTATCTTATGACCTAGGTCTTAGTACCAGTCAGTCAGCAACCAACATCACATATCCTCGCACCCCGGGCCTCGGTGACGGGCGCTAAAGCGCCTACCGGGTAGGTTCGTGGTATTAAAAAAAAAAAAGTGTTTCAGCCTGTAATGATAATTTCGTGTTCGTTACGTTGCATTTACCAATCACATAAGTAATATCACAGGCAATGGTGATATAAATGTCCCAACAATTCATGATTCAATAGCAATTGTGCTTCAAATGACTGGAAGCTTTTGCATACTGTGATGGAGAGGTGGTGTCTTCATCTTGCTATAATGTGAGATAATGTTGTTCGGTGAATATTCGATGAGCGTGTAAATGTGTGACCTCACACATAACCGGCACCGCTCACAATCAGTTTTCCTTGTAATGTGTAATTCAGTCATTGTTTAGATGAATGGACTATGAAGGTGTGCTGTAATGACCATAGTCATATGAAATATGATACGGTAAGTCATTATCACAGCTGATATAATAGCCACATTCGACAACAGTAAGCCTGTTGAGGTGACAGTATTTAAACCTCTTACCTCTTCGTGGTGCACCACAAAACACAAAAACATTTACCTGAAGTACTACCAACTAGGAAATAAGCAACCTTTAACAGTGTCTGAACATCATCCTAATGTTTATTGGTTAGTGTCATTCATGATGTCAATATGGCAGGTAATCTTACTTGTAACTGGACGTAGATGTTCGGTAAATGCATTCTTCTTCAACCTATACTGATAATGGTATCAAGTGATAACCCAATGAAATGGAATTACTTATATAAGGAGAGAGAGAGAGAGAGAGAGAGAGAGAGAGAGAGAGAGAGAGAGAGAGAGAGAGAGAGAGAGAGAGAGCTGCAGTGATTCCAGTATATATGGTAATGTAAAAACAGCGTGGAAAATGAAATGTTTAGTATTGTTAAGAATACAAATATTTATTAGAATGCTAATGGATCTCAAAAACTTGTTCGGCAGTTATAACTGGCGGTATGACTATCGTATAACCCCTCCACCCCCGTCCAGCGCCTGGCCTGGCCTTCACCATGCCAAGCTGTCCCTTCAGCAGCTCTCCCACCGGCTCGACCAATTGCAGAAATCGGTTGCATGGAATTGTTGCGTGCCACAGGTTGCACGGACCAAGGCCAAATAAGCATAGTATATATTATTGCACAATATATAATAGTATATACTTATATCATAATATTATATATATTACCTTATTATAGAATTAATATAGTCATATTTATTTCGTCCTGGTCAGCGCGACCTGTGGCACACAACAATTTTCCGTGCGACCAGTTTCATGCAACTGGCTGAGCCGATGGGAGAGCCGCCTTACTCCTGAGACATTTTTCTCCCCAGCCAACTCCGTACCCAGCCATCTATGGGATGAACTCTGACTCTGACGGAGGTTCACGACGGACGAAGAGAGCTGACGATCCGAACTTTCGTCGAGCATGTACACACGAACAAACATATACACTGTTGCCAGCACCCGTTACCCACCTCTCGCGGCTAGGTGGCCCAGGTGGAAAGTTTGGCGACTGTACATCAAGATGAGCATCCCAAGTCTCCTCGAGCTCTACAGCTGACTTCACAATTAAGTCGGCCTGTACTATTGCGGCCAGGAGTTCTTAGCCACCCTCGTCCAGCCAACCCGTGAATGTGGCAGCGTCGCATTCGATGCATTTCTGTCGAAAAATATCCCTTCAGCTTTGGGCTTGTACTAATGGATAAAGCAATAGTACTATTTACTTTTAAGGTTTGACTCTGATATCACGAATATATCATAATGATTATTTAATAACTTGTTTCTCGTACAGAGCCAAACAAGTGACAAATATATATATTTGGTTTCACTCCAACACGTCCTATAGGTTTGAACCAGCGAACACAGAGTGAACAAGTTCGAAACATTCATTTGTTAACAGAAGAGAGAGAGAGAGAGAGAGAGAGAGAGAGAGAGAGAGAGCGTGTATGGTGGGAGCCTGTGAATTTTGGAATAATGAGGTGGAGGCAGACTGGCGCAGGGAAATGCAAGGGGTGAGAAACCCTGGATTTCTGTGATCCATCGAAAACAGGCCACAGTGTGATTATTTCTTCCATCAGTCACTAGAACTTTCATTGCTTTGTGATAAATTTTTTTAGGATTGCTTTCGTTGAAGTAATGAATTAAGAGATAAATGCTGTTGGTTTAACAAAAAACTGTGCTTAAGAAAGTAATTTGCCTCTCTGTCCAGAGAGAGATATCCAGTTAATGAGAAAAATACTCATGAGTTTGCCAAAAATCTCCAGATGCCAACCACCAGAGAGAGAAAAAAATGCGAACATAAGGCATTTAACAGAAGTTACGCGGCCTGCCAAATCATTTGACAAAGTCTACTGGCGTTACCCAGAATAAAACCCATCTTTCATTATGTCCGACGAGACGTTATCGTGGGATTAAACTCCTTCATCAGCCAAAGGAAAGATTCCCTGTTTAGCTCGAGCACCTTATTTACTCATATCGCATAAAATCATGTGTATGTAGCCGGAATGAAGCCCCTTATCTACGGCCTGGCAAACTCCCTGTAAAGAGTACCCGGTACTATTTTCTACCGACAGACTGAGTTAAGCGGTGAGACTCATCTTTCGTGTAAGGAAATCCACCCCGCCTGTGTGTGTGTGTGTGTGTGTGTGTGTGTGTGTGTGTGTGTGTGTGTGTGTGTGTGTGTGTGTGTGTGTGTGTGTGTGTGTGTTGAATTGAGTCATCTGACTTGTGGAGCATGGTATGCGTATTGGTAGGTTGGTGACTGGGTGGGTGGTTGTTTCACAGGCGGATTAGGTGGAGTGGGTGGGCGAGAGGGAGGGGAAAAGGTTGTTGGGCAGGTTAAGTGGGGTGGAGTGGGGTTCGTGCATTAAGTGGGGTGGGTGGTGGGGCTACTAGTAGGACAAGGCAAGAGACGGGTTTGTGTCGTCCTACTTTTGAGACATTCTGTATTGAGTAAGGTTGTGGGTATGTGCGTTGATGGGTGGGTGTGTAGGTGGATGGACGGATTGTGGGAAAACAGGCCTCTGGGACTAGGTGATATGAGTTAATGTCCGCGTTGGGAAGAGTTTAGTGTCCGGAAAATCGGTCCACAGGGGATATTATTCTGGAATTATGCTGAAGTAGGTATATATATATCCAGTGGGTTACAACAGGTCCATCGTGCAATACGTCTGTTGGTCAAGAGGTCTGTTGCAACTGCACGCATCAGTGGGTGATATAACCACGTCGGATAACAGGTTTATGGGGAAAATAGGTTCATTTATGAAAAATACATCCATGGGTATACGACCATGCAGGAAACCTGTATCCATGGACAGATTCAAGGTCGACGGAAAAATTGGTCCGTGGGGAGAAAATACATCAATGGGGAAAATTAGTTCGTGGGAAAATAGGTTACGTAGAAAAGTAGGCGTCTTTGGAAAAAAAAAAAAAATCATTAAGGAAAATAGATCCATGGAGGATTGTGCTCGGAGTGGTGAAAATGTCCATTGCTAATAATATTCATGGGGTGAAAATAGGTCCATAGGGGCATACACGTACTGTAAACATACATGGAATATTTAAAATAAGTGGGACCTAAAAGATCCAACTTTTAACAGCGACCGTTGCCTGGAATTAGGCTTACCACTGCACACTTTGGACCAAACAACCATTAGCCAGACCCTATTACCACTTCGTCATCCAGTTATTATATTTCATAATTTACCTTCATTTAGTCATTTAGGCATAGAAAGCCAACCGAAACGAAAGGAAAAATCCCTGTTTAATTGTGTTGAGCACCTCATTTCTCCACCTCATTCCTCTAAAATTCACTAGCACCCACTATTCTCTCTCTCTCTCTTCTGTTAACAAATGAATGTTTCAAACTTGTTCACTCTGTGTTCGCTGGTTCAAACCTACAGGACGTCATGGAGTGGAACCA
This sequence comes from Coenobita brevimanus, assembly GCF_032717465.1. Classification (NCBI taxonomy): domain Eukaryota; kingdom Metazoa; phylum Arthropoda; class Malacostraca; order Decapoda; family Coenobitidae; genus Coenobita; species Coenobita brevimanus. The sequence goes on from NC_136980.1 coordinate 25,846,669, forward strand.
AATATACATATTTATCACTTGCTTGGCTGTATACGAGAAACAAGTTATTAAATAATCAGTATGATATATTCGTGATATCAGAGTCAAACCTTCAGTGTAAATATTACTATTGCTTTATCCATTAGTACAAGCCCAAAGCTGAAGGGATATTTTTCGACAGAAGTGCATCAAAGGCAACTTCTGTGCTCGTGAATGCGACGCTGCCACATACACGGGTTGGCTGGACGAGGGTGGCTAAGAACTCCTGACCGCAATAGTACATTGCAATATATACGACAATGACAAGGTAACCAAATCAGCATGAAGGATATGTTGCATGAATGCAGTTTATTAACAGTGCGGCCTTGGATCTCATGAGAATCAGTTGTGCAAGAAGCAGTTGCCTGAAGAGCTGACTTATAGTCTGAAAACATGACAAATGAGTTATGCCAAGAATTTAGAACATAGCCTAAAGCAGTGACAATCAGTCAGGGTGCATGGTTAACCTAAGAATGCATAGATTTTTTTTTTTCCAAAAGTGCATAGAATTAATGGGGTGCATGACACAAAGTGTATTGGAGGGGGCAGTACGAAAAGAGCTTCTAGAAGGAAACCAAGTGTAATGCAGGATATGCGTTTAAACCATAATTAAAATATTTCAAATATCAATAAACAACAAATATTAGCCACCAGGTGACGACTAAGGACCGAACAAAGGACATGGTACGGATAGCTGCATGGAATGCTGAGGTAAAAGAGAGGTATTGTCCAGGTGCTTGAGAGTGCAAAAGTGGATGTATGTGGATTAACTGAAACTAAATGGGGACGTGAGAGTGTGAGAGAATGGGAGCATGGATGGGGTATATGCGCGGGAATGGGAGAGAATGAGAGGGAAAAGAAGGAATGTGTATTGTTGTGTTCAAGAGATGGAAAGAGAATATAAAAGAGTATGGATCAGTTGGCTCAAGGATTGTGTGGGTAAGATTGAAAGTTGGACTACAAGTGTGGATGATTTTGTGTGTTTGTGTAAGTGTCAACGCAAGATCGTGCAAGCACAGTGAAAGAAGAGTTCAAAATAAATGTAGAAGTGTGCATGGAAAGGTTTGACAGGAAAGTGTGTTGTTGATAGGAGATATGAATGGAAAAGTAGGGAATGTGAAGTTGGATGAAGTAGTTGGTGTGTGGGGTCTGCCTGCAGAAGTGGATGAGAATGGCAGTGCTCTAATGGACATTTGTGCTGGGAGAGGGCTGGTGATAGCCACTAACACATACAGACACAAAATGATCAACAGGTATACATGACAAGTGATGAGAAGGGTGGGTGGTGAACTGAATGAACGGAAATCAATGGTTGATTATGTGTGTGTGGATGAGAGAATGAGAAAGTGTGTATTGGATGCAAAAGCATACGGAGGTTAGGAGAGTGGACTTTCTGACCACCATTTGGTGGTGGTGGTAATCAAGGTTCAAATCAAATGGAGGAATAGAAGAAGAGAAGGACAGGAGAAAGTAGTTCATGCAAGGAGGGTAGAAATGTTACGAGAGGATGGAAAAAAGGCAGAGTATAAGACAGAAGTGGAGGAGCGAACTGTCTGAATTGTCTGCATACATTCCTCCACCTCTAAGACGGGCGCGTAGCACCCGTCTAGCAGCAAACTCTCATCCGTTTTCTGTCCAACTCTCTAATGCAAGAGTTAACCGTTACTCCCAGTCCGTCATTTATGCAACAGGTCAACTCTGGATCTGTCTCCCCCTGTCTGTATTTCCTGCTTCCTATGATCTCCAGTCTTTCAAATGCAGTGTGTCCAGGCATCTCGAAATGATCGGATCTTGAATTTGGCTGTCTCTCTTGTATTTTGCTTTTCTCTTGGAAGGAACAGTTTTGCGAGCTCGTTGCCTTTGGTTCCTTCTTCCTCACATAAAAAAAAAAAGAAGAACTCAGCAGAGGGAAAGAACACTTTAAGAATTTGTTGAACATAGAGATTGAAAGTAATGCGAGTATAAATGGCTGTGGAATGGCTGGGAGAAGGAGGGATGTGAGAAGATAGGTAGAAATCAGTAAGACAGGATGTGGAAGCAATGAAGAAAGTCAAAATGGGGAAAGCCCCAAGAATTGATGAAGTGTGTGTTGAAATGCTCCAGCAAGGGAGAGAGATAGTAGTATAATGGGTGTGGAAGATGTGCATATTGGCCTGGGAGGAAGGTAAAGTCAAGGAGGAAGTCAGGTATAATTATTCCCCTTTACATTGGAAAATGGGAAAAAGAAGAGTGTGGTAATCATAAAGGCATTTGTCTTCTTGTTGCATTAGGAAAAGTGTATTGTAGGATACTTACTGACAAAGTTACAGAAATAACAGAGGAATTTGTTGGAGAAGAAAATGTAGGTTTTAGGAAGGGAAGAGGTTGTGTAGATCAGATATTCATTCCTAATATCTTTAGTAGAAAATTTTCTAGAAAAGGGAAAGAAGTTGTATGCAGCCTTCATGGATTTGGAGAAAGTATATGACAGGGTGGATAGACAAGGACTGTGGAAAGTATTAAGATTATATGGAGTAAATGAGAAGTTGCTGAATGCCGTGAAGAGTATGTATAAGGGTGCAACGGCTGCAGTGCATGTGGACAGTGAACTGAGTGAATTTTCAATATGGGGGTTGGATTGAAACAGCGATGTGTCGTATCTCCATAGTTGTTCAATCTGTATATAGGTGGGGATATCAAAGGGATACAAGCTAGGGCAGTGGATGTTGAGGCGACCCTAATGAGAGAAGGCAGTGTGTGGAAACTCCCTGTACTGTTGTTTGCAGATAATACTGTGTTGTTAAGTGAAGACGAAAGGAAGCTGCAAGGCTTGGTGAATGAGTTTGGAAAAGTGTGTAAGAAACGGAATCTAAAGGTGAATGTAGGGAAGGGCAAAGTTATGGTCTTCAAAAAAAATGGATGAGGAGGAACTGGAAAATGTGAGTGCGTTTAACCCTTAGTTAGACAGGTGGGGTGTTTTGGCACCCTAAATTTTTTTTTAAAGCTCATATTTCCTAGCCTGTAATTCGAATATTTCTCTCCGTTCCAGTATGATTCAGTGACGGGAGGGAGCATGTGGATTGGTTTAGTCCTGCCTCTGCTATAGTGAGAGAGAGGGGCACTTCCCCCCCCCCACCCCCGGGGTGTTCAATCACCCCATCAAACTAACCATTTAGATCATATTGTAATATAGATTTTTTTTCTTATTTTTCCGTATTGTTTATCATTATACTTATTTTAAAAATCACAACATGTATTTTCCTGTGCGTGTTTTCCTGACAAATGAGATATGAGTCCATTTGTTTTTTACTGATATTATAATTTATTGTATTTTATTATTATAATTTAATAAACACCACCGACAAGGCATTCACTCTTTTCATTACTGATTGCAGAAATATGCTGAAGCGACACTATGAATATATTTTACATGTTAGGAACACTACATGTATTTTTGTAGTGGGGTGTTGTAACTCCCCACCGGACTAACCACGTTTGAATACCCCACAGGACTAACGAAGGGTTAAGTACTTGGATGGTGTGGTGAGTAAGGATGGAAGTTCAGAGGATGAAGTGCTTGAGAGGGTACAACAAGGAAGAAAGGCTCATGCTTCTTTGAAAGCAGTGATAAGAAACAGGGAAGTGAGAGTGGAGTTGAAAAAGTTACTAGATGACAGTATTGTGATACCAACTCTAACGTATGGAAGTGAGGCTTGGACGTTGTTGGAGGGACACACGGCAAGAATCGGAGTAGTAGAAAGGAGTTATCTGAAAGGAGCATGTGGAGTTACCTGGAGAGACAGAGTGACAAATGAGAAATTGAATGGGCGTTGTGGTGTGGATGTGGATGTGTTAGGAAGTGTTAGGAGAAACACCCTGCGGTGGTTTGGCCATGTGGAGAAGGACAGAGAGGGGGAGACTGACAAGGAGATTGTATGTGAGTGAGGTGGAGGGGGGAAGAGGGTGGAGGAGGCCAAGGATGAGATGGAGGGATGGAGTGGAGAGGTACATGAGAGAGGGGTGTGTGATCAGGGCAGTGAAATGGCATGGGACATGGTGACATGGAGGCGATTTGTCTGTGGCCACCCATTACGGGATTACGGCGTCTGGCAGTAGATCAATAGAAAGATAGATAGATATATGGCTATTGGTCAGGCAGGGCCTATCAAGTGAGGGCATGCAATAGCCAGCCATATTGGCTGGTGAGTTTAATTACAAGTTTTTAGTATAAGGAACAATATTTTTTTGTGGTCATAAATACACATCCATTAATGCTACACTTTCTATCTAAGCAGAACATTTTTATCTAGCCATGTTTTAGCAACAAGTGTTAAAATGTTGCCTTTTATTTGTATTATCTTAGATATGTATTTGTATTACTTAGATATTTGTACTTCATGTACCAAAAGAAGGCTTACTATTTATTTTCATATGTTCATCGCCATTAAATATAAAATACTAAAGAAGTGAAGTGATAATGGGGGTAGTTTTAGTTCTGCTCTCTGTGAATCGACTTATAAATCTAGAATCAGTTACATCCTGCTGAGCAAGTTCATATATGATGTCCTTTTCCATAGCCATGAGATCCCTACAGGTGAAAACACCCGTGCAAGACTTCATGGAAACCAGGGTCCTCAGTTCGACATCATAACAGTAAATCTTACGCAGCTTCAAGAATTCCTTTACCTGACAGGAAGTAAAAGCCTTAATTGGGTCTCCCCTAGTAAGTTTTTCACTTGTTCCACCTCACCAGTACAGCATGAGTTACCATCTTAATAATGAAAGAATTATGACTTGTCAGGGGAGTGGAACCGTCAGTATATAGCACAACAAAAGGTGCGTTATTTATAGAAATGTCACGGGGGTACTAGTCAATGGCTGGTCAGTAGGGGGGCCATCAGTCTGTGACACAGTCAAGAGTCCGTCAGTACCATCTCCTCCCCTGAAGGGGTAAGAGACAGTAGGGTGTCCACCATAGTAACCACCACTCCCTCATGGGGAAGTGAGAGGAAAGAGAGAACTTGAGTAAAGGACAAGATACTCAGGATAAGACAATTACGACTGATTAGTAAGAGGGTCACTCCATAAGTGGGTAAGCAAAGGCCATCTCAAGAAACAGACATAAACACCTTTCGTTAATCTTTACAAAGAAGGTAGGAATACTCGAACTAGTTAACCAAATCTAACACCATCCTAACGGTGAACAAAAGCTAATGCCGGTGGAGCAGACTTGCAACTGGAAGAGAGCAAGACAAGCATATCTGTACCCCTACAACTATGCATCAAAGGCCTTCTAAACAAGATGTGATATAACCGAGACGTTTATACCACTCGAATTTCCCTCCCCTTTCTCTTGTCACAGCCTGAATGACTACACAGGTATACACTGAAAAGAAAAAATGTTTAGATTTTTTCATACAATTTTAATATATTTCTGGATGCTGAACTGAAAAATGAAAACCATTTTTGTCCATCATGTAACTTTTTTTGGAGAACATTTTTTTTTTTTAGTTTTGAATTATTCGTATTTTTATCATTTCACACTATATAATTATTTACATATGGATATTTTATTCCAATGATAACACATTTGAATTTAGCATTTGCTAATATTAAAATCCATGTTTTTAACAACACACATTATTTATTTGATAAGCCGAATGTAGCTGGAGCAGAACACAAGGATGAATCATACCAGTATTGGAGTGCAGCAAACATATCCCAGTGTGACTCAGTTGACTAATGCACTTGTAAATTAATTTCAGTGCAATGTTTCTTTTTAATCACAGCAATATAAACTGAAAATAGTTTTGTTTTATTGAAGTAGTTGTGATGTTTATTTATTTTTTTTGTCCTTTAGTCCAAACGCCTGGTTAATTTTGAGCTTGGCCCATTCTCACTATGGACATTTCTACCAAAATAGCTCTTTTTCAAACCTTAATATCTGGAAAGGTATAACTGTTGGAGAAATAATTTAAAAACCATATTACTCACAAACTCTATTGTGCAAATGAAGCTATCCCCAGGTCTCCAGATTGTCCCGTTGTTGAGTAAGGACGAGTAGAAGATGAGTGGTTTTCAATGATTTGATGAGGAGTCTCTGAGCATGGGCTGCTGGCCATGGCTTGGGTGAGCCTGGCTAGCATTGGCAGCACTGACTGGAGTGGTGATTGTTACACAGGCTGGCCTTCCTTCTCAAACACCTAAATTTTTACACTTTTCATTCACTTTTCCACATACATCATCATAAGAATAAGTCATCGCCCTGTCCTTGTGGTTCGCTTTTGGTTTTCCAGCATTAACAGTGGCACTATGCCGTGTAGATGTGTGGGAAAACTTACGCTGCATACTTTTCTTGATTGTTTTCAGGCATTATGTATAATACTTGCCCTACAACTTATGTTCAGCAGCACTTATACTGTACCTCATATCACAATTACAGTTTATTGCATTTGAAAATAATCATTGCTCAGCATACTGTGCGCAGGACGGTTGAGTATGAGGTATACACGTGTTCATATATATATATTTTGTACTCATCCCGGACATCATGAATATATTACTTACGTTGTACACAACTTGCAATATTTGTACTTCATGTCACAAATACAAATCATATCACATCTTCGCAAATATTTCAAGAATAAGTAGGGCATAGAAAGACCTTGCATTCCGCACATTGGTAGGGGATTTCCTTCCAAATGGGGGAAGGGCGTTTTGTCTTGCTGCAGACGTGGCAGTGCCTGTAAGCCAGACGACCTGCAGGTGTAAGGCCTGTGTCAACAAGACGATGATGCTGGAAATACTGAACACAGCTCAGTCTGTCTACCATCACTGCCTGGTATACCTCGCCTCCCAACTGCCAACTGTGCAGCTCGCATGCCAGGTCTTTCTTGAACTCTTCTAGGGAAAGTTTCCTTGGCCAAACCTGCTTGAAAGTAGGGAACTATTCAGGACGGCAATATCAAGAAGGTGTAAGAATGCCTTCTTGTACCACCAACAGGATTTATGGAGGCAATCAACTGCCCCAGTCTGCATGTCTGACTTATCAACGAGCCTTATGTTGATGTTGTAGGTGTTGACAGTATTGGGCTCGAACACGGGTTCCCTAGTCCTGTAGTCTCCTTTGCATATGTCCTCCTTCACATCCTTAAGAACTGTAGTCTTCGTGCCACATAAAGGCTAACATGTTGCCACATTTCTGGGTCAGGAGGACACCTTTCTCCATTTTTTCTGGGCAGGATGAAAAATGATTTCTCTCTGCATGAACATTTCCACAGGACCCAGTACCATGTTCAAGTAAATACTTGGTCAATGCGGGGGAAGTGTAATAGTTGTCAGTGTACAGGATGTGGTGCTCATTGAAATACCTGTCCATGAGCACCTTTATGACTGATGGTGATAAACCATGGGGATCATTGTCAGGTACATCAACATCTGTAGCTGAAAAAACTATTACGTCAAGCACATAGACAGTTTGGCAGTCACACAGGACAAAGAACTACAAATCCAAAATGGTGATGCTTTGAAGGCACATACTGAATAAATGCTAAACTGTCCTAGAACAACACAATCAACTCTTCAACAACGACTTTCTGAAATGGTTGGAAAAACCCGGTAAACGACTCCTTCAGCATGGTCAGGATGGGTCTTATTTTCCAAAACCTGTCATTGAGAGATGACCCATAGTTCCTACTGAAGTGAAGGAACAGTAAGATGGCCAGGTACCTATCATGGGCCATACAGTTTCTAAAGACAGGTGAGTCCACAAGTTCGTCTACCGACCAATAATCATGGAGCACATGTTTTCTAATGTGGGCCATCATCATTGTCAAAGCCAGCCACACAAACAACTCTGCCACCTCCAATGGTACCCAATCCTTTATTTTGTCACTTTTGGGGGCCGAAACATCCAGTTGGTGCACACTGATTGCCTGATGGTAATTGATTTCTGTCACCAGGTACTTCATAATGGCGGTGGTGAAGATGGCCCTGAAAAAGGACATCATAGTCCCGGGGCCGGGAAACAGCTCATCATACTGCACACCTGCCTCTTGAATGTCAAAGGCAGGCACACTGGGCTCGAATCTTTCCCCCTCCTCCCACACAAAGGCATCAACTTTCCTAACACCCGGGAACCTTGGCCGTGATTTTTGGCCAGCATGTCTTTTCACGTCACGTGGATGCCCATGCCCATGCCCACGTGCACGCTCATGGGGACGGCCACGGGCTGGGAGTGAAGGGGAAGGAGAGGCAGAGGTGAAGGAGTATGGGGATGATGACTCACCTGATGCAGGGCTTCCCTGGGGAGATCCTGGTGGCCCCGTCAAACCACGTCAATGCTGAGTGGAACTTTCCACACCTGAATGTCCAGGTTGTGAGGATAATGCCCTCAAAGTGCTCAGTTGTAGTGATGAGAGACGTTGGAAGGAGAGACTGTGGCAAACTGGCCGCAAGATTGGTGGTGAGATGAGGTGGTGGTGTTTATGGAGTAGATGACCATCACAATCTCCCTCACTTTCTCGGTGACCAGGGTCGTCCATCTCTTCCTCAGACATGAAGTCGTCACTGTCATAGTTCCTGCCCTCCTCCTGTAGTAATTTCAGAGCCTTTTCAGGAGTCTCAGGGCAGGTCGGGGACAGAGAGCGTGACACATGACTTTCAACATGGTAGCTTCCCCCTGCTTCAGAGGAAGGCTCACCCCTCGCACTAAGAGAAGACACAGTTTCCTGAAGGGCACAAGCTATGGCTCTGTCACTAAGCCCTTTCCCCAGCAGTAAGGGCTGAACCTTGGTGGGAGTCGATGTTGCAATCGGCCCAGTGCATGAGAGGCCAGAATTGGATGATGAGGCTGAGGAAGATATCACTCCACACTGTAATAATGCCATGGAGAAACTAAACCGTGCATCCATGGGGTACCTTGGGTACCTACCTACCCTATGGCAATGAGAGAAAATGGGTGTGGGTTCAAACGGTGGCCTGACTCTGACGTGTATACACGTTTCCTGATGGATGGAAATTAAAGATAAATTTAAATTTTGTTGTACTGATTGCCATCATATTATGGTGTCAAGAGGATGTGTGAACAGTCCTGATCTTTTCGTTACATTTGTGGAAAATTTAAAGTAAAAAAACAGACAGAACATAAAACATTTTCTAAAAACGCTTTATTACTCCTATTTTGAATAAAACAGGACAAAAACTGGGTCCCTCACAATGTCTGTTCTATTTGTGTTGAGGAACTAGGACAATGGACAAAAGGTAAACGAGGGCTCTTGCTTTTGGTATTCCGGTGACATGGAAAGGACCCAAAAATCATAGTAACAATTGTTATTTTTGTTCCTGCAAAATCAAAGACACAACAAAAAGAACAGGAAAGAATTGTTTAACCTATTCTTCTATCAGCAGTAAGACCTGTACCACAACGACCTGGTCTAACAACCCCTACTCCACCTGATAGTCTTACTTATGTATAAACTCAGGGAAAGAAAGTGCTGCAGTAGACAATGAAGAATTTGTCCCAACGTGTTCAAGCAATGAGCCACAGCCATTCTTTCAGGATAAACTTATGATTAATAGGAGACCCCAGTCTCACCAAGGATGCTGCGGAGGTTTAGGGATCCCGATTAAAACATAAAAGCTTATTACAACCAGACACAACTTTCTCTTGGTACCGAAATAGAGAAAAAGAGTTTGCACCATATTTCAAGAGACGGATGCTTGGTTTATTGCATTGAAGCAAGTGGCCTAGTGCAGAAACTTGTCAGAGATTATAGTGTAGAAGACTAGAGACTATTTATAGATTCATCTAAAAGAAGCCTGAAAGTATTTCTTCATAATGGTAATATATATCCATCAATACCTGTTGTTCATCTTGTGCATTTAAAGAAACATACCAGAATCTGGCAAATCTTCTCGAGAAAATTAACTACAATGAATACCGTTCATTCATATATGGGGACCTGAAAGTTCTGTGTATCTTACTGGGTCAGCAGTTAGGGGATACAAAATTCAAATGTTTTCTTTGTAAGCCAAGGACTTACATTGGTTTCAGAAGGAATGGTCAAATAGAGAAATATACAGCTTGGTGACAAAAACATCATCAGACCTAGCATGGGAAATCGAGATAGTGCTGCTACCACTGCTTCATATTAAGCTTGGATTAATGAAGTAGTTTGTCAAAGCCCTATCAAAAGATGGAGCCTGTTTTATGTATTTGTGCCAAAAGATCCCTGGTTTGTCTTCAGCTAAATTAAAAGAGGATGTATTCTGGCCCTGATATTGGAAATCTGATCTCTGGTGCAGAATTTGATAGTGCACTGAACAACCTGGAACGAGAGGTTTGGGGATCAATCCGAGAAGTAACTTCAAAATTTGAAAGAAAGAATAAGTGTCCAAGTTACAAAGAAGCTGTGAGAAATTTGTTAGTCAAATTTAAGGAGTTGGGTTGCAACATGAGTATCAGAGTTTACTTTTTCGATTCTCATTTGGAATTCTTCCTCAGAAATCATGGAGCAGTGATCGAAGAACAGGGTGAAAGATTCCATCAGGATATCAAGGACATGGAAAGAAGGTAGCAGGGACGTTGGGATGTCAGTATGATGGTGGACTGCTGCTGGGTGATTCATAGTGATGCACCAGAAAAAGAGTACAAACGACTGGCAATGAAACGAAATTTTGGAGCAGAAAAACTGAGAAGCTTCAAAGTTATATGTGAGTATTGGAATATATAGCATTATTTCCTATATGTATATGTTTAAACCTAAATATTTTAATTTTCTATTAACCCCTTCCTGCACGGAAAAGTTATTAAGTTTTCTGTGGCATGATGCATTGTCTTTTCTCCTCTCCCCCCTGGCTGCCGCACACTCAAAAAATGTGTATTCTCGGCTTATTTTCACCACCCAAACATATTTTTTTAGCCACAAAACCCAGATATTCCTATTCGTCGATGTTTGTTCCACATGATATGAAAAAAAAAAAAAACACTCTACATACATTAGGGCCCTTGGAATAAACATTTGGGGTCATAAATTTCATTTCCCAACATCATATGTCGAATGTTTACTATTCAATCTCTACATGTTATACAAACAGTCTAAAGAGAATTTTATTAGCAGTCGAATGCCAGAGGTCCCAGTTTGAAATGAGTTATGGTGTTCGAGTAATAAGCGAAAAAGTAAAACCAATTTCCGACAGACAATAGATTTTTTATTTGGGGAGCCGTACCAAAAAACTTTTCTCTCCACTCTTATGTTTTTATTTTATCATCAGATGTAGAATTTAATTCGCTTTCATTTGAGCCAACAACGGTGATCTTAGGCCTCATAGTTTTCGAGAAAAATGCAAAAAAAACTGTGGTGTATTTTCCTGCGCGCTGAAACGCCGTCAGCTGCGCTCACTTACATTGTTTTACTGTAGCCCGCTAACAGTGTGTGTGTGTGTGTGTGTGTGTGTGTGTGTGTGTGTGTGTGTGTGTGTGTGTGTGTGTGTGCACCACTAATGAAGGTATCGCTCGGTATGATACTGCTCGAAACAATGACCCATGCAAAGTGGCACATCACATACAGGACTCATGTTCCTTGTGTACTTCTACACCCCCAACTTGAAGCACAAGGTACACCTGAGCCTCTTCTTGTTGGGGATCCTCGTCTGGTGGTGGCCCAGAGTGCGATCCAATATCACGTCATCGTCAATCATCCGGCGACGCTTGCTTGGATACCCTCGTGCTCTGTGGTCCTGTTGTGCGGGAGCTGCAGGCCCAGGCACAGGGTCTCCCAACGGACCAGCAACTGGAGGTGGTGGCGGTCCTGGCACCCCTGATGGGCCTCCTGCAGGCGATGCTGGTGGTGATGGTGGCACCTGTGATGGGCCTGCTGCAGGTGGTGCTGGTATGAGTTGTCCTGCAGGCAGTGGTGGTGCTGGTGGTGGCTGAGCCCATCCTGGCACTGGTGCCTGTGCCTGCTGGGTGCCAGGTGTTGGTGGTGCTGGCCGCCAGATAGGTAGGTCTGGGGCATGGTGGAGTATGTGTCCAGATGCGGGCCAGTCCTCTTCATGGAAATGCAGAAGATTGTAGATGGTCTACTCCACAAATTCAAGAAGAGTTTCTGTTGCACGTCTGTACCTTTTGTACAAGGCGAATGCATTGAAGAGTGTCATTTGGATGAAGTAGAATGTGATCTTCATCCACTTGACAGTTCGCCATTGGGTGGGGTAGTACTGGACCATCTGATCGAAATGATGAACCCCACCCATGTACCTGTTGTAGTCCTCCACAACCACAGGCTTGTTAACAACCTTCTCCACATAGGTTGTCCACCTGTCATTACCCCACACCTTTCCTCGAACCCTCTTCAGAATGGTGTCCGCAGTGTGGAAGGTGGACACTATCTTCACAATGCGCTTGTTCTTCCACAACAGGACTAGCACATTGTCCTTGCGCCCGTACGCCATGCCCCCCCCTCAGGCAGGTTCTTAGCCCTGGAGATGGCCTGCAGCTGGCTTTTCACTCTAGGCAGCTGTAGGGTTCCACGCACGGAAAAGCATGCAGTGAAGAGTCATTCGCACACGTCTACAGAATTTTAGTAGTTGTCCATGAACAACTTATAGCCCTGGTCCTTCAACAGTCCCACAAGGCCCCACATGGTGTTCTCAAGGGTCCGCTGCACCCCCGTGTAGACCTCGAGGTTCCAGATGTACCCTGGGGATGGCTCAGCCAACATATACATCTTGATGGAATACTTGTTGGGCTTCTGGGGGTTATACACGCGGAAGGACAGCCTGCCCTTCCACCCAAGAGAGCCCTCATCCAGGCTGAGCTGCTCCTTGGTTGGTACGTTGACTGAAACTGCTGAAGGAGGTACTCCATGACCGCGCAAACACGGATGAGCTGATTATGGTTGTCCTGGGGTATGGTGAGCAAGTTGAAGGTGTGGATGGGCTTGAGGATGACGGTGAAGCGCCTTCCAGTCATCACCCGCCAAGGCCTAAGGTAGTCGTGCACCTCAGAGCTCCTCCAATAGTACCTGATAGTCAGTATATGCATGACCCCCATGAAAAGTTATAACCTCAGGAACTTGGCTATCTTCTCTTCATTGCAGGAGAACCAGGCATCCAGCTGAGTCCCAAGGAATGTGGCATACTGGTTGGTTTCCACAGTGAGGTATGACAAACAACTCCTGCATGAAAAAGAGCTGGAAGAACTGCAGGGGAGTTGTTGGAATATCCACCTGGATCCCTGGGGAGCCAGTGAACGGCCTGTGGTTCAGTGTGAACGGGCCACTGCTCCACCCAGTATCCTCTTCAGTGCAGGTGGTGGTGGTGGCAACGGGTCAGCCTGTCGACACCCTTTGGCCTGCCCTTTGACCCCTTGGATGTCTCCTATGTCCAGGCAGCAGACCACGGTGCCCTCGTCTGGGAGGCGACGCCTTGGATGAGGACAAGGACAAGACAGAGGGCTCTGGAGACACCAGTCTTCTTGGCCTGGCCGGCGAGGATGTCACCGTAGCATCCTGCATGGCAGAAGTGGATAGATGGGCCATCACAACGAACGATGGCCTGGCTTCCGGTGACACTTGCTTGTCAATGGGGGCAGAGGGGCCTGGAGATTGGGAGCCGACGAAGAGAATGGTGGGACTGGCAAGTCCTAGAGGTGGGGAGGGTTCTCCGGTGAAGCTGGCCGATGATGGTACTGTAGTCTCCAGTGATGGAAGGTGGCGGGGCAGCTCCACTTGCTGACTGGATGGCGTCAGCTCAACCTCCTCCACCCCAGAATGGTCGCTCTTGATGTCGCACTCTGACTCTACCTCATCGAGGATCTTATGCCACTCGTGTGGGTGCCAACCCACTTTTTATCTCTGGAAGATTGATGTTGTTGCAAGCCAACTGGAGAATGAATTGCTGTCCAAGGGATGATGGACCCTGTGGTAGCCCATTGCTGTGGTAGGTGTGTGAGCTGAAATAAGAGTCAAGATATTTTATTCACATCCAGCCAAGAACTTGGCTCAACACTGGCACAGCGCAAGGGTTCACGATATACGTGTGTATCCTTGAAAAACATCATCTCCTACACCTGACTTAATGCACAGGTGGGGCCACAAGCACGTAGTTACCTCTTTCATTTACTTTGCACATTACACATAACCAAATCTATCATTTTTATGAGGTACACAGCACATTTCACCACTAAAATGTAAATGCACATGTTCCATTGGCCCTTACCTGTGCACTAGGGTGTAGCAGATGGTGTTTCCCTAATGAGAACACGCTGCAGTGTTTACGCTGCACTCTTCCTTACGAGCACATGGGTCAGTCTTTCACCTTCTTTTCACATAAACATAACCAAATCTATCATTTTTTATGAGATATACAATATATTTCACCAACAAAATGTAAATGCACTTGTTCCTAACCTTATATTGCATTTCCCTACCTTTGTGCTACCTCAGGTGTACAACACGCACTATTCCTTACGAGCACGTGCATCAGTCTTTCACTATCTTTTCCCATAAAATATAACTAAATCTATCACTTTTTGTGAGATACATAGTCTACTTCACCAATAAAAATGTAAATGCACGTGTTCCTAACCTTGCATTGCATTTTGCTACCTTTGTGCTACCTCAGGTGTACGAGATGTTCTCTTTCTTACAACCACGTGGGTAAGTCTTTCACGTTACTTTCACATAATACATAGCCAGATCTATCACTTTATGAGATACGCAGTATATTTCTCCAATAAAATGTAAATACACATCTTCCATATGTCAATTATGTGGCCTCTACCTGGGCAGTAAGGTGTAGCAGACGATGATTTCCAGACGATCACATGGTTCACTTTCACTTTCTTTTCAGATAACACATAACCAAATCTAATATTTTATGAGATACACAGTATATTACACCATCTAGAATTACGTATCTCACTTTGCATTTCGCTACCTTTGTTTTACCTCAGGTGTATAAGACATTCTCTTTCTTACGAGCAGGTGGGTGAGTCTTTCACGTTATTTTCACATAATGCATAACCAAATCTATCAATATATGAGCACAGTATATTTCACCAATAAAATGTAAATGCACATGTTCCTAACATTGCGTTGCATTTTGCTACCTTTGTGCTAACTCAGATGTTCGATATACACTCTTTCTTACGAGTAATTCAGTCAGTCCTTTACTCTCCTTCACATAAAACATAACCAAATATATCAATACATGAGATACACAGTATATTACACCACAACAAATACAAGAACGTGGCCCTTACCTGTGTGCTATGGTGTAGTAGATGATGTTTCCCTTACGTGAAGAAGCTGCAGTGTTTACAATTTCATTTCACAATACACATAATCAAATCCATCATTTTATGAGAAATACAGTATATTTCACCACAACAGAACATGAATGTGCTCTGTATGTCACATGTGCGATACCTAAGGTATCACAGATGATATCTTCTGATGAGCACATGGTGCAGTTTTTATGTTAATCCACACAAGCATACGATAAACATATCACTATAACACTCGTGCTTTGTTTCACACAAAAAGCATAGGGAATATATATAACAATATGAGAAAATCAAATGGCCCTATAAACCTCCTCTATTTTATCCCCTCCTGACAATGATATCATGCCATGGCTGTTAGGGATATGTGACTCCTGCCCTAGCCAATATTTCATCACGTACACCCGTTGCGCTATACTCCTATCTGTTGCACAATAACACTATCCACCATATGTCAGCATAAAACAAGGACCTCATGAACACATTGGCAAATATTCCATTCAAGACAATGCCATGTCGTAAGGCGGTTGCCCACCTCCCCCTGCTAAACGTTTCACCATGTCCTTCCTCACTAGCTATTGCACACTATATTCACCTAATTCACTGTCACTAATGTTCAATGGCTGAATACTCACACTGGCTGCAGGGTAAAGGGAGTGTAGTTGTTGGGACACGGCAAAATACAGGGTAGGCCTAGCACAATCTTTGTTGGGCTAACGGCTGATAATGGCCAGAATGATTCACAAAAACCTAATTCCCTATTGCACACACCAGATCTAATCAGAATAGTGCCCCCAAAATAAAAACAAGCACTATTGGTATAGTGGAATATGATGGCACCCGGGACAGGGGTAAATAGAGTACTATTTAAATGGCCTACCACGTTCTACCTTCTCCCTCGACAGACGCTGTGGTACTAATCAACCTGTCCGGGCTGCAGCGCATCTGGGGCCCCAAGGTTGCCAAGTCATTATTTTTGACGAGAAGTTTGGAAACTATGACGCCTCCAAATATGACGCGAATTGGCCGAAAACTTTTTCTCTAACGAAGGTTTTTAGGCTTAAATGATGACAAACGCATCTTCAAGTATAGTGGCAGCCACGCCCATGTGATGAGAAACGTGTCATCGTGGGCAGAGGGGTTAATTTAGGACAATATTTTATATACAGATTGAAATTTATAATATGCTATGTTTTAATTATATTTCTTTTTGATTTTGTATCAAAAAATGATTTGATGGAAACATTCTTTTTGTTTTTTTATTGTATTGATAAGTGCAATAACAAAAAGCTACTCAAAATTTTAACACTTTTAACCCGCCCCGTCCCGGCAACTTTTCGACCACTGGTACCCCCCAATCCCGGGCGATTTTCGACCTTTTTTTTTTTTTGCTTAAACTTTCGCTTTTGGTCAGAAACAATGGCCGGTGGCAAAGAAAGTGGTCCCTGGGGTCCCTAATTAGCTTAACCAGGTATGCGTTCGTCCCACCTGGTCCCGTGTTCTCCCTATGCGGTGTGAGCATCAAACGTTTTCTATGGTATTATAAGTTTGGGAAACCAATGAAAGTAAGTAGAAATGAATTTATTACAAACATAAAAACATGTGATAAAAGAGTATATTGGATTTTATACAAAAATAGAGCAGAAATAACCATTGTACCATCGTGAGAAACGAGCAAAATCGGCCAACTTGGTTCCCATGAATCGCTAACATTCTAAAATCATGATACATATAATTTTTTTTACTTACATAATACTTCTACAATAACATTATACCATTTTACAATATATTGAACTGTTTTTACGTATTCACAGGCCTTTTGATAACATTTAGCGTAATGCTACGCTAAATTACGTAGTGAGTGAACTCGCTGTGACTGATGTTTCAACTCGTATTGTGCTTTTTCTACTAACATAATACCTTTCTAATATTATTATACACTTTTCAACTTTATATAACTGTTTTGAGATTATTTCAGGCCTTACGTAAATATATAGCGTAATATTAGCGCATAGTAACACACACGGCGAAGTCGCTATGACAACTAATTCAACTTACAACCTATTTTTTTTACTTATATAATTATTCTACACTAACATTGCACATGTAAACACTTGATATAATTGATATTACATCATTTCTGAACGTACGATGGAACTTAGCGTCATATTTGCGCGTACTTACACAGGGAGTGTTATCGCGATATCATTTGTTTCATCTTACACAAGTAATCAACTTATAAAATACCTTACTACTAACATTACAACATCATCCACTGTATATAATTCCTATCACATACTTACTGACCAGAATGTGGGTGTACTCGTGACATCAATTATGACAACTTACAGTAATGTTCAACTTATACGTTTTATTCATGCTAACATTACACCTGTTTCCACTTTATTTCCTTGCTATCACATATTTACTGACCAGATTTACACAGTGGGTGTAGTTTTGATAACAATTCTTTCCACTTACACTAATTCTCATCTTATACATTACTTTTCTGAAAAAATAACACCCGTTTCAACTTTATATTTGACTTAGCACCTACTGACTGGCCTTACCATTATCATGAGCGTCATTTCGCCTTCCCACACAGTTTCAGAAGTGTACGAGATTATGATATTCCTTGAAACAAGGCTGAAGGCACAACGCAACATTGCACTCGACACACTCGTACCTTGTGTCTTTTCTCTGCATTGATGGTCTGACTGTCGAGTGCTTACATACATGGCAGCGACGCTGGGGTTTACGACGGTTTGGTTCGGAAGGGATTGCGCTGGGGTAGTGGCGGGCTGCAAGACGTAGGGGAGTCTGAGCAGCACGGGGGCGCGGGGCGGTGTGGGGGTCTTTCCTGGGCATGCTTGGCGATTATTTCACGTGCCAGCTCCCTCACAAACCCCTCAAAGGTCTCGGATAATCCGGTGGTCATTGCGTGCAGGTAGTGGGCGTTCAGGACCGTGATGTCGAGCAAGTGGAAAAAGAGTTTTGTACCACTTCATCGTTGTCCTGGCACAGTCAACACTTGAAATCATCGAGTCTGACTGATCAACTTGCCTCATGTTCAGATTATAGGCAAGTACAGACTCTGGTTTCCATACGTTGCGCCTCCTCTCGCTACTGTGATCCACGGAGTCTGTGCGGTGCATCAGGGGGCTGTGAACAGTTGATAGGAGGCAAACTTCCCTGTTGTGGTTCCACAGGGTTGCCAGGATGTTATTGGCCTGGAAGAAAACCACCTCATTCTTGTCAAGCTTCCTCCCTATCTTGACCATAAGGCGACGGTTTCTCTTGACTGTACCACAGACTCCGGTGTCGTGTTGGTGGAGGAACCTAGCGAGAAGAGGGCTATTGTACCAGTTGTCCAGGTACAAAACATGACCACGATGAAGGTACTCTTCTATCATTGTCTTCACCACGGCCCCAGAGAGTCCTATACTCCGATCTTCTATTATATCTGTTCAGGCGCCTGTACAAGACTATGTCTTGCACATAACCAGTCTTACAGTCACACATAACAAAGATCTTGAACCCGAAACGGTGTCTCTTGCTGGGTATATACTGCCTAAAGGAAATATTGCCTCTCCACAACACAAGACTCTCGTCTATGACGAGGTCTCTGTAGGGATAAAATGAGGAGCGGAACATTTCCAGAATGATCAAATACCAGCCTAATTCTCCTCATTTTATCGGTGTTATTTGCATTGGCTGGATCATCTGCTTCATAAAAGTGGAGGCGGCCGAGAATAAACTGAAATCTATTACGACCCATCACCTTTCCAAAGAAAGGTGTTAGGATGATTGGGTCCGTTGTCCAATAGGCAGGAATTTGATTTTTCTTCACCACACCCATCAAGATTACCAGGGCCAAAAATAGGAACATCTCTGATATAGTCACGGGAAAGTCATACTGTTCTGCATGCTTGCTAGTGGTTCCTAGGCGTTCACTTTCAAGGCGCTGGGATTGTGAAAATATATTCGTCTCTTCTAATATGCGCCCAACAAACGCCTCATCAAAAAACAAATTGAAAAAATCTAACCGTGACGACCCAGCATTTACACCTGGAGCCGTGCAACCTGACCGCCACTCCTCAGTGAACTGGTGAATGATGGGAGTAAAATTACTCCCATCCTCCCAGTTCCACGTGACACCACCGTCTCCAGCCACGTCACCATCGTCCCCTTCGTCAGGGTGGGGAGGTGAGGGTGGTGGGGGAGGTTGGGGAGGTGAGGGTGGTGGGGGAGGTTGGGGAGGTGGAGAGCGGCGCCTCTCATCACTCGCACTTCTCTTCCCTCTCCCTTTTCCTTTACCCTTTCCCTTCCCTTTCTTTCCTTTCCCCACATCCTGGGGCTGTGGGGAGGAAGTTTGGGCATATTCAGGGGCGAAAGAAGTGCTGGGGAGTGACTCAACCTCCTCTCCCCTAGGCCTACGAGCACCACGTGCTCGTGCTGCCTCCCTCCCACCAATGGCCCCTTCACCCCGCACTACCCCCACACCACTCTCACTTTCACCCCGCGCTGCCGCCACAACACTTTCCCTTTCTCCCAGCAATCCCACCACACCACTTGCTACTTCCCCAGACAAAGTACTTGAACCATACCTTAGGTGTCGTCTCGCCCCACCTTCTGATCCACGTGGTGATATTTTTTCCTTTCCCAACCACTCGGCGATATCACGTCCTAGCCCTCCATCATCCTCATCGTCCTCATCCTCGTCCTGATCAGAATCGTGATGGAGAGATAGCTGTGCACGTGGTTGGGGAGCAGCCTGGCCTTCCCTTGCCTTACGGTATGTCACATACCGCGATTTTCGGGGCGAAGGGACCTCCTCATCACTGCTACTTATTTCTTCCTCTGGCTGGACGTAATCGCGATCCACCACATCATCATTGAGTGAAGAATCACTGTCTCCAGTGAAGGCTTCCAGGACGGATGCAATTTGCTCATCTGAGAGACCTTTCCGCGCCATGTCTGACCTGGGTCACTGCTGGCAGGTGAGTGACCGAGACAAGGGCGAGCACGGGTCACGCGGGGTCTAGGACGCTGCCCGCCTGGCGGCAGGTAGGGGAGGCTTGGGTACCCGGGCGAAACGAAAATCTCCCGCGAATTTTGAAATTTGTGGAAATTATGAACCTTGCAATTGCAGGACGTTGAAGTACGTCCTCGGGACTGGCTGTGACAAAACGTGAGGACGTGGAAGTACGTCCTCGGGACGGCGCGGGTTAAACTACTTCAATTTTCCAGACCTCTGCTACCTATACGAAAATTCTGTTATCCAACCCTATCCCTAAGTGCAACATTAACCCGCCCCATCCCAACCAATTTTCCACTACTGACTCCCCCCAATCCTGACCAATTTTGGCTCAAACCTCCGGTTTTCGTGAGAAACATCGAAAATTCATAGAGAAATCAGTCACCTGAGGTTTAAAATACTCGGTACAGGTAGCAATACTCCTTACCTTACTGGGTTTTCTATCAGGCTGGCTCCAAAGAAAACGAGTTCTATGGGAGGGTAACTATTCCACACAACTCATAAATGGTATTTATTTATTTATTTGGTACGAATTTATATGTAGTAAAAGAGTATATTGGTTTTCAAACAGTAATATATATATATATATATATATATATATATATATATATATATATATATATATATACAGATATATATAAATATATATATATTTTTTTTTATGCGAGGAAGAAGGAACCAAAGGCCATGGCCCGCAGAAACAGTTCCCTCCAAGAGAAAAACAAAATACAATAGAGAGCCAAATTCAAGATCCGATCATTTTGAGATGCCTGGACACACCGCATTTGAAAGACTGGAGATCAAAGGCAGCAGGAAATACAGATAGAGGGAGACAGTTCCAGAGCTGACCTGTTGCATAAATGAAAGACTGGGAGTAATGGTTAACTCTTGCATTAGAGAGTTGGACAAAAAAGGGATGAGAGTTGCTGCCAGACGGGTGCTACGCGCCCATCATAGAGGTGGAGGAATGCAAGCAGACAGTTCAGAGGAGCAGTTACCATTAAAGTAGCAATAGAAAAGAGATAAAGATGCAACAGTGCGGCAAAGAGACAGAGGTTGAAGGGAGTCAGTAAGAGGAGGAGAGTTAATGAGACGAAAAGGCTTTGACTCCACCCTATTGAGAAGAGCTGTATGTGGGGAGCCTCCCCACACATGAAAGTTGTACTCCACACAGGGGCGGATAAAACCTCTGCATAGAGTCAACAATTGTGCAGGGGAAAAGAAAGAGTGGAGTTGGCTTAGCACACCCAATCTCTTGGAAGCAGATTTTACAAGAGATGTAATATGATCTTTCCAAGATAAATCCCGAGTAAATGAAACCCCAAGCATGTTCAAGGATGATGCAGGATTAAGCTGAATATTATTAAACATTAATGGGTATACCTGTGGAAGATTTTGTCGGGTTGATAGGTGTAAGAACTGAGTCTTAGATGCATTAAAGACAACCATATTATTTTTACCCCAGTCAGCGATACAAGCCAAGTCAGACATTAGGTGTGCCATAGCCTCATCCCTTGCTTTTTGAAGTAACTGTTGAGATGGGCGTTGCGGGAACCGAATGGAAAGGTGAAGGGTGGAGTCATCAGCGTATGAGTGGATAGGGTTAGATGTACAGCTCAGAAGATCATTGATGAATAAAAGGAAGAGAGTTGGTGATAGGACAGAGCCCTGAGGAACACCACTGTTGATAGATCTAGGAGAAGAACGATGGCCGTCTACAACAGCGGCTATAGAACGACCAGAAAGGAAGCTAGCGATCAAGGCACAGATAGAAGGATAGAAACCGTAGGAGGGCAGTTTGGAAATTAAAGATTTATGCCACACTCGATCGAAAGCCTTTGAGATGTCAAGTGCAATGGCAAAGCTTTCACCAAAGTCCCGAAAGGAGGATGACCAGGAGTCTGAAAGGTAGGTGAGAAGATCATCAGTGGAGTGTCCCTGACGGAACCCATACTGACAATCGGAAAGAAGGTTGTGATAGGAAAGATGCCTTAAAATTTTTCTATTAAGAATTGACTCGAAAACTTTTGAAATACAGGACGTTAAAGCAATTGGACGATAGTTGGAGGGTTGGGAGTGGTCACCCTTCTCTGGGACTGGCTGAATGAGAGCAAACTTCCAGCCAGAAGGAAAGGTACAAGTTGACAGACAAAGGCGAAAGAGTTTGCCTAGGCAGGGTGTAAGCACAGAAGCACAGTTCTTGAGAACAAAAGGAGGGACCCCATCAGTCCCATATGCCTTGTTAGTACTGAGGCCAGTGATGGCAGAAAATACATCAACTGAAGAAATTTTAATGTCAGCCATGAGGAAGTCAGAGGGGAGAAGTGGTGGAGGAACAGCACTGGAATCGTCCAAGGTGGAATTGGAGGAGAAAGTCTGTGCGAAGAGATCTGCTTTATCAGTAGAAGAAATAGCTACAGAACCATCAGTGTAGAAAAGAGGAGGGAAGGATGATGAGGTAAAGTTGTTAGAAAGATTTTTGGCAAGGTGCCAGGAGGAGTGGGAAGAATTCGAGTTGGAGAGTTGAGAGCATTTAGTATGGATGAAATTATTTTTAGTAGAGCGAAGAACAGACTTAGCACGATTCCGGGCAGAAACGTAAAGATGATGTGATTCAGGGGTGGTTTGGCTCCGGTACCTTTTGTAGGCCTTCTCCTTGTTGCGGACAGCATTAGAACAAGCGTGCTTAAACCAAGGCTTTCTTGCGTTAGTCAAAGGATATGAGAAAGGAATGTATGCTTCCATGCCCGAGAGAATAACCTCCGTAATGCGCAAAGCACACTCAGATGGCTCACGGCCATGGAAGCAATAATCATTCCAGGGAAAATCAAAGAAGTACTGCCTAAGGGCCTCCCAGTTCGCGGCTCCAAAATGCCAGAGACGACGTTTCCCTGGAGGGTCCACAGGCCATACTGGAGTGATAGGACAGGTTAAGGTAATAAGGTTGTGATCGGAGGAGCCCAATGGAGAGAAAAGATTAATAGAGTAAGCAGAAGGATTAGTTGTGAGGAAGAGGTCAAGTATGTTGGAGCTCTCTCCAAGGCAGTCAGGGATATGGGTAGGGTGCTGTACAAGCTGCTCTAGGTCATTAAGGATAGAAAAGATGTAGGCTTGTTCACCAGGTGGATCCGTGAAAGGAGAGGAGAGCCAAAGGTGGTGGTGAACATTGAAATCTTCAAGAATGGAGATTTCAGAGAAAGGAGAAATGGACAGAATGTGTTCCATCGTAGAAGTAAGATAGTCGAAGAATTTTTGATAGTAGAATTAGGGGATAAGTAAACAGCACAGATATATTTAGTCAGAGAATGACAGGAAAGCCGAAGCCAGGGTGTGGAGAATTCAGAAGAATCAAGTTCAGGAACATGAGAGCAAGATAAGTCGTTGCGTATGTATAAACAACAGCCACCTTTGGCTTTGAAATGAGTATAGAGAAAGTAGGAGGATACAGAAAAGGGTTTGCTGTCGGTTGCCTCAGACAGCTGAGTCTCCGTCAGAAAAAGAAGGTGAGGTTTAGAGGAGGAGAGGTGGTGCTCAACAGAGCGAAAGTTAGATGAAAGGCCGCGAATGTTGCAGAAATGAAGAAGAAGAGAGTCAGACAGTGGTTCCAGGCACCTCGAGTCATCACCGGGAGAGGGGCAGATGGCGGGGGCATTTATGTCCCCCCCCCCTGGGGACTCCGAGGCTTGATTAATAGATGCCATTTTTGTTGATTTTTGAATAGGAAGTGTAGTGTGTACTGTGCATGTAGTTTGGTGAAGATAGAGAAATTTGTACTGGAGAGCATGCTGGCCTACTCTCTGTGTAACTGAGACACTGAAAAAGTTCAGGAAAGGGGGATGGTCAGGAACTAGTCCTGAGGGCTGATGAAACGGGAGCTCCAGCACTCCCTGTCATCAGCTTTCCATCCACCTTGGGAGTACTGCCCTGCTCGACTGGTGCTACAGTCTACTGCTCACAAATATAGGCAATATAAGCATTGTTTCACTCACTAACACATCAACATACCTGACCTTTTTGGGCGACATTACCTGATCATCATTTCTGACTGTTTCTTCCTCTAATGCTACGAAAACTTTGTCCTCCACATTGTCATCGACTGGGGAATCACTCTGGCCCTGAATGTCTTTATTGGCCAGGTCACTGGTAACGGGTGAATTGCCGAGACAATGGCATGCGGAGAGGGGGAGGTCATGCGGGGTAAGGCATTGTCCCTGCCTCCCACCTTGTAGAGGAAGGTGTCCTGCATATACATTCCAAAAATCACGCACGAAAATTGAAAATTGTGGAAATTGTGATCCTTGCAATTGTGCGACGTACTGGTACGTCGATGAGTCTAGCTGTGACAAAACGTTGTGATGTACCCATACTTCGATGGGACACCTCGGGTTAATGCTATCCTTGCTGTATACCTACATGGGATGAAAAATCTATTCCTATGTATAGTTACTTTTTTACACAAATATAAGGTGCTTCCACTAATTTTCTCATTCGTTTATTCAGATCTTTTTAAGTGACAGAAGCTTCTTCCAACTTGGGCAAATGATTGTGCTGATGTATGTGCAACACTAGGGAATTACATACTCTGTGACACTGTACATCTGCTTTGTATTCTGCTAACTTTGTGTCCATTCCTTGTCCAGTTTCCCCTATGTACATTTTTGAGCATCCACTGTGCGGTATACTGTATACTACACTTTCTATTTTTCCTTCCTTTATTTTATTTTATTTTTTCACCGTATCTCCAATATTACGTTTTGAGGATGCTGCAATCCTCAGCCCTACTTTCTGTAAATAATGTTGTTCTTAACTGATGAAACTTTGGCTGGGTTGCAGACAGTTACATATCTTGTACTGTCATAAATTTATTGAATATTGTCATCATCTCTTTTCTTTTTTATATCAGTAGCCTTCCTTTATTTAGCTGTTGGAGCATCAATGCAACTTCGCCCTTAATCGAACCTAAGCACCACAACCACAACTCCATGATTACGAGAAACAACAGCAGCAATACATTACGCGCAAAAATGAGAAAGGAGGAAGTGCATCTGTACTGTGCTAACAGTGTTGACCCAGCATGGTGATGTATCAGCATATCTGACCTCCATTCCTCCCTCCTCCTACCTCCATCACCCTCTACCACGATCTCCACCTTCTCCAACGCTACCACCATCACCATCATCTCCACCATGAGTCCCAGAGTGAGGCAGCAGTGTGTCATCATTAGCTGAATGGGGACAACGACACCGAATGCTGATGAAGCCATACCACGACCCTAACCTGCCCCAACCAGACCCTGCCAACACTCGTCAGCAAACATCACTATCATCAGCTGCAGCATCCTAGCCAGTATTCCCACCACAGTTGATATCAGTGAGTTGAACATTTACTCTATTAGTTTAACCCTTTAACCGCAGGGATGTCAGGAGTGTGGTGTGTGTGTCCCGCTGGGATAATCGCACTCCGACTGACTTTTTAAAAATATTTACCAAAATTCAGTTATTAGTCCTAGAATATTATAATTACATAACCATATGGCACATACCTTTAGCTTTCTCCTGGGATGTTTGTTGAGCCTACGTCGACTACCGTAGGACTTCTGGAGACTTCTGACACTGGGTAACGAAGTCTTCACTTTACACTTTCTGATACCCCGTAATATGGTTACCACTGCCTGATATTATAACTACAAACACTATTCTATTAATTTAACCCCTCCGTGGCTGAAGGCCCAGAATTTTCCGTGCACCCCAGGCCAACACCGGGGCCATTTTTTGAAGTTTCGAAAATTGATTTTTTTTTCTTGCCATAATGAAGAGAAAGTTCAGATGCACCTAAGAGTGCAAATCCCAGCTTCCTAGATGCATTTGGTAGCTTGCAATGAAGTGTGGAGGTTGCAGAAATATCGGCAACTGATATCGCCGCCCAGGGGACTGCCGCATCGCAACTGGGCAGGTGTTGTTATTGTTTTTTTTACCTCCCAAAACAATGCGATTGGTGCTGAAATGTTGTGCATATATGAGATATGATGATATCGAATGATTTCAGTATATAATCTGTTAGGATGGCTGGAAAAAAAAAAATGTCATGAATACATTTTCACCTTTTTGATATAAAATATGTTTATGGTAGTTTCGAGTTATGTTTTACGTTATCGTTGTGCCCATGCTTGGAAAAGGGAGCAAAAGAGTTGAATTTTCTCTCCTAAATGAGAAAACGGCACGTCCTCCAAGGCTAGACTCTGCCACGGGAGAATAAAGTGGAGGGTCAGTCTGATTAGCAATACGGAAATTGAGTCACAACTTTCAGCTCCCATACCACGAGCATTTCTAAAAATAAAATCGTAATGCAGTTTCAGAACTAAGAATAAGTCTAATTATTGCGAATACAGATGTAAAGCAGAAATAAATACGTTTACAGATGGGGGAAAACGTATTTTTTCCGTCATAACAGGTTCATCTTTATCATTTTATGTTCATCTTTATCATTTTACCATGTTATTTTCCCAATATATACTGCTGTCTCGTAAACAGGGTGCTTGTGTGTGTTTTGCAAGGGAGGAAAGAAATCGTATTTTCTGTCTGGATCGAGATAATAAGTGTAACTATGCATGTTTAGGCATGGCCACGAGCGAAAAAATCGTACATCCACCCGTCACGACAGCAGGTGGTGAACTGACAGATGATACGTGAGAGGGTGAAGTCAAGGTCAGTCTCAAGTCCCAGATTTTCGTTCACTTCCAGAAAGTTTTCACAGTTTTCTATAAGTTGCACTGCATCAAATGATCCAAACCATTACAGCAAACCTGAGCAAATAGGTAAAGATACCAAGATAAAAATGTATTTTTCTCTTATTATCATGTTTTTTTTAATGTGCCTGTATTACTCCATAATCGTAAACAGGTGGTTGTGCGTGTTTTGCAAGATAGGACAAAGATGATATGTTCTGCATGGGTCGAGATAATGGGTGTAGTAGTGCTTGTTAAGGCATGGCCAGGAGCAAAATAATAAAAAATCCACTCATCACAACACCAGGCTCTGAACTGCTTGATGGGGTGTATGGGAGTGTAGTGTAGGTCAGTGTGAAGACGTTCAGAACGTTCATTCACTTCCCAAAAATTTTTGCAGTTTTTTACAGGCCGCGCTCAAATGACGCCGGTGGCCATGGAGGGGTTAAAGTAGTTTGGAGTCCATGGTCCAAAAAAAAAACCATGTGAAAGCAATGTAAATTACAAACGCATACGAGCTTTCCACCCTCGCTCATTCCCTGATGGTATTCTGAGGCGGAGCTGTCATTTATTATGTATAAGCACACTCACACTTTATATGCCTAGTACTTTATTACACTAATTTATATACAGTATACAATATTTATCCATAAGTTTCTTTCAGTACTAGTAGTTTATTTTCACTCCTGGCATTACTTTCTCGTTCAGTAAACTAGCGTAGAGAGCAAAGCTTTCACTTTCACTTTCATCACTCCAAGAGTTTATACACGCTAGAGCGAAGCCTTCACTTTCACTTTCATTACTCCAAGTATTTATACCCGTATTCTTATATAATAATTATTTACGTTTCTACTTACATCCAATATTTTATTTACATTACTTACATTTCTATTTTACTTACACACTGTTATGCACAGTCACTTGCAGTACCTTATAAAACTATTTTCCTCTATTCAATTATATTTACATTCATTGCTTTCACTTGCTATTTACACATTATTTACATTCCACTTGCACTGTTTTAGAGTCACCAGAAAGATCATAGTCACTGTCCATCATTATCATTGATATATTAGCCAGTTCACGTTCCACACCAATCACTTAGCCCTTTACCCTTTCCCACACGAGGTTTAGTAGGGGTAGAGGTCACATGGCCTTTTGCAGGGGACTGAGAAGCAGCGGAATTGGACAGGCACGAATCCAACATGGTTTCACCTCGACAGATGACAGTAAACTGAATGTTGTTGCCTAGGGGCAGTGAAGGGCTGACAATGTCAGCGTCGTGACAACTGCTATTTTATATGCCATGAAATGATTGGCAGGAAATCGAGACAATACATAATAAATTAAGAAGTTCCAGGTGAATGTAAATATCATTTAGACGTCTCCCTTTCTTATATATATTTTTATTACGAGAATAGGTCATACAGCATATTTCAAGGGGAAATAAACAGGGAAAATTATACGAGAATAGGTCATAAAGCACATTTCAAGGGGAAATAAACAGGGAAAATTAGCGAACAAGTGCACGTGGGGTATTGCTAGGTGATTATTAGCCCATTCCAGATGTATGGCAGTATCAATTATCTTTTCTCTTTCTTTTATATATAATTTTGTATAAGAATAGGACATAGGGCACATTTCAATGGATAAAATGATTGGAAAAATCCGTCCAGAATTTGTGTAGCACAGTGCAGCTGGGCAGGCGGGAGGAGAGGGTAATGGAGGGGAGGTAAGGAGGGGAGTCAAGGAGAGGGGAAAAATGGCTAAATTGTCAACAGTCGATGGGAGTACAGATGACATTAGCAGATTTGAGTATAGCTGGACAGTGGTAGTACTGATAGATGATACAAGCCATCACTTGAAACCCTGGGCGAATTCAAAATAACACAGAATCACAAAAGTGACGCCCCACAGTATGATCCCTTGCTCCCGAGCATCACGCAAATGACGACCCGCGGTTAAAGGATTAATAGTCTGTCTATCTATCTATCTATTGCCAGATGCCTCAATCCTGTTCAGGGTGATCACAAACAAATCGCCTCCACGTCGTCCTGTCCCCTGCCATTTCACTACCCTGCTCCCAACTCACACCCCCCTCTCTCGTATACCTCTCCATCCCATCCCTCCACATCATCCCTCCATCTCATCCTCAGCCTCAACCTCCCTCTTCCCCCCTCCACCTCACTCACATACACTCTCTTCGTCAGTCTTCACCCTCCATCCTCTACTAGTACTACTTCATAACAACCTTATGTATATACACATTGATAGACAATATCCTTACACCAACATGTATAACATACATTTGAAAATCTAGTAAAACCAGAGAATCAAAATATAAGTACACATGTATCCTTCATTTTACGGTGACAAGGAAAATCAAGTGGATATGCCTAACACAAATGGAGCTAGCAATAGTGTGTTATACTTAACCACACACATTAGTACTTGCAACCTGTACCTAAGGATGAATATAAAAATGAGCAAACATATCAAGTTAACTTCACAACCTTTGGAGGACTATAGTATCAAGTAATGTGTGGTACAAAGGAAACTAAGTGAACACTGTATATATTGTAAATATTGTGTATATAATTTTATATAAAATAAAACAACATGGAGTTACATATAATATCATTTAAATTTAAGTATACAGTAAACCCTCTCTAATTCAAACCTGAATAATTCGGAAATTGGTTAATTCGGACCTTTTTTGACCATCAGACAAATAATTCTAATTTGGATAGAAATTCGAACTGAGACAAGTCCGAAAAGGGTTCCAGTGATAAGTGGATGTGAACAGTATTTGTAGTGATAAGTGTAGTAATAAATGTAATTTTTAAAAAACTATACAGTACCTTCTGTACAGCTAAGTGTACTGTACTCTACTACTGTGTTGCAAGACTTCATTATCTAGGTTTGACACTATTTTATTTATTGAATTGTGTACTCTTTGAATATTAAGTAATAATATACTTTAATGTTCAATGTTCTTTGTGAAAAAGACATGTTTTAGTGAGCATGGGTGTGATTTGGGGATAGGGGCAAACATGAGCTCCAATAATTCGGATTTTTGGATAATTTGACATAGGGTTCCCCCCAATTAACCCGCATTATAGAGGGCTTACTGTACTCTGTGCAACATAACTAAGCCAATACACCTATGGTGTCTCACATAAACAAGTACATCAAATATGGGTGATTCATGATATGATTGTATTGCTAGGATTGTATACATTATATACATATGTGTCAGTTATATAGCTACAATGACCACACTTGTGATTACTGCAGTTTCGTTACAATTGCCACATTTATGTAACTTCAATTTGTTACAACCATATTATGTAAAAGTTGCATCAACAAGATGTAACTACAGTTTTATGGCCAACACAATTATGTAACAGTTGCATTAACAAGATGTAACTACAGTTCTATGGCAAACACAGTTATGTAACATTTGCATTAACAAGATGTAACTGCAGTTTTATGGCAAACACAATTATGTAACAGGTGCAGTAACACAATGTTATGTTACAATCACACTTGCGTAGCAGTTGCATTAAAATGATGTAACTGCAACAGCATTAACACAATGTAACTGCAAGTATACAATATTCATACAGTTAAGTTACTTTGACAGTATTATGTATTTCACTTAATTAGGTTACAAGTTGATTGTAATGTGTATATAGTATGCATTAATACCTTATGACAATATTTACTGTCGTTGGTACGACAGGGGTGTGACCGAGCTATATGTAGGCATTATATAGGCATTATATAGACATCTCATAAACACAATACACAGGATGTAGTGTCTGCTGGAGTCGTACACAGCTTCTCACTAGGAATGTCAATTCATATAATGTCTAACCACAATCTTGTTGTCCCAGACCATCAAGAATCCTTAACCAAACCGTATGATGTATTTCAGACATCCTCGTAGTCAAGACAACCAAGACTTTCATGACGTATTCGAACACGTGAAGTAACCGGCCCTAGTCGGTTAGTCCATGTGAATGGAAATCTAATAGGCACTACATCACACACACAAATCCTCTCCAAGCTGTATATAATATCGGAGAGATTCCCTTCAGATCAGAAAGGGGAGAGAGGGGCTAGAGAGAAGTCCCGACACTAGGGTCATTAGGAGACTTGGCCATCACGCTCTTTTACGCTGTAATTCATTATTGATATAACCGTGCAATAAAACTCCGTAACCCAAGAGTGCTGTAACCTACCTCATTGACACTACATCTCACGACTTCATTCTGGCTGTGCTTGGCGATCCACAATCGACTTCCCTATCTTTCTACAAGTACCACGCTATCGAGAACAGGTCAATACACATTCTGTTACTAGTGCTTCCGAAATTATTGTACTTTAAGAGCGTGATTAGGAATTCAACAGTGGTACTGTGATACAATAATTATGTTAGGCTTACCTTATTTGGTTGCAATACGTTTAATACTCACGTATTTCTTTATGAAAAATCTGAGGAGAGACAAGTCTGTTGTAGGTAAAAATGTCTTAACTCAGCTATGGAAGCCCATGCCACTGCCTAATAATGGCACTGTCATCATCTTCTAAATGACTCCTGATTATCTAAGAATCGTTTCTGAAAGTGCCTGCGATTAATTGAATGAAGACATGGTGTCAGCTACTGCCAAAGGAGGTTTACAAAGCCAGAAGTTATGGACAAAGTGTCGTGTCGGGAAAAAAATAACCGCTTATGAGAAACCATGATAGAGTTCTGACGGCTCAACAGCACAACAAGCAATGGCACCAGAATTCAGATTTGGTGCTATGAGCAAGTATTATATGTATGACGACCAGGAAACTAACCCACTGGGTGGTAACCATATAGCGAAATGGACGCGTGGTGGTCTAGTAGGTTAAGGCTCTCCAATACGATGGGGCTGATACTACAATCCATTTGGGGGGTGGTTGCAGTTAATTGCTTACATGATGGCACTCAGGGCCCAGTGACGCTGGCCATCCTTGCTTTACATGTTGGGAGTGAGCACTCTAGGCCTGAAACCCAATGATCCCTGTGATGCAGAAAAGGATTGGATGATAAAAATATATTTTATAAGCTCATGGCGTTAGAAATTTTTGCACCTGCACAGGCAGGTGTAATGCTTTCCATAACACATGTGTGTGTGTGTGTGTGTGTGTGTGTGTGTGTGTGTGTGTGTGTGCAGAAAATACCGTAACTGAGTTTAGATCTGATTTTCAACAATTCTGTGGAAGGGTTAAGGATTACTTAAGTAGCTGAACATTTTTTTTTTTTTTTTTTTTTTTTGGAGACCAACAAGTCACAGGTCTAGGTCACATGTTAAGGTTAAGCTTAACAGGTTTTGTCTGATTCAGAACAAACTTGGTGGGAGAGTTGCGGTTAAGGAAAGAGTGGAGGGATTAGGTTTTAGAGCAAGGATTCAAAGGTCAAAGTCAGGAAGGATTCAAGGGTCTAACTGTGTGTGTAAAAAAATTGTATCTTGTTTGGACCAAGCTTGGGGGAACAGTTGAGGATCAGCAAATAGGTTGACTTCTCTAAGTAAGATTTACTTACACAGCTTTTGTCCAGTTTGCACCAAGCTTTCTGCAAGGGTTCAGGCAATGCAAGGATGAAGACACTTGATTCCGAGAACAATCAGCCAAAGGCAAAAAGGCCACAGAGAAAGAGCAAAGGTCAAGATCAAATGTCAGGGTCAGATTAAATTATTTAAATCCGATATAGAGTAAATTTGGTGGGTGTTGAAGGAAAGATAAGGACGAAAGTGCTCGGTTATAAGATCATTCAGTCAACAGTCAGGGCCTGAGGGCAAGGTAAAATATCATCTGTACAACACGGACAGTTTTGGTTACAGTTTGGAGCAAAGTTAATGGAAGAATTGATGGGTAACCCATTGATGAAGATTATTGATTCTGAGAAAAAATTAAAAGGTCATTGTCACAGATAAGAACAGTTCAGTCAAGTCTGATTCAATTAGGACCAACCTTAGTGAAGGGTAGAGTCAGGCAAGGACAAAGAAATTCGATTTTAAGATCAATCGCTAGAAAGTTTGCGTCACTGGGCCAAGTCGAATATTCCTTCCTTAAACCATTTGTTAGGTGCAGGTGTTGCACTCTCTGAGTGCTGATTCTTGTTAACGTTGTCACCACTGAATATAGAAGGTCTTACCATCTGATTTGTTTACCTACCCCCTGGCTGCAGTCTTTTCAGTAATTCGGGGGTAAGCCTTAGCAGGACACAGATTTTACCAGTTTACCTGTTACTCCAATTTTTTTTTTTACTTGTCTGACTCTGGGCAAAGGCTTCAGGGCCTATTCCCAAGTCCCAGTAGTCCTCCTTGGGGCCCAGTAGTCCTGCATCTCCACAATAAATTCAGCCACGTGATAGATCGGTGGCTGCTGATTGGTCGAGTAAATTTTTCCCAGAAAAATCCCTACTCGCTACGGAAGAGATTTGGAAGGGAGCCAAATACAGCGTTTGTGAATCGCCCTTGAGGGATGATCGTTAACTCTCGTATGACGTCGTGCGGCACTGTCGCCCAGCAGCCGTTTGTGAATCCCGGGCCAGGAGTACAATACATTTATGACATGTCAGGGGGTCATTTGGAAGATCAGAAAAGTCTGGTTTTTAAGAAATTCAAATCCTTAAACTGTTCCCTGCCCCAGCCGGGATTCGAACCTGGGATCACTAGGACTGCAGCCGCCTCTACACCGATTCTGCCACTTATACTAATTTTCATAATATAATTTTCTGCAGGAGGGCTTAGGACATGACTCCTATGTTGTTGTAGTTGTTGCTTAATCCCAGTCAGCCTGGCCAAGCAGACCCACCAACCACAGGTAAGCAACTGCCCCGCTGGGTTCGTCCCACAGATTCTCTACCCCATTGATGCTGCGTCTGCATCTTAGTGTGGTATGTGCTGTACAGAGCTCCATTATGTGTGTTATATTGTGTGGGCCCATTCCAGAAGCGGGACATGTGTAGTATTTAGTTCCACCCAATCTAAACCAAAACTGGCAACTAAAGAGAATTAGGTGATGTCCTGATTTATATCTAGCTAGTTGTATTTGATCACTTCTATCTTAGGATACCTCTGTTTGTGGTAAAGTTTGATAGGAGGGACTTGTAATACAGTGTTTTTACTGAGATGTTGTATCGTCCTGCATGGGAAATGAGTATGTAGGTGTTTCTTCATTGCTAGTGTTGGGATATTTGGAGGTGGGATGCTGTTGAGAATGGTCTTGTAATGCTTCTGCGTAACTATTTTATAAGCTCAATTGTGTCTAACAGCGAGGACTTTAGTTTCAAAGAATAATTGAGCTTTGGGAGTAGCGAGGACTTTAGTTTGAAAGTAAATGAGCTGTGGGAGTGGTTTTAGTGCAGCAAGTAATGATGCGTGGGACGTTGTTCTGTATGGTCTGCAAGATACTATAGTAGGTGTTAGATAAGAAGCAGGCCCATGCTGGGGGGGCATAGGACATCACCGTTCTGATGAATATATTGTAGAGCAGGAAGAGATGAGATGTCATACCGACTAAAATAAATGTAAAACTTATTTCAGAACACAAAGAAAATTGTCATTGTTACTGTGTTACTGTGTTTTTGACAGTGTTAGCATGCATGGCAGTCACTGCTTTTGTTAATATAACGCAAATGGTTTGCAAAGGAAATATCGGTCATGTACAGGAAACAATTATTGGATTATTCACAACTGACTTGGTGCCGTCAGACTCTTTCTCCTTGGTGAAAAAAAAAAAAGAGGTACCATTTTTCGTTTATATTCAGTTTTACCGTAAATCTGATAATACCGCTGGATTCACGTGATTTCTTTCCTACCTTTATTAATCTGATTCGGTATTCGCATCAGGAGTGAAAGAATATAAAGAGTTGCCTAGGAAATTCTAAGTCATTCGACTTCATTCACTTTATATCATTTACTTAGGTTGGATGAAATAATTCAAAATGCATTTCTGTTCTCTAGCTAATTTTGTGTCCATTTGTATAATGTGAATTTATTTAGTCTGTGTAACAGCAGAACTATGGAGAAAAGAATCTGTACATAAAGTGCTTAGTGAAGCATGGAACAAAAATGACAGTTCGCCCTGCCAACCACTCTTCCTCCTGGTGTCAGACGTCTACATCCATCTAATTAAGTACTATCACCTCACAAATCCAGCCACCAGTCATCTGCTGACATCGCCCTACCAACCAGCTCATTGCCTGCACTAACCTTCAGGATGGCCAAGTCTACCCAATGGTGCGAGCCGCTTGAACAGCTCCTGTAGTTCATCAGGTAACATTGCTCCCATTGGTGTGTCAATCAGTGCAGGTATCACACAGTTTACGCGAATGGCTTTGCTGAAATGGTAAGCAATTTCAGTAACTTACACTTCAGTATGGAGGAATCATAACACACACACACAATATATATATATACAGTATATATAAATATATATATATATATATATATATATATATATATATTAAAATTTATTTATTTATTTATTTATTTTAATGCAAGAAAGAAGGAACCAAGGCCAGGAGCCTGCAAACCGTTCCTTCCAAAGAACCAAATTCAAGATCCATTCATTTTGAGATGCCTCGACACACTGCTTTTGAAACACTGGAGATCATAGGAAATAGGAAATACAAAGAGAGGGAGAGTGTTACAGAGTTGACCTGTTGCATAAATGAAGGGCTGGGAGTAACGGTTCTCTCTTGCATTAGAGAGTTGGACAGAAAAGGGATGAAAGTTTGATGCTAGACTGGTGCTACGCACCCGTTGTAGAAGTGGAGGGATGCAAGCAGACAGTTCAGAGGAGCAATGACATTGAAGTTGCGATAGAAAAGAGATAAAGATGCAACAGTGTGGTGAAGAGACAGAGGTTGAAGGAAGCCTGTAAGAGGAGTAGAGTTAATGAGACAAAAAACCTTTGACTCTACCCAGTTAACCCGCCCCATCCCGTCGACTTATGGGTACGTTGCAACAATTTGCCTTTGCCAGTCCCAGCGACGTACTGGTACGTCGTGCAATTGCAAGGTCCCTAATTTGCACAATTTTCAGTTTTCGCACGTGATTTTTCGTATGTATACACGGGACACCTTCCTCTATTCCTCTACAAGATGCCAAGGAGGGACAATGCCTTACACCGCATAACCTCCCCCCTCCCCCCCTCACGCCATTGTCTCTGCAATTCACCTGTTACCATTGACCTGGCCAATAAAGACATTCAGGGCCAGAGTGATTCCCCAATCGATGACAATGTGGAGGACAAGGTTTACATAGCATTACAGGAAGAAACAGTCAGAAATGATGATCAGGTAATGTGGGAAAAAAAAGGTCATGAATGGTGATTAGTTAGTGAGTGAAACAATGCTTATAATGCCTATATTACTGCTTGAAAACCAATATACTCTCATACTACATATAAATTAGTACCAAGTAAATAAATAAATACCGTTTATGAGTGGACAAAATAGTTACCCTCCCATAGAACTCGTTTTCTTTGGTGCCAACATGTTAGAAAACCCAGTCAGGTAAGGAGGAACTCTTACCTGAATTGAGTATTGTAAACCTCACGTGAGCGATTTCTCTATGAATTTTCGATGTTTCTCACCAAAAGCGAAGGTTTTAGCCAAAAATTTTTTTTCGAAAAAACCTCGGGACTGGGGGATGTCGGAGGTGCGGAAAACCTCAGGACGTGACGGGTTAAGAAGAGCTGTATGTGGGGAGCCTCCCCACATATGAGAGTGGTACTCTACACAGGGGCGAATAAAACCCGTGTATGAAGTTAACAACTGTG
This sequence comes from Coenobita brevimanus, assembly GCF_032717465.1. Taxonomy (NCBI): domain Eukaryota; kingdom Metazoa; phylum Arthropoda; class Malacostraca; order Decapoda; family Coenobitidae; genus Coenobita; species Coenobita brevimanus. The sequence continues at coordinate 25,883,539 of NC_136980.1, forward strand.
CAGGGGTAAAGAAGGTATGGAGTCGGCTTACCACACGTAATCTCTTGGAGACAGATTTTACAACAGATGCAATACGATAAGTCCTGAGTGAATGAAACGCCACGCATGTTCAAAGATGATCCAGGATTGATCTGTATATTATTTAAGATTAGTGGGTTCTCTTGTGGATGACTGTGTCGGGCTGAAATATATATATATATATATATATATGAGAGAAATAATTACCAACATCAATGCACAAACTGTATATGAAAACCATGATCAGTCCATTGTTTTCAAGCTTATATGGTTTACCTACCTCGCCAATTCCGCAGCACATGTCTTGGTGAGTGAAATAACTCCTCCTTTGCTGGCACTATAAGCACTTGTAAGGGAATAGCCAGTTTTCCCCAAAATACTTGCAATGTTCACTATTGCACCCTTGGAATCCTTCCCATTTTCCAGCAGTGATGTTGTGAAAGCCTGGGTTACCAAGAAAATTCCCTGCGGAGTTCAAGATGACAGTTATATAAGACTCAATGTAATTTGTGTAACAGTATTAATTTCATTATAGTCTGCTCCATGCTCTGTTACCTTTTATTCATGGAATATCATTCACTCAACTGATTGCCACAGCTTGGAACTGACCGTCAGATTGACATCAATAATTTTCTGCCAGGTGTCATCATCAGTCTCTAAGAAGGGAGCGAAGGTGGTCAAGCCGGCACAGTTGACTAGCAGTGAGGGCGGGGCGCCACACTGGTCCTGTGCTGCCTTCATGGCGTCCTCCACACTCCTCCTGTCTCTCACGTCCATGGCCACAGCCACGTGCTGCTGACCAACTGCCGGAGACAAGAAAATAATGCACATTTTCTTTACTAGGATGTATTACAAGATGTTAATAGTAACACCAAATTCCTGTCTACCAGAAAATTTTCAGGCATAAATAGCAAATAAAAGAAATGTTTTGTGAACGTCAAGATGTTTGTGTCATGAAGATCTTAATAGTGACTTTTGATTCCAATTAGGATGTTAAATGGGTATCGCCTGAACGTACCTAAATGCAAAATCAGGACTGCAACAATGAGGCACTGTAAGAATTTCATTAGAATGCTTAGTGTCAAATACTTTAGGAAAAATGCCAATTTTCTTCTTCGGGCAATAAGTAAATGTACCATATTGCTTTACAGCACCAAAGAAAACAGAACTGAGCGTACTGCACCACTTGTGAGACTGACTGGCACCACTGAGATGCTATTGTTATATTCTGTTTCAGCTACAGAGTAAGCAGCCTGAGCCACAACCCTCGGGGAATTATGAGAGAGAGAGAGAGAGAGAGAGAGAGAGAGAGAGAGGGAGAGAGAGAGAAAATTATTATCCAGTTATTTTGAGCACTCACGAGCCTATAAACAATGTCCCTGGGTTTTAAAAACTCAGTCAAAAATAAAACGTCGAATCTCTATAGAAAACATTATCAGCCTCTTCACTGCATCAAGTAACACATGCAATATATAATTTACACATAGAGAATTAATAATACCACTTCGGATGAACTTTTTGTTTCTCCATGCATTCCCATTCACAGCCTCTGTAGCCATTGACAGCCTTCAGTACAACTATTAAGCGATTAGGCCCACTACCAGAGGCTTTATATATATATATATATATATATATATATATATATATATATATATATATATAAAACTTTCGCTCTGTTGAGCACCACCTCTCCTCCTCTAAACCTCACCTTCTTTTTCTAGCGGAGACTCAGCTGTCTGAAGCAACTGACAGCAAACCCTTTTCTGTATCCTCCTACTTTCTCTATACTCATTTCAAAGCCAAAGGTGGCTGTTGTGTATATATACGCAACGACTTATCTTGCTCTCTTGTTCCTGAACTCGATTCTTCTGAATTCTCTACACTCTGGCTTCGGCTTTCCTGTCATTCTCTGACTAAATATATCTGTGCTGTTTACTTATCCCCTAATTCTACTGACTATCAAAAATTCTTCGACTATCTTACTTCTACGATGAAACACATTCTATCCATTTATCCTTTCTCTGAAATCTCCATTCTAGGAGATTTCAATGTTCACCACCACCTTTGGCTCTCCTCTCCTTTCACGGATCCACCTGGTGAACAAGCCTACATCTTTTCTATCCTTAACCCCTACACCGCGGGCTTGTTTACCAATAACTTACGTGTGCCGCGGGGTTATTTGGGCTCCGACAGACTCTCAAAAAATATTTGCCAAAAATCAGTTATTAGTCCTAGAATAATAAAATTACATATGCTTATGGCACATACCTTCAGCTTTCTCCTGGAATGATTGTTGAGCCTTCGTCGGTTACCGTAGGACTTGTGGAGACCTCTGAAGTAGGGTAACGAAGTCTCCACTTTACACTTCCCGACAACCCGTAATATGATTACCACAGCCAGATACAAACACTATAAACACTATTCTACAATTTTCAAGTAGTTTGGGATCCATACTAAAAAAAAAAAAACACTGTGAAAGCAATGGAAATTACGAGCGCGTCTGATCGTCGCACTGGCACTAGTTCGCTCATGGTAGCCTGTCATTTATTATTCATAAAACCCCTCACACTTTATATTTCTATTACTATATAACACTTATATATATCTACAGTCTTTATCCATAAGTTTCCTTCAGTAGTATTAGTTTATTGTCACTGTAGGGAATCAATTTCTTTCAGTAAAATACGTAACATTCACTTTCTCGTCCTGTATACTGGCATTGAGAGTGAATGTCACTTTCATCTTCACTCTCATAACTCATAGCATTCAGACATGCTAGAGTGAAACTTTCACTTTCATTACTCCTAGGGTATATACTCGTAATCTTATAATACTACTCATTTACATTTCTATTTACGTTCTCTATTTTATTTACGTTATTTACATTTCTATTTTATTTACACTGTGTTGTGCACTGTCACTTGAAATAACTTATAAAACTATTTTCCATTGTTCACGTATATTTACATTCATTACTTTCACTTGCTGTTTACACATTATTTACACATTATTTACAATTCCACTTGCACTGTTTTACTCAATAGAAAGATCATAGTCACTCTTTTATCAATTGTCAGCCCTTTACCTCTTTCCACACGAGGTTTAGTAGGGGATAAAGGTCACAGAGCCATTTGCATGGGGGTGAAAAAAAAGGCCTTGAAGTCAGCAAGATGAAACGTACGTCCTCTCACTTCGGAAGATGAGAGTACACTGATAACGCAGGGGCAGCCTAGAGGCCTGCTTTAGGGGTTATTCAGAGTTACCAATATTACTTCTTGAAACAGCTAAGTCTAGCACTGATATGATTGGCAGGAAATCTAGACAATACATTATAAATCTGGTAGTTCCAGGTGAATGTAAATATTCTCCCTTCCCTCCTTACATGTATATTTATTACGAAAATAGATTAGAGGCCTACTTAGGAGATATGTAATCAGAGCTACCAATGTTAAATCTTGAAACAGCTTTGTGTAGCACTGATATGATTGGCAGGAAATCTAGACAATACATTATAAATTAGGTAGTTCCAGGTGAATGTAAATATCATTTAGGCTTCTCCCTTCTCTCCTTACATGTATATTTATTACGAAAATAGATTATAAGGCATATTTCAAGGGGAAAAAAACAGCGAAAATTAGCGAACGAGTGCACGTGAGGTGTTGTCAGGTGATAATTAGCCAATTCCAGGTGTATGGCACTCTCACCTGATTTCTTACTTGTATATATTATTTGGTATAAGAATACGACATAGGGCTTATTTCAATGGATGAAATCAGTGAAAAATTCCAGGGAAGATTTACTTAGCGTAGCATGGCCGGGCAGGCGAGAGCATAGGGTAATGGAGGGGGGGTAGGGAGGGGAGTCAAGAACGGGGAGAAATGGCTAAATTGTCAACAATGGATGGGAGTACAGATGAGATTAGGAGTGCTGACTAGTGTTGGACATTGTCAGTACTGATAGATGATACAAGCCCCCACTGGAAAGCCCGGGTGAATTCAAAATAACACAGAATCACAAAAGCGACGCCCCGCGGTATGATCCCTTGCTCCCAAGCGTCACGAAAGTGACGCCCCGCGGTTAAGGGGTTAATGACCTAGAGCAGCTTTTACAGCACCCTACCCATATCTCTGACCGCCTTGGAGAGAGCTCCAACATACTTGACCTCTTCCTCACAACTAATCCTTCTGCTTACTCCGTTAACCTGCCCCGTCCCGACCACTTTCTCACCAATGGTACCCCCCAATCCCGACCATTTTTTGACCCTTTTTTTTTTTTTTTTTTGCTAAAACTTTCGCTTTTGGTCAGAATCAATGGTCAGTCACAAAGAAATTGTTCCCCGGGGTCCATAATTGCCCTAAACAGGTATGCCTTGGTCCCACCTGGCCCCGTGTTCTCCGTAGGTGGTCTGAGCCTCAAACGTTTTCTATGGTATTATAAGTCTGGGAAACCAATGAAAGTAAGTAGATATGTATTTATTACAAACATAAAAACATGTGATAAAAGAGTAAATTGGATTTTATACAAAAATAGAGCAGAAATAAGCATTGTACCATCGTGCGAAACGAGCAAAATCGGGCATACTGGTCACGATGAATCGCTAACATTCGAAAATCATGATACATATAATTTTTTTTACTTACATAATACTTCTACAATAACATTATAACAGTTTACATTTTATTGAACTGTTTTTACGTATTCACAGGCCTTTCGATAACATTTAGCGTAATGTTAGCGCTTATTTACGTAGTGAGTGAACTCGCTGTGACTGTTGTTTCAACTCGTATTGTGTTTTTTCTACTTACATAATACTTTCCTAATAACATTATACACTTTTCAACTTTATAGAACTGTTTTGAGATAATTTCAGGCCTTACGTAAATATATAGCGTAATAATAGCGCATAATAACACACATGGTGAAGTCGCAATGACTGCTATTTCAACTTACAACCTATTTATGTATTTATATAATAATTCTCCACTAACATTGCACATGTTTACACTTGATATAATTGATATCACATAATTTCAGACCTTACGATTCAACTGAGCATCATATTAGCGCGTACTTACACAGGGAGTGTTATCGCGATATCATTTGTTTCATCTTACACTAGTAATCAACTTATAAAATACCTTACTAATAACATTACAACAAATTCCACTTTATATAATTCCTATCACATACTTACTGACCAGAATGTGGGTGTACTCGTGACATCAATTATTACAACTTACACTATTGTTCAACTTATACGTTTTATTCATGCTAACATTACACCCGTTTCCACTTTATATTCTTGCTATCACATATTTACTGACCAGAGTGTTATACTGAGCATCATATTTTCGCAGATTTACACAGTGGGTGTAGTTTTGATATCACTTCTTTCAACTTACACTAATTCTCAACTTATACATTACTTTCCTGAAAACATAACACCCATTTCAACTTTATATTTGACTTAGCACCTACTGACTGGCCATACCATTATAATGAGCGTCATTTCGCCATCCCACACAGTTTCAGTAGTGTAGGAAATTATGGTACTCTTTGAAACAAGGCTGAAAGCACAACGCAACATTGCACTCGACACACTCGTACCTTGTGTCTTTTCTCTGAGTGGATGGTCTGACTGTCGAGTGCTTACATACATGGCAGCGGCGCTGAGGTTTACGATGGTTTGGGTCGGAAGGGATTGCGCTGGGATAGTGATGTCCTGCAAGACGTAGTGGAGTCTGGGCAGCCATGGGGGTGCGGGTGCGGTGTGTGGGTCTGTCCTGGGCATGCTTGGCGATTATTTCACGTGCCAGCTCCCTCACAAACCCCTCAAAAGTCTCGGATACTCCGGTGGTCATTGCGTGCAGGTAGTGGGCGTTCAGGACCGTGATGTCGAGCAAGTGGAAAAAGAGTTTCTTGTACCACTTCATCGTGGTCCTGGCACAGTCAACACTTGAAATCATCGAGTCTGACTGATCCACTTGCCTCATGTTCAGATTATAGTCCAGTACAGACTCGGGTTTCCATACGTTGCGCCTCCTCTCGCTATGATGATCCACGGAGTCTGTGCGGTGCATCAGGGGGCTGTGAACAGTTGATAGGAGGCAAACTTCCCTGTTGTGGTTCCACAGGGTTGCAAGGATGTTATTGGCCTGGAAGAAAACCACCTCGTTTTTGTCAAGTTTCCTCCCTATCTTGACCATATGGCGATGGATTCTCTTGACTGTACCACAGACTCCGGTGTCGTGTTGGTGGAGGAACCTAGCGAGAAGAGGGCTAGTGTACCAGTTGTCCAGGTACAACACATGACCACGATGAAGGTACTCTTCTATCATTGTCTTCACCACGGCCCCAGAGAGTCCTATACTCCGATCTTCTGTTATATCTGTCTGTGCGCCCGTGTACAAGACTATGTCTTGCACATAACCAGTCTTACAGTCACACATAACAAAGATCTTGAACCCGAAACGGTGTCTCTTGCTGGGTATGTACTGCCTAAAGGAAATATTGCCTCTCCACAACACAAGACTCTCGTCTATGACGAGGTCTCTGTAGGAATAAAATGAGGAGCGAAACATTTCCCGTAAATGATCAAATACCAGCCTAATTCTCCTCATTTTATCTGTGTTATTTGCATTGGCTGGATCTTCTGCATCAAAAAAGTGGAGGCGGCCGAGAATATACTGAAATCTGTTACGACTCATCACCTTTCCAAAGAAAGGTGTGAGGATCATTGGGTCAGTTGTCCAGTAGGCAGGAATTTGGTTTTTCCTTACCACACCCATCAAGTGAACCAGGGCCAAAAATAAGAACATCTCTGAAATTGTAACGGGATAGCCATATTGTTGGGAATGCCTGCCCGTGGTTCCCAAACGTTCACTTTCAGGCGCTGTGATCGTGAAAATATATTAGTCTGTTCAACTATGCGCCCCACAAACGCCTCCCCAAAGAACAAGTGGAAAAAATCCACCCTAGACAAACCCGCATGCACACCTGGAGCCGTGCAACCAGACCGCCACTCCTCAGTGAAAGGGTGAATGATGGGAGTAAAATTATTCCCATCTTCCCAGTTCCACGTGACACCACCGTCTCCAGCCACGTCCCCATCGTCCCCTTCGTCAGGGTGGGGAGGTGAGGGTGGTGAGGGAGGTTGGGGAGGTGGAGAGCGGCGCCTCTCATCACTCGCACTTCTCTTCCCTCTGCCTTTTCCATTACCCTTTCCCTTCCCTTTCCTTCCTTTCCCCACATCCTGGGGCTGTGGGGAGGAAGTTTGGGAATATTGTGGGGTGAAAGACGTGCTGGGGAGTGGCTCCACCTCCTCTCCCCTAGGCCTACATGCACCACGTGCTCGTGCTGCCTCCCTCACACCACTTGCCCCTTCACCCCGCACTACCCCCACACCACTTTCACTTTCACCCCGCGCTGCTGCCACAACACTTTCCCTTTCACCCAGCAATCCCACCACACCACTTTCCACTTCCCCAGACAAAAGACTTTCACCATGCCTTATATGTCTTCTTGCCCCACCTTCTGATCCTCGGGGTGATATTTTTTCTTTTCCCAAGCACGAGGCGATATCACGTCCTAAGCCGCCGTCATCCTCATCGTCCTCATCCTCATCCTCATCAGATTCGGGATGGAGAGATAGCCGTGCACGTGGTTGGGGAGCAGGCTGGCCTTCCCTTGCCTTACGGTATGTCACATACCGCGTTTTTTGGGGCGAAGGGACCTCTTCATCACTGCTACTTATTTCTTCCTCTGGCTGGACGTAATCATGATCCACCACATCATCGACAAGTGGAGAATCACTATCTCCAGTGAAGGCTTCCAGGGAGCATGCAATTTCCTCGTCTGAGAGACCTTTCCGCGCCATGTCTGACCTGGGTCAATGCTAGCAGGTGAGTGACCGAGACAAGAGCGAGCGCATGTTACGCGGGGTCTAGGATGCTGCCCGCCTGGCGTCAGGTAGGGGAGGCTTGGGTACGTGGACGAATCGAAAATCTCGCGCGAATTTTGAAAATTGTGGAAATTATGAACCTTGCAATTGCAGGACGTTGAAGTACGTCAACGGGATTGGCAGTGACATAACGTGAGGACGTGGAAGTATGTCGACGGGACGCCGCGTGTTAATCTTTTCTCTCCGTTGGGCTCCTCCGATCACAACCTTATTACCTTAACCTGTCCTATCACTCTGGTACGGCCTGTGGACCCCCCAGGGAAACGTCGTCTGTGGCATTTTGGAGCCGCAGACTGGGAGGCCCTCAGGCAGTACTTCTTTGATTTTCCCTGGAATGATTATTGCTTCCATGGCCGAGAGCCATCTGAGTGTGCCTTGCGCATTACGGAGGTTATTCTCTCGGGAATGGAAGCATACATTCCTTTCTCATATCCTTTGACTAACGCAAGAAAGCCTTGGTTTAATCACGCTTGTTCTAATGCTGTCCACAACAAGCAGAGGGTCTACAAAAGGTACCGGAGCCAACCTACCCCTGAATCACATCATCTTTACATTTTTGCCCGGAATCGTGCTAAGTCTGTTCTTCGCTTTACTAAAAATAATTTCATCCATACTAAATGCTCTCAATTTTCCAACTCTAATTCTTCCCGCTCCTTCTGGCACCTTGCCAAAAATCTTTCTAACAACTTTACCTCATCATCCTTCCCTCCTTTCTTCTACTCTGATGGTTCTGTAGCTATTTCTTCTACTGATAAAGCAGATCTCTTCGCACAGACTTTCTCTTCCAATTCCACCTTAGATGATTCCGGTGCTGTTCCTCCATCACTTCCCACCTCTGACTTCCTCATGGCTGACATTAAAATTTCTTCAGTTGATGTATTTTCTGCCATCACTGGCCTCAGTACTAACAAGGCATATGGACCTGATGGGGTCCCTCCTCTTGTTCTCAAGAACTGTGCTTCTGTGCTTACACCCTGCCTAGGCACTCTTTCGCCTTTGCCTGTCAACTTGTACCTTTCCTTCTTGCTGGAAGTTTGCTCTCATTCAGCCAGTCCCAAAGAAGGGTGACCACTCCCAACCCTCCAACTATCGTCCAATTGCTTTAACGTCCTGTATTTCGAAAGTTTTCGAGTCAATTCTCAATAGAAAAATTTTAAGGCATCTTTCCTATCACAACCTTCTTTCCGATCGTCAGTACGGGTTCCGTCAGGGATGCTCCACTGGCGATCTTCTCACCTACCTTTCAGACTCCTGGTCATCCTCCTTTCGGGACTTTGGCGAAAGCTTTGCCATTGCACTTGACATCTCAAAGGCTTTCGATCGAGTCTGGCATAAATCTTTAATTTCCAAACTGCCCTCCTATGGTTTCTATCCTTCTATCTGTGCCTTCATCGCTAGCTTCCTTTCTGGTCGTTCTATAGCCGCTGTTGTAGACGGCCATTGTTCTTCTCCTAGATCTATCAACAGTGGTGTTCCTCAGGGCTCTGTCCTATCACCAACTCTCTTCCTTTTATTCATCAATGATCTTCTAAGCTGTACATCTAACCCTATCCACTCATACGCTGATGACTCCACCCTTCACCTTTCCATTCGGTTCCCACAACGCCCATCTCAACAGTTACTTCAACAAACAAGGGATGAGGCTATGGCACACCTAATGTCTGACTTGGCTCGTATCTCTGACTGGGGTAAAAATAATATGGTTTTTTAATGCATCTAAGACTCAGTTCTTACACCTATCAACCCGAAAAAATCTTCCACAGGTATACCCACTAATGTTTAATAATATTCAGCTTAATCCTGCATCATCGTTGAACATGCTTGAGGTTTCATTTACTAGGGACTTAACTTGGAAAGATCATATTGCATCTCTTGTAAAATCTGCTTCCGAGAGATTGGGTGTGCTAAGCCCTTTCTTTACCTCTGCACAAGTGTTGACTCTATACAGGGGTTTTATCCGCCCCTGTGTGGAGTACAACTCTCATGTGTGGGGAGGCTCCCCACATACAGCTCTTCTCAACAGGGTGGAGTCAAAGGCTTTTCGTCTCATTAACTCTCCTCCTCTTGCTGACTCCCTTCAGCCTCTGTCTCTTCGCCGCACTGTTGCATCTTTATCTCTTTTCTATCGCTACTTTAATGGTCCCTACTCCTCTGAACTGTCTGCTTGCATTCCTCCACCTCTACGACGGGCGTGTAGCACCCGTCTGGCCGCAAACTCTCATCCCTTTTCTGTCCAACTCTCTAATGCAAGAGTTAACCGTTACTCCCAGTCTTTCATTTATGCAACAGGTCAGCTCTGGAACTGTCTCCCTCTGTCTGTATTTCCTGCTGCCTATGATCTCCAGTCTTTCAAACGCAATGTGTCCAGGCATCTCAAAATGATCGGATCTTGAATTTGGCTCTCAATTGTATTATGTTTTTCTCTTGGAGGGAACTGTTACTGCGGGCTCATGGCCTTTGGTTCCTTCTTCCTCGCATAAATATATATATATATATATATATATATATATATATATATATATATATATATATATATATATATATATATATATATATATATATTCATCATCATCATCATCATTATCATCATCATCCGGACCTCCTTTCCCACCCAAGGGCAGGGTGAGGATATATATATATATATATATATATATATATATATATATATATATATATATATAAATGTGTGTGTGTGTGTGTGTGTGTGTGTGTGTGTGTGTTGTAGAAATATACAATGATGGACTCTCACTTATCTAACGGCTGTTGTGATCGAAAAGTTTTCTATCATTTTGTCATGTTGAACCATCCACAGACGAAGGTACTTGCATGACTTTTTTTTGTTTCGTCTTGTACCTAGTATAGCTAGATTATGATAAGGGTGGGGGGAGGGGGAGATAAAACTGACAAAAACAAGTCGCCTGCTATAACATTATTTTTTATTCAAAACTTCTCGGTCAGTTTTCCTATTCACACCGCAAGTATAGTAAGTATTGGTATGTGAGGTTTGGTACAGTCGTCAAACTTTCCACCTGGGCCACCTAGCCGCAAGAGGTGGGTAACGGGGGCTGGAAATAGTGTATCTGTTTGTTCGTATGTACATGCTTGACGAAAGTTCGAATCATGAACTCTCGTCTTCCGTTGTGAACCCCAGAGTTCATCCCAATACTCAATCGACAAATTTTAGCCGACTGACTTTCAAAGGAACTTCTTGAAAGTAATGGATAATGCGAGTATTGAAAACAATAAGTAAAATAATCTACAAGACCGCATCTTTACATATATTGCATATTAATAAACGTGTTCTTCTTCGTTATTACATGATCAACCCATGGCTAAAAAATGTCTACTGAATATTGGGGAGAAGAACCGTCGTGAGACGGGCCCTTACCGTAGAAAAATAGATACCGGTGTCTGTTCGTTTTGCATGTCGCCAGTCCTGGTCTGGTCTCGATTAAACCTGTTGAAGTACCATTCTTGATCCCAGACATGATTAGATAAGTTAAGTCATTAATCGTTACAGGATTACTCATTGGGCGGATATTAATTTAAAGTAAGTAGGAGAGATAGAAACTGTAGATGTCGGAGTTTGAAACTCGTTCGTTGAGGCAGAATATTGCCTCGAGTCAGCTAGACATGAGTCGACCGACGTGATGTATCCACCCGAGATTATTATTATATAATAGTATATATTTATATCATAATATTCTATATATATTGCCTTATTATAAAATTAATATAGTTATATTTATTTGGCCTTGATCAGCGCGATCTGTAGAACACAACAATTTTCCCCGCGACAAGTTTCATGCAACTGGAAGAGCCAATGGGAGAGCCGCCTTACTCCTGAGACATTTTTCTCCCCACCCAACTCCGTACCCAGCCATCTATGGGATGAACACTGACGGAGGTTCACCAAAGACGAAGAGAGTTGATGATCTGAACTTTCGTCGACATTTACACACGAAGAGATACACTGTTGCCAGCACGAGTTAACCACCTCTCGCGGCTAAGTGGCCCAGGTGGAAAGTTTGGCGACTGTACGTCTGCCAACACTCTTGTACTATGAACCAGTGACCTATTTTCAATGAATAAATTATTAACTGCCACGTGCTTGCATGGGAAGGTTACATATTCCATGGTTAGACCACATTTTGTTTCTTCATATCTACACTTTTATCTAGCTTTCATCTCCCCCTCCCCGTCCCCATTTGTCATATTTAGGGCTTCTTGGATTCCAGATGGAAGAAATGTTTGATGTAATAACCTTCGCCTGTCAATGGCTCAAAAATTGGAAATGCAATAAAAATTATAAGTGTGATAAATTGTTAAACAAGAACATCACCAATGCACAGTGTATTTTGGGAAAAAAAAAAAAAAAAAAGTATCTGGTGTCACGCAGAATAATTCCGTACCTGAAGTAGAAGCCATGAGTGGAAAGATTAAGTAAAAATAAGCAATGTAAATAAAAATGCAATGCTTTTGGTTTCTTTTCCATCTATAGATACGGTATGTATTGACCGATGCAAAGAACAGGCCGGCAATGTTTGCTGTACTGATTTTTTTTTTTACCCGTCCCCGCCCCGGTGGGGCTCGGGAACGGGTATTGTTTTCACTCGGTTTGTCTGTCTGTTAATAACTTTACGTTAAATTTACTGGTACGATTTTGACTAAAATTACAGGGATCATGGGCTATGACTGTCTGATCACCTGATTAAATTTTGGGCCAAACTGGGCCAAGGCCCAGCCTGTAGGCCCCAAAATTGTCCATCTATCTATCTATATACCTAGGCTGCTTCCCCCAAGGAAAGGGAGGTAAAAAAAAAAAAAAAAGGACGAGTAAAAATCGTTTTTCACCATAACTCCATTCAATTTCGTCATATCGACATGAAACCAAAACTAAAAGATGCATCCTCCAAATCTGCATCCTATAATATGCCTCATTACATCAGGGGGGTCACTCCCCAGTTAGCAGTAGGGAGTTACTGTCAGGTGGGTCAGGCATAAGACTGTAGCACCAGTCGAGCAGGGCAGTACTCCCGAGGTGGATGGAAAGCTGATGACAGGGAGTGCTGGAGCTCCCGTTTCATCAGCCCTCAGGACTAGTTCCTGACCATCCCCCTTTGCTGAACTTTTTCAGTGTCTCAGTTACACAGAGAGTAGGCCAGCATGCTCTCCAGTACAAATTTCTCTAACTATCTTCACCAAACTACATGCACAGTACACACTACACTTCCTATTAAAAATTCAACAAAAATGGCGTCAATTCACCCAGCCTCGGAGTCCCCAGGGTGGGGGACCATAAATGCCCCCGCCATCTGCCCCTCTCCCGGTGACGACTCGAGGTGCCTGGAACCACTGTCTGACTCTCTTCTTCTTCATTTCTGCAACATTCGCGGCCTTTCATCTAACTTTCGCTCTGTTGAGCACCACCTATCCTCCTCTAAACCTCACCTTCTTTTTCTAACGGAGACTCAGCTGTCTGAGGCAACTGACAGCAAACCCTTTTCTGTATCCTCCTACTTTCTCTATACTCATTTCAAAGCCAAAGGTGGCTGTTGTGTATACATATGCAACGACTTATCTTCCTCTCGTGTTCCTGAACTTGATTCTTCTGAATTCTCCAGACTCTGGCTTCGGCTTTCCTGTCATTCTCTGACTGAATATATCTGTGCTGTTTACTTATCCCCTAATTCTACTGACTATCAAAAATTCATCGACTATCTTACTTCTACGATGGAACACATTCTGTCCATTTCTCCTTTCTCTGAAATCTCTATTCTTGGAGATTTCAATGTTCACCACCACCTTTGGCTCTCCTCTCCTTTCACGGATCCACCGGGTGAACAAGCCTACATCTTTTCTATCCTTAATGACCTAGAGCAGCTTGTACAGCACCCTACCCGTATCACTGACCGCCTTGGAGAGAGCTCCAACATACTTGACCTCTTCCTCACAACTAATCATTCTGCTTACTCTGTTAATCTTTTCTCTCCGTTGGGCTCCTCCGATCACAACCTTATTACCTTAACCTGTCCTATCACTCCGGTACGGCCTGTGGACCCTCCAGGGAAACGTCGTCTGTGGCATTTTGGAGCTGCGGACTGGGAGGCCCTCAGGCAGTGCTTCTTTGATTTTCCCTGGAATGATTATTGCTTCCATGGCCGTGAGCCATCTGAGTGTGCCTTGCGCATTACGGAGGTTATTCTCTCGGGCATGGAAGCATACATTCCTTTCTCATATCCTTTGACTAATGCAAGAAAGCCTTGGTTTAATCACACTTGTTCTAATGCTGTCCGCAACAAGGAGAAGGCCTACAAAAGGTACCGGAGCCAACTCACCCCTGAATCACATAATCTTTATGTTTCTGCCCGGAATCGTGCTAAGTCTGTTCTTCGCTCTACTAAAAATAATTTCATCCATACTAAATGCTCTCAACTCTCCAACTCGATTTCTTCCCGCTCCTTCTGGCACCTTGCCAAAAATCTTTCTAACAACTTTACCTCATCATCCTTCCCTCCTCTTTTCTACTCTGATGGTTCTGTAGCTATTTCTTCTACTGATAAAGCAGATCTCTTCGCACAGACTTTCTCCTCCAATTCCACCTTAGACGATTCCGGTGCTGTTCCTCCATCACTTCCCCCCTCTGACTTCCTCATGGCTGACATTAAAATTTCTTCAGTTGATGTATTTTCTGCCATCACTGGCCTCAGTACTAACAAGGCATATGGGCCTGATGGGGTCCCTCCTGTTGTTCTCAAGAACTGTGCTTCTGTGCTTACACCCTGCCTAGGCAAATTCTTTCGCCTTTGTCTGTCAACTTGTACCTTTCCTTCTTGCTGGAAGTTTGCTCTCATTCAGCCAGTCCCAAAGAAGGGTGACCACTCCCAACCCTCCAACTATCGTCCAATTGCTTTAACGTCCTGTATTTCAAAAGTTTTCGAGTCAATTCTTAATAGAAAAATTTTAAGGCATCTTTCCTATCACAACCTTCTTTCCGATCGTCAGTATGGGTTCCGTCAGGGACGCTCCACTGGCGATCTTCTCACCTACCTTTCAGACTCCTGGTCATCCTCCTTTCGGGACTTTGGCGAAAGCTTTGCCATTGCACTTGACATCTCAAAGGCTTTCGATCGAGTCTGGCATAAATCTTTAATTTCCAAACTGCCCTCCTACGGTTTCTATCCTTCTATCTGTGCCTTCATCGCTAGCTTCCTTTCTGGTCGTTCTGTAGCCGCTGTTGTAGACGGCCATCGTTCTTCTCCTAGATCTATCAACAGTGGTGTTCCTCAGGGCTCTGTCCTATCACCAACTCTCTTCCTTTTATTCACCAATGATCTTCTAAGCTGTACATCTAACCCTATCCACTCATACGCTGATGACTCCACCCTTCACCTTTCCATTCGGTTCCCGCAACGCCCATCTCAACAGTTACTTCAAGAAACAAGGGATGAGGCTATGGCACACCTAATGTCTGACTTGGCTCATATCTCTGACTGGGGTAAAAATAATATGGTTGTCTTTAATGCATCTAAGACTCAGTTATTACACCTATCAACCCGACAAAATCTTCCACAGGTATACCCACTAATGTTTAATAATATTCAGCTTAATCCTGCATCATCCTTGAACATGCTTGGGGTTTCATTTACTCGGGACTTATCTTGGAAAGATCATATTACATCCCTTGTAAAATCTGCTTCCAAAAGATTGGGTGTGCTAAGCCGACTCCGCTCTTTCTTTACCCCTGCACAATTGTTGACTCTATACAGAGGTTTTATCCGCCCCTGTGTGGAGTACAACTCTCATGTGTGGGGAGGCTCCCCACATACAGCTCTTCTCAATAGGGTGGAGTCAAAGGCTTTTCGTCTCATTAACTCTCCTCCTCTTACTGACTCCCTTCAACCTCTGTCTCTTCGCCGCACTGTTGCATCTTTATCTCTTTTCTATCGCTACTTTAATGGTCACTGCTCCTCTGAACTGTCTGCTTGCATTCCTCCACCTCTACGACGGGCGTGTAGCACCCGTCTGGCAGCAAACTCTCATCCCTTTTCTGTCCAACTCTCTAATGCAAGAGTTAACCGTTACTCCCAGTCTTTCATTTATGCAACAGGTCAGCTCTGGAACTGTCTCCCTCTGTCTGTATTTCCTGCTGCCTATGATCTCCAGTCTTTCAAACGTAGTGTGTCCAGGCATCTCAAAATGATCGGATCTTGAATTTGGCTCTCTATTGTATTTTGTTTTTCTCTTGGAGGGAACTGTTACTGCGGGCTCATGGTCTTTGGTTCCTTCTTCCTCGCATTAAAAAAAAAAAAAAATGTGCATAGAATCATCAATTTTCACCCGATTTACTCAAAATTTGATATATGACTTCTTTGACTAGCTATCCTGTTGCGTTTATACGTCAGCACTAAAATGACTCCCGGCGCCGGGTTTGGTGTGCCTTGGCACGGCTTCTTATTTTTATTGAGTATATTGTAACTGTTGCGTGTGCAGAGGACGTGTCACAGCTCAAAGGTATAAATTTCGAGCACTTTGTAAAACGTGAGAAACAGTCGTTGAATTGTGACAAATGACTGATTGTCTAATGAACACATAAATGTTACTGCATCTAACACTGTACTGTTTGTAATAAGAGTGTAAATATTTTGTAAATTATTTGATAAGGCTATGAAGGATCAATTTATATTCTTTATTTTCCTCTGTCCGTGGTGTTTGAATGCATTAATTTTAAGAACATGATGACTTGGCAACCCACACTTGGAGTATTCATGAAGCAGTTTTTTATATAGGATGTGGAGCTAATACAGTTTTATGATATTGTGTAACTGCTTTATTTATTTATTTATTTATTTTTTTTTTACAGAACGGAGGAAGGAAAAACGAATGAATAAAAAAAATAATAATAATCCATACACCAGATTACTGGTGTCCTCTGTTCATAAAATATCTGTAACAGTTAGACCTGAACAGCTGTGGGTTGAAATTTGGAGGGAGACAACTCTGGGGAAGTGAGTTCCAGAGAGATGCAGTTCGGGGAATGAAAGAATTCTGATAGGCAGAAGTTCTGCAATATGGCTGAGTGACATTCCAGTCATGAGCGCTACCAGATGCCCGTGTAGCACGAGGGAAGGCATGAAGAGGTGGCACCATGGATGCAACTTCGTCTGAGCATTTGCCAAAAAAATATCTGTAAAATAATGCAAGGAAGGCAACATTCCTTATTACTTGCAGGGGAGGTAGTTTATTTGTAATGGCAGGGTTGCTAATATTTCTAACAGCTTTGTTCTGAATTTTATCTAGTTGTTTTAATGCAACCTCTCCACATCCATTCCACAAGGGTGAGCAATATTCAAACTGAGAGTGCACATGACTTAAAAATTATAGCCAACTGCTCATCAGCGAAGAAGTTACGGACTCTGTACAATAATCCAAGTTTCTTTGAGGAGGTTTTAGCAAGTGATCTAACATGAGAGGTCCAGCTGAGGGCATTGTTAAGTAAGACTCCAAGAATTTCAATACTTTTGGAGAAGGGAATATTAGTAGCACTGAAGGTAATGAACGAATCTGGCAATATCTGTCTGTTAGTAAATTGTATATATTTAGTTTTACTAGCATTAAAAGAGACAAGGTAGTTTTTCCCCATTCATTGATCGTAGATAAGTCTTGATTTATGGAGATGGCTGTACTGAGTTGACAGGTAGAGATATTAGACTTTGTAAATGGGTGGCTGAGTGTGAATGAACTATGTAATTTTGAGTCATCTGCGTATGAGTTGATGGGACTGTGCGTGACAGATAAGAGATCATTAATATGAATTAGGAACAGGGTTGGCGCCAGAACTGACCCCTGCAGCACGCAGGCGTTAATTGAGTGGAAATTGGAATATACATCATCTACTTTTACTCTTATTTTCCTCTCACTATGATATGAGGAAATCAAAGGAACAAAAGACGTTAGTCCATAACAAGGGAGTTTGGACAGCAGGGAACGGTGCCATACTCTCTCGAAAGCTTTAGAAATATCAAGAGCTACTGCATGAATCTCCATGTAGATCAATTGATTGATGGTTGGTATGAGTTATTGTATTTATGAAACCTGTACAAACAAAGAATAACATACTCATGTCAGTGAATATGATTATTTAATGAATTTTCATTGAAATTAGTAGCTGTGATCTCTAATCATGAGTTAAGGAGAGAGATACTGATGTGGAAACTAATCTGATTTTGCTAGAAATTGGCCTAAAACTGTCAATATCCTTCATGAATGCTGGGCTGTAACAATACAGTAGATTAACACTGGAATATGTTATAGTCACGAGGAATTACTATGTAAACGACAAGGAGGTGTAGCACTCTCATTTTCTGCCACTGAGCTACATTAAATTGGTCACAAAATGTCAAAAATATGGGCCAAGTTAAGGTGAAGGAACTATAAAGGACATGTAAAGATAGCCCATGGAAACAGCAGACTACTTTACTGTGCTGAATAACTGCCATCTTATGCCACTTCAACAGGTAGTAAGGTAAGTAAACTGATATTGATAATCATGTTATTATCAGAGTGTCCTTAGTCAAAGAAAGTGAAGTGATTTTGTAGTGTGAGAACCCTGCATTTACTAAGGTTTGTTAGGTTGGCTTAATTCAGGCTAAGGTGGTGAGAGAGAGAGAGAGAGAGAGAGAGAGAGAGAGAGAGAGAGAGAGAGAGAGGAAAGGGTGAGATAGGGGAAGGGAGTAGTTTAGTATGATGCATTCAAAGGTGGGTGATATGAATTATTAAAAAATCGTATTCCAGTGCTTGGGAAGTTCAAACATGATCATTTCTTCTAATTTAAGAAAAACATTATGAACTGAAATGACAACATCCAGCACGACACCCGCAGGAGGCGACAACGGAGGGTTAGTCAGAGCGAGTGGGACGTCCGTGCTATATGGGCGCAAGTCTCTAGTAGCTGTGCGCCTCTTCTCCCCGAAACCGGCCCGACCTGAAAACCTCAGCCCAGGCGCAATACCCTCTCGCCAGCCCGGCCTGCATCAGGATCAGTGTAAATCTGACGCTCCACACAGCACCCCAGAGACGGCCTCCAGCCACTACCTCTTACAGACAGCCTCCCGCGCTCATATCAGGAGACAGCCTCCAGCCGCTCTGCCCTAGAGATGGCCTCCAGCCGCTCCACCTGGACCACACACTCCAATTGCAGGGCCTGTGACAGCCTCCAGCTGCACACGGGGGAAGAAGGGTACATCCCCTTTCCACCTGCAGGAGACATGGAGGGCATGACACTAGTGATGGCCTCCTGCCATGCCTGCAGACGGGAGACGGCCTTGAGCCGCTCCATGCCCACACATTGCCTTTCATACGGGACTCAGGCAATGGTCTCCAGCCACACCCGTAGGCAGGTGACAGCCTCCAGCCACGCCCCGTCTGCAGTCCCGTCAGGAAGTTGGGGCCCGGCAACGTCCTCCTGCCACACCAGGGAGGGTAGCTACCAAAACCCCTCGCCCCCCTGTGATTTCACAGTGTCTCTCCACCTACAGCTATAGCAGAGTCGAGTTTGGCAGTCCCCAGACAGGGAGTGATCCGTTTGTCGACTGGTGGCGAGGCCCTGTATTATCCCCGAGGCTGTTCTCCCTGCAATCAGTGCCTGAAGACAACCTGCCCCTGCCGGACCCCTCCCTGGGACAACACCGCAGCCCTGCCCTGATTGCGGGACACCAGGAAGGGGACTGCAGTCTCTGGGATCCAGACAGCGCCCCCAGCACTCCGGGGCGAGGCCTCCCCAGTTCCCACCCCAAACAACGTCGCTTTCCCACCAGGCGTATACAGGAACGTCTGGAGAAGCTGTTTGGGCCGTGTCCTGTGGGCCAAACCTCTGTCCACCGCCCCTAACACGAGGGGCCCCTCACCATGCCCAACCCGAAGGAGACGACCCTCACCCTTGCCCAGGGCTAAGTGACTTAGGTGTGTGTATGTGAATAAGTGACTTATATAGCCGTACAGTGCCAAGTGGAAAGATGTGAGCACTCCCATTCAGTGAAATAGTGACAAGGCATCTGTGATCTCTCTCTTTTCCTCCCACCTTGTGATTGTGCCAACCTATCGTGCAACTTAGCTCTCCCACCCCCATGCCCCCCAGTGACCAGACTCACACTCGGTAAGACTCTTAGAACAAGTGTTTAACAGTGAATCAAGGAACTCCCACAGAACCAGTACCACCAAAGCGAGAGACTGTGTGCCAGGGAATATCTACATCTAACCCCCCCCCCCAGCATATGACACTGAGTTAGAGACAGTGAACTATCCCCACATGCACTCACCCTGATATAATAATACCGACTGTGTCTCTCATATCCTGCACGATATGCTCAAACTGATCAGCAGTCCAAGGATTGATGTAACATAAATACTGTGAGATCGTCTGCCGTTCCTGTAATTTAGAATTGATGAATACTCATGTAGGTTGTTGTCCGGAGTTTTTATTTGCTGTTCTTCTTATGCTTGTGTTCCAGCCCCGGCCTAGAAAAGGACCCAACTACACACCAGGTATTTCTGGGACGGGAAGCTGACCCAAAAACACCCACCATAACGTGCACAATATTAATTTATGTAAAGATTTGTGCCTACCACTGAGCTCTACAGTATGGAGGGGCTATCTCTGCAGCAAGTGTATGACTTTGGCTGCCATACTGAAACACCCGCCCGCGTCGCCTCCACCATTGTAATGCAAGTGGAACACTGTTCTTAGCTTGCTGCTTCTATTTCGTTGTAGCTTACATAAGCTGAGCAGTAGGGCATGGCACCATATTTTAGCTGTGCAGTGGACCATGGCACTATATACCTCATACCAATTAATCTGGCCAGGCATGTATGGCAACACTGTTCCTGCCAAGATTGTGATTGGATGGAGGTGTTTGTTCGACTTTGTTGTTACTTAAACCGATACTCTCTTTATTATTAGATGCAATACTGAGTTTGTCGACAATACAATCTTCAAAACCAATAAGAAATCCGTTCTATACATAACAGCAATGAAAATTTTCGTAGGAAGATAGAGATATGAGTCAACAAAATCTTGCAATAGTCCAAGTCAAGGTCAGCATTTGAACAAATCCTTTATGTTTCTGACAGTCCGTAATATAACAGAAAATTAAGGAAACCTGCTTAAGCTAAACATTGGTATAACACATTTAAATTATAAGATCATTCAATACTGTGATATTAGAGGAGATATGGTGAAATAGTTTCCTTTAGCCTACTTTGATTTTCACTATTTTTTCCAAACCTCCCTCCGTGCAAACCTCCTCTTTTCATTAGAATGTTTAATTACTCAGTTGTGGCATGATTTAAGGGTGCAAACTGATCTTATAATTTAAATGTGCATTATACCAATGCTTAGATTAAGAAGGTTTCCTTAATTTTCAGTTATATTACGGACTGTCGGAAACATAAAGGATTTGTTCGAATGCTGACTTTGACTTGGACTATTGCAATACTTTGTTGACTCATATCTCTATCTTCCCACAAAAATTTCCATTGTTGTTATGTATATAATGGATTTCTTATTACTTTTGACGATTGTTTTGTCAACAAACTCAGTATCACATCTGTTAATAAAGAGAGTATCGGTTTAAGCAACAAGGAAATCGAACAAACAACTCCAGCCAATCAAAATCTCGGTGGGAACAGTGTTACCATACATGCCTGGCCGGATTAACTGGTATGAGGTATAGTTTCCGATTTCATCAGCTGATTTCAAAAGGTGCGGGTGTTGAGTGTAATGCATAAACATCATCAGCGCCGCCCTTTGCCCCTGGCGGTGGGCACATAAACTACAAGGTGCTACCCTTCAGAAAGCCCCCCCATATTACAGAGTTTAATGGTGCCTACCAACAACAGGTTAATTAGTTCTCTCTCTCTCTCTCTCTCTCTCTCTCTCTCTCTCTCCCTCCCGCTATGTATATATACATTAATATACACCGCTATATATATATATATATATATATATATATATATATATATATACTGTCAAGGTGTTTCAGGGTGTGAAACTGTATGTGGGTTAATGGAAACTATATGGAGAGGTGAGAGTGTGAAGGAATGGGAGTATGGAAAGGGTATATGCGCAGGAGTAGGGGAGAATGAGAGGGCAAAAGAAGGAGTGTGTATTGTTGTGAGTAACAGATGGAAGGAGAATATAACGGAGTATGGATCAGTTGGCTCGAGGATTGTGTGGGTAAGACTGAAAGTTGGTCTACAAATGTGGGCGACTGTGTGCATGTATGTGCCAAGGCAAGATCTTGCAAGCAGCGTGAGAGAGAAGTTCTGGACAAATGTGGAAGCGTGCATGGAAAAGTTTGAAACGAATGAGAGAGTGTTTTTGACTGGAGATATGAATGGAAAGGTAGGGAATGGGAAGATTGATGGAGTAGTTGGTGAATAGGGTGTGCCTCCAGAGATGGATGTGAATGGCAGTGCTTTAGTGGACATTTGTGCCGGGAGAGGGTTTGTGATAGCTAATACCCTATCCAGGCACAAAATGATCCACAAGTATACATGGCGAGTGATGAGAAAGGTGGGTGAAAGGATGTGAAGGTGTATAATGGATGCAACAGTACATAGCGGTTCGGGTAGTGGACTTTCCGACCACCTCTTGGTGGTGGTCAGAATTAAAGTCCAAATAAAATGGAGAAATAGAAGAAGGGGAGGACAGAAGGAAGTACTACATACAAGGAGAGTGGAAAAGTTGCAAGAGGATGGAAAAAAATTTAAAAAGCAGAATATTAGAGGGAAGTGGAGGAGTAGATGGGGGATGTGGAAGGTGTGTGCAAGATATTCACAAAAGAAATCTGTGCAGCATTTGAGGTGGTGTGTGGGATGAAGAGAAGATGAAAGGGGGTGCAGGGAACAGCATGGTGGATTGAAGAGGTGAGGGGGGCTGTGGCACAAAAGAAGCCAGCATATAGTGAATGGATGAGAAACAGAGGCGTGGAAGTTGAGAGACGGAAGGGAGAGTTATATGTAGAGAGGAAGAGACTGATGAAAAGATTAGTAAGAGATAGTAAGAGAGTGGATGAGGAATTTGGAAGGAACTTGAGTGTAAAGTGGAAAGAATGTAAGAAAATGTTCTGGAAAGAGGTAAAGAAAGTTAGACAGGATGCCAAAGAAGTTATCTGGGGAATGAAAAATAAAAATGGTAGATTACTAGTGGAGAAGGGAGAAATAGTGAGCAGATGGAGGGAACACTTTAAGGGATTGTTGAACATAGAGAATGAAAGTAATGCAAGTATAAGTGGCTGGGGAATGAATGGGAGAAGGAGGGATGTGAAAAGAGAGGAAGAAATCAGTAGGATGGAAGTTGTGGAAGCAATGAATAAAGTTAAAATGGGAAAAGCCCCAGGAACTGATGGAGTGTGTGGTGAAATGCTGAAGCATGGGGGAGAGATAGTAGCAGAATGGATGCAGAAGATGTGCAGATTGGCCTGGGAGCAAGATAGAGTCCCGTAGGATTGGAAGTAAGATATAATTATTCTCTTGTTAAAAGGAAAAAGGGAAAAAGAAGTGTGTGGTAATCATAGGGGCATTTGTCTTCTTAGTGTAATAGGAAAAGTATATGGTCGGATACTTTCTGACAGAGTTAGGGAAATAACAGAGGAAATAGCTGGAGAAGAACAGGGAGGTTTTAGGAAAGGAAGAGGGGGTGTAGATCAGATGTTCATTCTTAGATCTTTAGCGGAAAAGTTTCTAGAGAAGAGAAAGAAGTTGTATGCTGCCTTCATGGATTTGGAGAAAGCATATGACAGGGTGGATAGACAAGGATTGTGGAAAGTATTAAGAATATATGGAATAAATGGGAAGTTGCTGAAGGCCGTGAAGAGTGTGCATGAGGGTTCTAAGGCTGCAGGTTGGATTGAAATAAGGATGTGTCATGTTTCCATGGTTGTTGAATCTGTGTATGATGGGGTTATAACACAGAAACAAGGTAGGACAGTGGATGTTGGAGCGACCATAGTGAGAGAGGGCAATGTTTGGAAACTAACTGTATTGTTGTTTGCAGATGAAACTGTGTTGTTAAGCAAAGACGAAGGGGAGCTGCAAGGCTTGGTGAATGAGTTTGGGAAAGTGTGTCTGAAACGGAATCTAAAGTTGAATGTAGGGAAGAGTAAAGTTATGGTCTTCGAGAGAGGTGAAGTCAATGAGTGTACAGTGAGGTTGGATAAGGAGGAAATGGAAAATGTGAGTGTGTTTAAGTTCTTTGGTAGTGTGATGAGTAAGGATGGAAGTCTAGAGGGTGAAGTGCTTGAAAGGGTACAACATGGAAGAAAGGTTGCAGGTTCCTTGAAAGCAGTGATAAGAAACAGGGAAGTGTGCATGGAAGTGAAAAAGTTACATGACAGTATTGTGATATCAACTCTAATGTGTGGAAGTGAAGCGTGGACCTTGTTGGAGGGACAGAAGTCAAGTGTGAGAGCAGTGGAAATGAGTTATTTGAGAGGAGCCTGTGGAGTCACATGGAGAAACAGACTGACAAATGAGGAAGTGAAGGAGCATTGTGATGTTGATGCGGATATGAAAGAAACACACCGAGGTGGTTTGGACATGTGGAGAGGATGGAGAGCGAGAGACTGACGAGGAGAGTGTATGTGAGGTGGAGGGGGGGGGAAGGAGCGAGAGGCCAAGGATGAGATGGAGGGATGGAGTGGAGAGGTATATGAGAGAAGGGTGTGTGAGCTGGGAGCAGGGCAGTGAAAAGGTGGGGGACAGGGAGACATGGAGGAGATTTGTTTGTGGGCACTCATTACAGGATTAACCCCTTAACCTCTGGGCGTCACTTTCGTGATGCTCAGGTGTAATATATCATGCTGTGGGGTGTCACTTTTGCGATTCTGTGTTATTTTGAACTCGCCCAGGCTTTCAAGTGGTTGCTTGTATCATGTCAGTACTGCCAGTGTCCAACAATAGTCAGTGCTGCTAATGTCATCTGTACGCCCATGCATTGTTGACAATTTAACCATATCTCCCCGTTCTTTACTCCCCTCCCTACCTCCCCTCCATTACCCTCTCCTCCCACCTTCCCCAGCTGCGCCGCGCTATGGAAATCTTGCCCGGATTTTTCCACTCATTTTATCCATTGAAATGAGCCCTATGCCCTATTCTTATACAAAATAATATATATAATAATGAAAAAAAGTAAGTGATAGTGCCATACACCTGGAATTGGCAAATTATTGCTTGGCAACACCCCACGTGCACTCGTTCGCTAATTTTCACTGTTTATTTTCCCTTGAAATATGCCGTATGACCTGTTCTCATAATAATAATATATATAAGAAAGGAAGGGAGAAGCCTAAGTGATATTTACATTCACCTGGAACTATCTAATTTATTATGTATTGTCTAGATTTCCTGCCAGTCATTTCACAGCACATAAATTAGCAGCTGTCACCACTCTGACGTTGTCAACCCTTGGCGGCCCCATATCCGCCTCGTCATTCAGTTCAGTGTTGTCTCTTGAGGTGAAACCATGTCACATTCGTGTCCCTCCATTTCCGCCGCCTCTAGAGGGCCATGTGACCTCTACCCCTACTAAACCTCGTGTGGGAAGGGGTAAAGGACTAAGTGACTCTGCTGTGGAACGTGAACTGGCTAGTTTATCCATGATAATGATGGACAATGACTACAATCTTTCTGGTGAATCGTGTGATGAACCAGTGGGGGAAATGGTGATAAACTCCCAGTACAAGTGCTTCAGTGTCCTAAGTTCATCCTGGCTCCAAGGGAAAGGAGCCCTTAGTTACTGGAAGTGAGAGTGTATAACATAGTGTAAATAAAATAGAAATGTAAATAATGTAAATAAAATAGAAAATGTAAATAGAAATGTAAATAATTACTAATATAAGAATATGAGTACAAATACTTAGTAATGACAGTGAAAGTGAAAGCTTTTCTTTCTACGCTAGTTGACTGAATGAAAAAGTGAATGCCTGAAGTGAAAATAAACTACTATTACCGAAGGAAACTTATGGATAAATACTGTATATATACAGTATATATATATATATATATATATATATATATATATATATATATATATATATATATATATATATATATATATATATATAAAGTGTAATAAAGTACTAGGAATATAAAGTGTGAGTGTGTCTATGACTAATAAATGACAGAATACCAGTGGGGAACGAGCACAGGTGGGAAGCTGGTACGTGCTCGTAATTTACATTGCTTTCACAGTTATTTTTTTTTGGAGTATGGATTCCATACTATTTGAAAATCATAGAATAATGTTTCTAGATATAATATCAGGCTGTGGTAATCATATTACTGGGTGTCGGGAAGTGTAAAGTGGACCCAACTTCAGTAGTCTCCACAAGTCCTATGGTAGTCGACGAAGGCTCAACAAACATTCCAGGAGAAAGCTGAAGGTATGTGTCATAGGCAAGTATAATTATAATATTGTAGAGCTAATAACTGATTTTTGGCAAATATTTTTAAAAAGTCAGTCGGAGCGTGAATCTCCCTGCGTTAGGTGCACGGAACGCCTCCGACATGCCCGTGCTTAAGGGGTTAAGACGTCTGGCAAAATATATATATATATATATATATATATATATATATATATATATATATATATATATATATATATATATAATTATATTTAGATAGGTAGGTAGAATGATTGAGAAAGACAGACAGACAGACAGACTGACTTTCCATAGCATTACACTTAACATAATATCGCATCATGGAAACATAAATGTACCTCTGGATAGTCTGTGAACAATGGACATGATAGTGACTCACCAGGCAGGAGGGTGAGGGTGTGTTTGGCTGCCTGAAGGTTGATATCAGTGACCACCAGTCGGGCGCCCTCTCTGGCCAGCACCCGACAGCATGCACGTCCAATGCCACCCCCGCCGCCTGAAGTGACAGGCAGTAATTCAATTCACAGTAAACTTTTCTCTTAAAATTTACAGCATTATCTTTAGTGAATGCTCAGCTATCTAACTTAAAAGTTCTCTCAATCACTCAGTACCCACTGTTTCCTTCACTCTCTCTCTTTATAATACTCACAGGCAGTCAGTGTTCAGTGCACTCCATTTACTGCACAGTACTGTCAGTAGTAGTAGTAGTAGTTGTTCTCTAGGCAGTCTGGCTAGACAACCCTGAGTCCTTAAGGAAAGCCAAGGAAGAGACCGGGCTTTCCCACAGAGCTCTCAAGGAGTGTACGTTGTGTTGTTGGCGCAGGTGATTGTGTGCAATGCAGTGTTCCATAATGTGCTTAATAGTATGGGGTGCTGTGTTGCAACCTGGACAGGCATGAGCGAAGGAGTCTTCCAATATCTTCTGATAACTCAAGAGGGCTGGATGATGCCCACATCTCAGCCCGGCCAGGTGGACCTGGTCCTCACGAGGGAGATAGGATTCAGAAGGGTGGATATCAGGAGGCTGTGCATGCAGCACTGTGTTATCTTTGAGTGACTGAATGGAGCTGCGAATGGTTTGAGTATGGATATGCTTCTGGAAGCTGCTTTGAGGTGGGCGACGGGGGAGAGATGACATTATTTGTGTATAACATCGTGTGCTGGGTGTTATTTTGATGTTCCTTGGTGTGTGTGGATGTGCTGGCATGTAGTGTAGTGGATGGTGTGGGTTTGTGGAGCTGTGGCAATAATTTGTGTGCCTCTCATGTCTAGATGATCCTTAACTCTGAGGACTTTGGTTTCTTGGTGTAGGTGGTCTGTAGGTGTAGTTGTTGTGTAGCCTGTGATTATTTTTAGGGCCTTTTTCTGTATAGTCGGTAGGGTGTTGTAGGGTGTTGTAGTGTGGTTAGAGGCACAAGCAGGGCTTGCATAATTCATCACTGAATGAATATATTGTTTGTATACTGTGGTGGTGGTTTCTTTGTTGTGTCCGAATATTGTCTGGGCAAGTGAAGGGAGTCGGGTCTTGGTGTTAATTTATTTTTAATGTTTGTGATGTGCTGTTTAAATGACTGTTAGTCAGGACTCAAGGCTCCTTCGTGAGTAGTGTAGTTTTCATTTTGATACTACAGTTTTTATGTATAATGGCGGGCAGTAAAATATACAGTATATATATATATATATATATATATATATATATATATATATATATATATATATATATATATTGGGTGCACAGTTATCAAACTATTACGCAGTTCTCCGAGAAGACTGTTGAGTTCCAACGATGGCATCACTGGGTTTCGAATGTCATTGCTCACAGTTCCAGTATTAATCATAATGAAGTGAATCGATATTTATTTCTGCGACTGTACAAGCATCTATATATCACTACTCTGGAACCAGGCTTCATGAGACCACCTGATACTGCAGGACCAGACACTCGAAGAACACAATTTAATCCATTGAGTCAGGGAGTTCATTCAGTTTCTTGCTGCCATCATACGAATTTATTCAAATTAGGAGAGTTCTTTTGTATCAAGGAATTAATCAGTGTTGTATCAAACTTTTCCAATTCGTCTAAGCTGAATGATATCGCCTGGAGGTAGCAAATAGAAAATTATCAGGACTTCATCCGACTGAAGGGATAAGTGATGACATAAAACCGGTGAGCATTTCTGCAATCTGATGGCAACAGGGAGACTAACAGAAAGACGATGTGGTCTTAGGGAATCTTAGTGACCAGCATAATTGTACACTACTACACACTGCTTGGTTGCCATACAGTCAACGAAGGTGGTGTCATCTCAGCAATCTATTCATGTACCCATAGAATTATCGTCATATTCTGTGATGTGGCAGGTTTCCATGCACATCTTCCATAGCAAATTTTTTGTCATTATGTCCATTTATTTTCCTGTGTGTTAAATATAACGTTTTAATATCAGCATATATCAGTATCAAGCAAGAGGATACCAATATCTAATGAGCAGACTGAATTGCTAAGGAAGGCGCGCTATGCATTCTCCCCAGCCACTTCGAATATGATATTTGTATACCAGTAAAGTTAGTGGTAGCGACCGTCATTCGTTCATTTGCTGTAGTGCTGTCTACTTCTTCCTTCACCTTTATCATTCTTTTTCTAAATCTGCCTTCCTCTTTTCCTAGTTTTCCCATCCTTCCACTTACATTTTATTATTCTTCATTTCACCTCAGATGGCTCTTCATTGACTGACAAGCCTAATGGTTTCCTGTAATCCAGGAAACCATTTACAATGCTGTGGAGCCTACTATTGTGCCACGATTCACTTGGTGGAGAGTTCCAATCTTTTTTTCCTATGCAAGGAAGAAGGAACCAAAGGCCAGGGGACTACAAACCATTCCCTCCAAGAAGAAACGAAAACAATACAACAGAGAGCCAAATTCAAGATCCGTTCATTTTGAGATGCAAGGACACACTGCGTTTGAAAGGCTGGCAATTATAGGAAGTAGGGAATACAGACAGAGGGAGAGAGTTCCAGAACTGATCTGTTGCATAAATGAAGGACTAGGAGTAATGGTTAACTCTTGCATTACAGACATGGACAGAAAAGAGTTTGTTGCTAGATGGGTGTTATGCACCCACTGCAGTGGTGAAGGGGTGCAAGCAAATAGTTCAGAGGAGAAGTGACCTGTGGCAGGGGGGACACAATCTGGCCGCACTATGGGATGGTACTACTATTCTGCGGCCAGGTTGTGTTAGGAAGAATACTACCACAGTATTCCCTGCGTGTCGTAAAAGGCGACTAAAACGGGCGGGGTGAGGGGACTAGGGACCCCCTCCTCTGTATTTTAGTTCCTAAAAAGAGACAGGCCAAAGAAAGGGATGGAGGATGGAGTTATCCCTGTACCCTGAAGAATGGGTCTATGAATGTGCGTGGATGTAGTACGATTGAGGCTAAAAGGGAGGAGATTGGGAGAATGTTTGTGAGAAGAAAGTTGGATGTGTTAGCTTTGAGTGAAACGAAGATGAAAGGGAAGGGTGAGTCTATGTTTGGAAGTGTGAATGGAAGATTGTCAGGTGTTGATAGAGGAAGGGCAAGAGAAGGCGTGGCCTTGTTAGTGAGTCCGGAAGTACAGCAGTGTGTGATTGAATGGAAGGAGGTGTCATCGAGACTGATATGGATGAAAGCGAAATTTGAACGTGAGTTGTGGGTGTTTGTGAGCGCATATGGGCCTGGTAGTGAAAGGAAGGAAGAAGAGAGGGAGTCTTTCTGGAATGATGTTGATGAGTGTCTGCAGAGTTTTGGAACGAATGTGAACGTGGTAATGATGGGAGATCTGAATGCTAGAGTGGGAAATGTTGTAGTTGAAGGTGTAGTTGGTATGCATGGTGTGTCTGGAAGAAATGAAAATGGGGAACAAATGATAGGGATGTGTGTTGAGCGTGAGATGGTGATTGGAAATACGTTGTTCGAGAAGAAACATATTTATAAGTATACATGGGTGAGACAGGAGGGTGGAATGGTTGTGAATAAAGCATTAATGGACTATATAGTTGTGTCTAGGAATGTAATAGAAAGATTGTTGGATGTGAGAGTTCTGAGAGGGAAGGGTGGAGGTATGTATGACCACTACCTGGTGGAGGGAATGTTAAGAGTAGGTAAGAGATGGGTGAGAGCTAGGAGGGTTAGATGTGGCAGGGAGGTTTTGAAAGTGAGTGAGTTGGATAAAAGAGAGAAAATGATAGAGTATCAGGAGAAATTGAAAGATGGGTGGAACACCGTGAAAGATCAGGAAAATGGCAGTGTGGAGGAGGAATGGCAGTTGTTTAAGAGTGCTGTGGTGGGGCATGCAGAAGAGATGTGTGGTGTGAGACGTGTGGGTGGTCGTATAAGAAAAGGAAGTGAATGGTGGTGCGAGGAAGTAAGTATGGCTGTGGCTGAGAAGAGACGTGAATATGAAGTGTGGCTGAAGGGGAAGGATGAGGTGTCATATGAGAGATATAAGGAAAAGAGGAATAGGGCGAGAAGGGCTGTGTGTGATGCTAAAGTGGCAGCAGATGAATGGTGGGGTAGGCGGTTGACTGAGAATTTTCAACAGAATAAGAAAATGTTCTGGAAAGGGGTTAAAAGGGTGCGTAAGGGAGAGTCTGGGAAGGAGGAGTGAGTAAAAGCAGAGGATGGAAGGATGTTAATTGAGATGGATGCAGTAAGGAAGAGATGGGCAGAGTATTTTGAAAGACTGTTAAATGTAGAGGAGGAAAGGGTGGCTGAGATTGTGGCGGATGGAAGGGTGCAAGGAATAAATGTGTTGGGAGAGCTGAATGATTCTTTGATCACGAAGGAGGAAGTGGAGAAAGCAGTAAAGGAGATGAAAACAGGGAAAGCTGCAGGTATGGATGGGTGTGCTGTGGAAGAATGCCTGAAGGGTGGTGGAGTGACTATTGTTGACTGGTTAGTAAGATTATTGAATGTGTGCTTTGTGAAAGGTATGGTGCCAATTGACTGGGCAAGTGCTTGTGTGGTCCCGTTCTATAAAGGCAAGGGTGATAAGTATGAATGTACTAGCTTTAGGGGTATAAGTCTGTTGAGTGTTGTAGGTAAGGTGTATGGTAGAGTGTTAATTATGAGAGTTAGAGAGGGTGCAGAGGGAATGATTGGCGATGAGCAGTGTGGCTTTAGGAGAGGGAGGGGATGCATGGATCAGGTGTTCACTGAGACAATTGTGTGAAAAGTATTTAGCGAAAGACAAGGATGTGTTTTGGGCATTCATGGATTTAGAGAAAGCGTATGATAGAATTGATTGGGAGGCTTTGTGGACTGTTTTAAGACTGTATGGACTTGATGGTAGGTTACTAAAAGGGGTGAAAAGTTTTTATGTAAATAGTAGAGCGTGTGTATAAGTGGAAAATGCTGTGAGTGATTGGTTTCGCTTGTGAGTGGGGCTGCGACAGGGATGTGTGATGTCGCCTTGGTTGTTTAATATTTATATGGATGGTGTTGTAAGGGAGGTGAATGCAAGGTGGAGGTCTGAGTTTGCAGAATGTTGATGGTGGAGAGTGGAATCCGAAGCAGGTGCTGTTTGCAGATGATACTGCACTGGTGGCTGATTCAGAGGAGAGATTGAGACAGTTGGTAGAGGAGTTTGGAAGGGTGTGTGAAAGGAGGAAATTGAAAGTGAATGAGAATAAGAGTAAAGTGATGAAGTGTAAGAGGTTGGTAGATGGTAGGAGGATGAATATAGTTTTGAATGGTGAGTTACTTGAGGAGGTAGAGTGTTTTAAATATTTAGGGTCACATGTTGCTGTGGATGGAAGAATAGATGCAGAAGTGAAGTTTAGAATATGAAATGAAATAGGTGCTGGGAAGAATGAAAAAAGTGTTTAGATGTCGTTCGCTTGTAATGGAAGTAAAGAGAAGGCTGTATGAGCGTGTTGTGGTGCCAACTGTGTTATATGAGGCTGAAACATTGAATATGGGTGTAGCAGCGAAGAAAAGTGTGAATGTAATGGAGATGAGGTGTCTGAGGAGTATGTGTGGAATGACGCGTATGGATTGAGTGCGAAATGATGAAGTGCGAAGGAGAACTGGAGTTGTTCGGGAGATGGCTGGTAGAGTTGAGCAGAGGGTGTTGCGATGGTTTGGGCATATGGAGAGAATGGATAATGAGCGATTGGTGAAAAATTTTACTAGATCTGATGTGAGAGGTGTAAGGCTGAGATGGAGACCACGAATAGGATGGATGGACAGTGTGAAGAGAGCGCTGGATGCAAGAGGGATGTCTGTTGAGCAAGGAAGAGTGGCTGTGTGTGACAGAAATAAATGGAGAGAAATCGTGAATGAATAAATGATGCAGCCCTGAGGGGATATTCTTCCGCATTTGGTCTGATCAGCTAGTCAGGTCAGATTCGGGTAAGGGGATGGGTCTATTATGACGTGGCAGGGGTAAACTAGCTCTGCTGTCGGGCCAGGCTGCGGATGTCACTGATTGCACTGCGCAGTTGACCCTTGTGCGGTGTAGTGCAGTGAGGATCTGTTCCTTCTCCCCTTTGGGACTAAGATGCGAATGAATGTGTTTGAATAGATGAGTTAATGGAGAGTGTGTCGTCCTGTCCCGGCTACTTCCCTTTCCTTGGGGGAAGCAGCCTAGGTACATAGATAGATAGATAGATAGAAAAAGAGATATCGATGCAACAGTGTGACAACAAGACACTGGTTGAAGGAAGCCAGTAAGAGGAGGAGAGTTAATGAGATGAAAAGCCTTTGTCTACACCTTGTTGAGGAGAGGTGTATGTGGGAAGCCTCCCCACACGTGAGAATTGTAGTCTACACAAGGGCGGATAAAACCCGTGTATTAAGTCAACAATTGTGCAGACGTAAAGAAGGCATGGAGACGGCTTAGCACCCCAATCTCTTGGACGCAGATTTTACAAGATGCAATATGATCTTTCCAAGTTAAATCTCGAGAGAATGAAACCCCAAGTGTGTTGAAAGACGATGCAGGATTGAGCTGGATATTATTAAACATTAGTGGGTACTCCTGCGGAAGATTTTTTCATGTTGATAGGCGTGAGAACTGAGTTTCTGATGCATTAAAAATAAGATTATTTTTACCCTAATCAGAGATGTAAGCCAAGTCAGCCATAAGGTGTGCCATAGCCTCATCCCTTGTTTGTTGAAGTAACTGCTGAAACGGACAGTGCGGGAAGCGAATGGAGATGTATAGCTTAGGTCACTGATGAATAAAAGTAAGAGAGCTGGTGATAGGACACAGCCCACAGGAACACCACTATTGATAGGTCTGCGAGATGAATGGTGGCCATCAACAACAGCAGCTATAGAATGACCAGAAAGGAAGCTATAGAAGAAGGTACTGATAGAACAATAGAAACCGTATGAGGACAATTTGGAAATTAAAGATTTATGCCAGGCTTGACCAAAAGCCTTTGAAATGCCAAGTGCAATGGCAAAGCTTTCGCCAAAGTCCCGAAGGGAGGATGATCAGGATTCTAAAAAACAGATGGGATGATCGCCAATAGAACGTCTCTGACGTAACACATACTGACGATTAGAGAGAAGGTTGTGATAGGGAAGATGTTTAAAAACATTTTTCTTAAGAAATGACTTAAAAAATTTTGAGATACAGGATGTCAAAGCAACATTATTCGAGGGTTGGAAATGATCGCTCTTCTTTGGAACAGGCTGAATGAAAGCAAACTCCCAGTATGAAGGAAAGGTACAATTTGAAAGACAAAGGCAAAAGAGTTTACCTATGCAGGGTGTAAGCACAGAAGTACAGTTCCTGAGAACAACAGGAGGGACCCCCTCAGGCCCTTAAGCCTTATTAGTACTGAGGCCAGTGATGGCAGAAAATACATCAGTTGAAGAAATGTTAATGTCAGCTTTGAAAAGCTGCCATCCAGGAACCAAAACTTTACATTCTTCCCTGTGCCTTGCTGTGACCGGTCAATTACCTGTCCGTGGCTGATGGGTCTGTTCGGGCAGAGAGACTGGAGTTACTCTAGAACAACAACAACAAACGGGCCGGGAGAGTGTGGGAAGGAGAGGTGGAAGGAGGTAATGCTGGAAAGGGTTGGTAATAAGACCAGGGTGGAGGTGGTGTGATTTTGTGCAAGTCCTCCGTATTATTATTATGGCCAACAACAAAACCTGGTCCCCTGCCATCCATTTTCCCATCCACCCACAAAATGAACCATCCACCCACAAAATGAACCATCCACCCTGCCTACTACCCACTAACCCACCTCATCCATTCGCCCAATCCTCCCTCCTTGCCCACAACAGCCACTCTCTTGTCTACCCACAAGCCTACCCCACCTCCTGCCCACCAACCAATACACTCGCTCATCCAAGGTTCACCAGTAGAATAACATGTAAGTTAACACACACACACACACACACGAAGGAAGAACGGAGGAAGAGAAGAGTAATTTTTTTTACAAAGTAACTGGACTGCAGGTACAAAAGTGGTACATACCGGACAGGGAATAGAAAGAAGGAAGGTAGTAGACTCAAGTTATGGCAAGTAGGTAAACAAGATGATTAAGTAGATGTACTCAAATGTAGATGGAATGGAGTCTAAACTATCAGAGATGGAAAACTATACCAAAGAAAGGGAACCACTTATTATTTGCCTAACTCAAACAAAATTAACCCCGAAGATATCAAACGATACCTTAAACTTAGATGAATTCATTATATGGAGGAGAGAAAGTAATTTACGAAAAGGAGGAGGAATTATAACAAAGAAAAATCTACTAGTCAAAGATATACAAATAGATATACCCTCACAAGTAGAACTGATTGCATTGGAGATTAACACATCTGACGGGAAATTAACTGGGCAAATTTATTCATGCCACCCAATACAAACACTTGGGAAAGAGGTGAATATGAAGAGCTGGCAGAAAGAACAATTCAGAGTTTAAGAACATTACTACATAGAATGGAAGAGAAATCTGAAAGAATTATATTAAATGAATATTTCAATACAAATATAAATTGGACTACTCTACATGTAAGAAGCCATGAAAGCTGTTGGGATCAAAAGCTCCTGGATCTTGTGAAGGAGTTTTTCCTAACACAACATGTAAAGGAAAACACCAGAAAAAGAGGACTTGATGATCCATCAGTACTAGATCTTATATTGATAGGTAAGAAAATGGTATTGACAATATAATGTATCACATTCCATTCGGCAAAAGCGACCATGCAGTATTAAATTGCAACTTCAGGATTGCATATGACGTAGTTACCAGTAATGAGAGTCATAAAAAGAGTCTAAACTACAAAAAGGGACACTATCATGACTTGAAGAAGCACTTCTTAGAAATAGATTAGGAAAAGGACCATGGAGGACAATATTTAAATATTGTATATAGAATATTCTGTGATTTTTATGAAACAGAAGTCCAGAATTACATCCCTCAGCACAAAGAAACAGAAATGAAAATAAAGAAATGGCTTAATACAGAATGTAAAAAATCAGAAGAAAAAAGAGACTTGCTGTGGAATAGATACAGAAGACACAAGAGTGAGAGGGCATATAACAATTATTAACAGGCAAGAAACGATTATATAAAGATAAGGAAGGAGACTGAAAGACAGTTTGAGGAAGACGTTATAAATAAATGTAGTGATCAACCTAAGCTATTTTACAGCTACATCCGAAGTAAAACCTAAGTTAAAGATAAAATTCAGTCCATTATGGATGAGGGGATTATCTGTTCACAAGAGAAAGATATTTGTGAAGCACTAAATAAAAATTTCCAATCAGTTTTTACAAAAGGAAATAATTTTAAGAGATGATATGGAACATGCATGCATACACATATTACCAGAAATGAAGTACAGGAAAAGTCAAGTAAATTAGACAAAGGTGAAGCATATGGTCCTGATGAAATTTCAGGTTGGGTGCTGCATGAATGTGCAAAAGAGTTAAGTAGACCATTGTATTTAATATCCAAGGAATCCTTAGGTCAATGTAAACTACCTCATATTTGGAAGAAAACAAACATTGCTTCCCTATTCAAGAAAGGGAATAGACAGAATCTACTCATCTACCGACCAGTATCACTGAGCAGTGTAGTAAGATACTGGGAAAGCTGACAAAAATAGTTTGGGTAACTCATATAGAACACAGTATGATAACAGAATGGCAGTTCGGTTTTAGAAAGGGAAAACCATGTGTTACTAATCTATTATGCTACTATGACAGAGTTACAGAAACATTCCAGAAAAGAGAAGGATGGGTGGACAGTATCTATTGAGATTTCAAGAAACCATTTGACAAAGTACCACACCAGACTTTCATGGAAACTGTACCATCAAGGAGGTATCCAAGGCAACCTATACTGTTGGATGGAGGATTTTTTCAGAAAAAGGGAAATGAGAACAGTGCTAAGGGGATGTTACTCATTGTGGAGGGAAGTGACTAGCGGAGTCCACAGGGCCCAGTGCTGGCACCAGTTATGTTTTTCTTACATATAAATGACATAGTAACACTGGATATCGAAGCTATCTAATTATGTTTGCAGATGATGCAAAAATACAAAGGAAAATTACTAACACACATTCTTGCAAAGAACTACAAGAATTAAAAAACCTTCATAAATGGCAAATGTAATTCAGTGTGGACAAGTGTCATGTAATCAAGTTCGGTAAAAGTGAGAAAAGACCAGACTGGGATTATAAGTTAGGAAGATCAACCCCACACATATCAGAAAAGATGGACCTTGGAGTGATTATCAATAACAGACTATCTCCAGCTGACCACATCAGTGAGAAGGTACGTAACACGTATACACTGCTTGCTATTATAATGACAGCATTCACAGTAATAAATGAAGACATGCTGAGAAAGAAAATATCTTTCATCAGACCAACCATGGAATATGCATCAGTAGTCTGGAATCCTCATCTCAAAGAACACATAGGTAAGATTGAAAAAGTTCAAAGGGGATGGGTTCCAAGCTTAAGAAATCCAAGCTACGAAGAAACTCTAGAAACATTGAATCTAACCACACTACAGGAGAGAAGGAAAAAAGAAGACATGATTATGCTATGTACATGTATCTGAGGGAAACAGACATAAATGAATATATAACCTATGGGGATCCATCAGCAAGAGGACACTGCAAAAAAACTACATAAAAAGAGAGGCAATAAAGACGTAAGGAAATCCAATTTCCCAAATAGGGCAATTGATCAGTGGAATGCACTACCGAATGAAACAGTGTATGCCAAAACTATTCATAAATATCAGGAAATGTATCATAAAAATGGTTTCATACACAGGACAGTACAAGCTTGACTCATTCCTCTAAATATACAATTAGGTAAGAACAATTAGGTGAGCACACACACACACACACACACACACACACACACACACACACACACACACAAGTGAGATAGCACCTTCTGTAGTATGGATAATATTTACTGGTAGGACTATTAGCTAAACACAGTAACCTATTTGATGAATGTTGCTCTTTAACCTCTTAACCGCGGGGCGTCACTTTCGTGAGGCTTGGGAGCAAGGGATGATACCGCGGGGCGTCGCTTTTGTGATTCTGTGTTATTTTGAATTCACCCGGGCTTCCAAGTGGGGG
This sequence comes from Coenobita brevimanus, assembly GCF_032717465.1. Lineage (NCBI taxonomy): Eukaryota > Metazoa > Arthropoda > Malacostraca > Decapoda > Coenobitidae > Coenobita > Coenobita brevimanus. Next base: position 25,921,571 of record NC_136980.1, read on the forward strand.
CTTGTATCATCTATCAGTACTGCCAATGTCCAACACTAGTCAGCACTCCTAATCTCATCTGTACTCCCATCCATTGTTGACAATTTAGCCATTTCTCCCCGTTCTTGACTCCCCTCCCTACCCCCCCTCCATTACTCTATCATCTCGCCTGCCCGGCCGTGCTACGCTAAGTAAATCTTCCCTGGAATTTTTCACTGATTTCATCCATTGAAATAAGCCCTATGCCCTATTCTTATACCAAATAATATATACAAGAAAGAAAATAATAAGGTAAGTGAGAGTGCCATACACCTGGAATTGGCCAATTATCACCTGACGACACCTCACGTGCACTCGTTCGCTAATTTTCGCTGTTTTTTTCCCCTTGAAATATGCCATATAATCTATTTTCGTAATAAATATACATATAAGGAGGGAAGGGAGAAGCCTAAGTGATATTTACATTCACCTGGAACTACCTAATTTATAATGTATTGTCTAGATTTCCTGCCAATCATTTCGGTGAAATACATAGCTGTTTCAAGAGCTACGTTGGTAGTACTGAATATCCCCTAAGTAGGCTTCTACCCCGGCCCTCCCTTATCAGTTCTCTCTCATCTTCCGAAGAGGAGGTACGTCTGTTCCTCTTGCTGACTTCAGGGCCTTTTTCACCCCCATGCAAAGGGCCCTGTGACCTTTACCCCCTACTAAACCTCGTGTGGAAAGAGGTAAAGGGCTGACAATTGATAAAGGAGTGACTACGATCTTTCTATTGAGTAAAACAGTGCAAGTGGAATTGTAAATAATGTGTAAATAATGTGTAAACAGCAAGTGAAAGTAATGAATGTAAATATACGTGAACAATGGAAAATAGTTTTATAAGTTACTTCAAGTGACAGTGCATAACACAGTGTAAATAAAATAGAAATGTAAATAACGTAAATAAACTAGAGAACGTAAATAGAAATGTAAATGAGTAGTATTATAAGAATACGAGTATATACCCTAGGAGTAATGAAAGTGAAAGTTTCACTCTAGCATGTCTGAATGCTATGAGTTATGAGAGTGAAGATGAAAGTGACATTCACTCTCAATGCTAGTATACAGGACGAGAAAGTGAATGCTATGTATTTTACTGAAAGAAATTGAATCCCTACAGTGATAATAAACTAATACTACAGAAGGAAACTTATGGATAAAGACTGTAGATATATATAAGTGTTATATAGTAATAGAAATATAAAGTGTGAGGGGTTTTATGAATAATAAATGACAGAGTACGAAGAGCAAACTAGTGCAAGTGTGGCGGTCAGACGCGCTCATAATTTTCATTGCTTTCACAGTGGGTTTTTTTTTGGATTATGGATCCCAAACTACTTGAAAATCATAGAGTAGTGTTTATAGTGTTAATATCTGGCTATGGTAATCATATTACAGGTTGTCGGGAAGTGTAAAGTGGAGACTTCGTTACCCAAATTCAGAGGTCTCCACAAGTCCTACGGTAACTGACGAAGGCTCAACAAACATTCCAGGAGAAAGCTGAAGGTATGTGCCATAAGCATATATAATTTTAATATTCTAGGACTAATAACTGATTTTTGGCAAATATTTTTTGAGAGTCTGTCAGAGCCCAAATAACCCCACGGCACACGCAAAACATCGGTAAACATGCCCGCGGTGTAGGGGTTAAATGTGAATGCTGATACTTCTCTGCGAAACAGATGCTAAAGACAGTACAGCACTCCGGGGAACAACCACACTGTACGCTCTTGCAATATCCCAAACCAAGATGCAGTTGCGAAATACCGCAGGGAAATCGTTATGGATGCAGTTCCTTTCTCTATGGGTGCTGCAGTGTGGGCGCAGTTGTATTTTCACCAATGCGGTACATGTGCGAAATCTGTATAGTATGCTTGAAAATCAGTGTTTAGTCACACCACGGAAAACATAAACAAACATGTGCTAGTGTTGCATACAACTACATGTATTCACTCAATCCTTACCTATTCCTCTATTCACTGGCAGTCACCATGTGGCCTCGCCACATCTGTAAATGCTCCTGGGATTTCCTTCCCAGATGCAGGCCGGGTTAACTACCCATTTGATTCTTGTTGAAAAAGGTTAAACTCGCCAGCTAGGAGGGGCTAGCCGCACATTAGATCCTCCAAAAAAATAAATAAATAATAAATCGGATTAAACTTACCGGCTAACTCTGGTGACCGGACATACCTCTGAGTATATAAGCACAAATGCCTTCATTAGGTCAGCTCACTTCACAATCGGTCATTTACATGTTCACTGGTACCCTTCCATCTCACAGCAGGGCCTTCTACAATACTGCTTGTTGTAACTTATCAGTGATACTGAAATTACAGTTCCTGTACTGTTTATGTTGTCCTGCAAGTTAGAATCAGTAGAGCTACATTTGAGAAAGGCCAAGGTGAGTGATGGTCTGGATAATTTTCACATATAGATATGGTGGAAAAGAGTTTTGTCATCGTACCTTAACATTCTATGTGTATGAGAAGTTAGGGAACCACAACAAGATCGGGGGAATATCTAATAAGATCTGTGGGTCTGTAATGTCGCTCCAAACAAAAAAGTATGAGAGTCCTCTCATCAACAGACAGGCAGCTTGTCCTCGACTCTGTGAGATGCAAAATCCATTATCTTTCCCAGCAGTCTGAGCCCCCCTGAAGATTCGGCAACAATACGCACCATATTTCTCACCCCCTGCTAAATGCATCTGCATGGCTGCTTATGAATACGATGACTTCCCCATTGATGTTGAGGACACATCATAGAATTAGAAGTGTACCAGAAAATTTATGCTCAGACGTGTTCCATGCAATTCTCCAGAACTTGAGATCCAATTCCCGACACTCTTTCGGACTTCACGTAATGTTCTGTGTATCATGGCCACCAGTGCACCTAATGCAAGAAATTTAAGTCTACCCAGACACATAGTGTCAGGTAAGACAAGCCTCAAGCTATCCTGTGTCGATGATATTCATGAATCCAAGTTTAAATGCGAAGGATCATGAGAAGTAAGAATGCAAGCAACAAAAGCTATATCAGCATGGGTCATGAACTTCCACAATCGTGTCAAAACTGTTAAATGAAAAACCCCCAAAAATATTACAGAACCATACTGCAAGAAAATCATTACAATCCTCTTCTTGTTTAAGTTTATCCTTTCTGTATCATACAGTAACCTAGTATTAAGTAGACTGTAAATGCTTGATCTTGATTGCTAATATGTGGATCCAACAATTTGCACTTCAGTCATATGACTAAACTGCAAACTGTGGGATTCTGTTCCGTGGGTGTGGTGCGGGTGTGGTTCCTCGTGTTCCGGATGCGGTTCTGGTGTGGTTCCATTTGTTGGGGGTGCGGTACAGGTGTGGTTCCATGTGTTGTGAGTGTGGTGAGGGTGCAGACAATGTCTTGCAGGTGCGGTGCAGGTACGAGACTTGGACAGCTAAAATTATGTGGTTGCGGTGCACATGCGGCCCTAACATTATGATTGTGGTGTAGGTGTGGATTCAAATACTTGAACGGCGCAGAGCTCTGAAAGGCACTGATTGCTTTCACATTAATGTTCTTAAATATCCTGAATTACTCTGAACTTAGAGTTCCCTTAGATCACATCGATTTCGTCATTATAACAGTTTCTGTGATGTTTATATCATATCTTTCATCTGTATTATCAAAACGTTCATTAGTGTAGTTCTCATTACACTGAGAGGTTCAAATCATTTTGAGAAATTTATGGGAGTTACTTTATTGTTTGAAAAAATTAAAAAGTCAACAGTCTTACAGGAGAAGTTTCATCATTTTCTTTCTTTCTTTTTTTTTTTTTTTAAGCTTCCCCTTGCTTGTTTTCTCGACACGTTAGGTAGATGTTCTCATGTGTATTATTAGCTGTACTAGTCATATCCACCATACAGAAATTTTTATCCATTGTGCCATTTCCCAGTTCTTTTTTGCTCCACATAAACAGCCTCCCTACATTTACGGCAAGGGTAACCAGCCTTACATATCCCTGAGTGGCATTATGTGAGGAAGAATTCTCAATGACTATTCAGATGGAAACACTTAGAGGATCCATAAAAAAACATTTTTAACCATAAAAAATTTGTGAGTTTTGTCCACAATATACTGGTAAGAGATGTAATACAAAGCATCTGTCTTACGAAAATATGTCCCTTAAGCAGATGGTCAAAAATATCAGTGGTAAACAGTTCGTCAAAGATATCAGTGGTGGTGAAGGGAAGAGGGACAGGAAGGACATCATTATGTGTGTCTATATATATATATATATATATATATATATATATATATATATATATATATATATATATCAGCAGCAGCCGTTGAGGTCCACAGCAGGACCAGCCTATTCCTACCGAAGCAGGGATGATACAGCCAATGTATCTTTACCCAGTGGCTTAAGCTGTCTGGTAGAGACTGTATGTAGGGTGAGAAGTGCTTGTGAGTGTGATTGTAGTGTTGTAGTGGCTTTGGATGTGTGTGTAGTCTGTGAACCAAATGTAATCGGCCCGCCTTAAGCCGATTGGGTGCAAACATACTAGCCCACTCGCGCACGGTAAGTTTCAGAAAGTTTTCCGGCGCACAAAGTCTGCAAAGACGCCCGTCCCGGCTGCCCACGCGTGGCAAATAACACGTATTCTCTCCTTATTTTCGCCACCCAAACATGAATATACTGCCATGAAACCTATGTCATCTTATTCGTCGATGTTTGTTCTAGCTGATAAGCACCACATAAAAACAGGAAAACCCGAATAAAACAACATTAGGCGGCCGTGAATAAACATTTTGCTACGTCACGTTCACTTCCCAACATCACCATTCGAATGTTTTCCATCATACAGGAAAATGTTATTAGAAGTTTTTATAGAGAATTTCATCAGCTTTCCAAAGAGACAAATCCGGTTGTGATACAATTTGTAGTTTTCGAGAAAATAACCAAAAATTGAAAGCCATTTTTGGAAAAAAATCAAGGAGCTCAAACTCTGAAATTTTCTCGCACATGTTATGTTTTTATCGCATAATATTACGCAGAATTTCACCAGCTTTCTAATGACCTAAAAATTATTTCGATATGCCTCATACTTTTCGAGTAAATCGCCCAAAACGACTGGGAACTCACGTCCATACGTCACTTTCATGATGTGGGTATAGCATACGCAATATTCCCGCCTACGTAACAACGAATTCTTATCATAGATATTACATTGTTATTTCTTATACACATGTAGAATTTACTGCTCTTTATCAAGATTCGTACGGGGAATCAATACGTCCAATAGTTTTCGAGTAATTGGCCGACAAAGTGAGATTACTCCTCTGAGCGCTTCCGAGTTTACTGCTAGCAAGGAAAAAAAACAAGGCTGTTCCCCCAACTTTTCCAACAGAAAATGCTCCCAAAGGCTTATATTCTGCAAATGAACATACGTAGAATTTACTGCTCTTTATTATGATTCATACAGGAAATCGATACGTCCAATAGTTTTCGAGTAATAGCATGACAAAGGTAGATTTATCTTCCAGTCGGTACCTACTTTTACCACAAGTGAAAAAAAAAAAACTTTGCTAAAGACTATGCTCCCCCAATTTTTTTTTTTTTTTATATACAGACTATAAAATCTTCCATGGTTGTTTTTTTTTATGGTTGTAACCTACTACACATGAACACTGCTTTTTCCAAGTTACTGCCAATAATGCTTTACTTTCTGTCATATGTGTAATATGTAGAAGAAGACGGTTTTTTGCCTGAAAATTATAGGGGTAATGATAATAGGTCAATAAACATATCAACAAAATATGGAGAACTCTCTTCCTCCAGGGGTGTTGCTTGAGTTGTAGGACCTTGTGGGATTGGAAGATGAGGAGGTATGTAGTATGTGTGAGTGTGTGTGTGTGTGTGTGTGTGTGTGTGTGTGTGTGTGTAAGTGTGTGAGTGTGTGTGTGAGTGTGTGTGTGTGTGTGTGTGTGAGTGTGTGTGTGAGTGTGTGTGTGAGTGTGTGTGTGTGTGTCTGTGTTAGTGTGTGTGTAAGTGTGGTAGTGTGTGTGTGATGTGTGTGTGTGTGTGTGTGTGTGTGTGTGTGTGTGTGTGTGTACACTGCACTAGGGAATACTTCGCTTGGCATGGAACCGTTCGAAGCAATCACCCACACACAGTGCCACATCACGAACAGGACACATGTGACTTGTGTCCCTCCTCATCTTCGCCAGAGAACACAGGGTACACCACAGCCTCCTCCGGTTGGGGATCCTCTCCCGTCGGTGGCCCAGTGTCTTATCCAGCCGCACTCTGTCACCGATGAAATGACGACGCTTGGCTGGCTGTCCTCCTGGCATTCCCCAGTCCTGTTGTCTTGGAGGTGCAGCTGCAGACCCGGGCGTGGCAGCGGGAGCAGGTTCTTCCGACAGACCAGGAACCGGTGAAGGTTCTCTCAGCACCTGTGCTGGTCCTGCAAGCGATAGTGGTGCTGACTCCTGTCCTGGCCCTCCTCCTGGAGATGGTGGTGTTGTTGCAGGAGCCAGTGGTGATGGCACCTTTGCTGGCACTGCAGCAGGTGCCACAGGTGCTGGATGATCTGCTTGCCGTCGGGTTGGAAGGTCGGGGGCATGGTCGATGACGTGCCCTGATGCGGGCCACTGTGCTTCATCAAAGTAGAGGAGCTTGTCCACTATCTCCTCGGCGAATTCAAGCAGGCTGACTGACCTGTGTGAGCACTTCTTGTACAGGACAAACGCATTGAGAATGGCCATGTGAATGAAGTAGAAGGTGATCTTCTTGGTCCATTTCATGGTCTGCCACTGGATGGGGTAGTATTGGATCATCTGGTCGAAGTGGTCCACCCCACCAATGTGTTGATTATAGTCATCCACCATGACGGGCTTGTCCACGGTCTTCTGGACATTCCTTCGAACCTGCTTCTGGATGGTGTTTGTGCTGTGGAAGGTGGAGACCATGTTGACAATGCGCTTGTCCCTCCACAGCAACACCATCACGTTGTCCTTGTGCACTGTCATGCCCCCCACTGTCAGGTTTGTGGTCCTGGCGATGTTCTGCAGCTGCTTTGGTGCTCCTCTTGCCAGGCGTAGGGTCCCACACACGTAGGTTCCTGCACTGAAGAGGCGTTCGCGTAGGGATACAGAGTTATAATAGTTGTCCATGTAAACTCTGTATCCCTGATCCTTCAGCGGTTCTACAAGGCTCCACACGGTGGTCTCCAGCACCCTCTTCTGCCATGTATACACCTTGAAATTCCAGATGTAACTCAAGGAAGCCTCATCCAGGATATACAGCTTGGTAGGATACTTTGAGGGCTTCATTGGGTTGTACACGCGGAAGCTTAGGCGCCCCTTCCACGGCAGTGACCCCTCGTCCAGGCTGAGGTGCTCTTCAGGTAACTAGGTGTTCTGGAACAGTTGAAGGAGGTACTCCATCACCATGCGAACCCTGATGAGCCGGTCTTCATTGTCCTGGGGTATTGCAAATGAATTGAACACATGGAAGTCTTTCAGGATTGCCCTGAAATGCCTTCCATTCATCACTTGCTTAAAGAGGGGGTAGTTGTGGAGGCGGGATCTCATCCAGTAGTGCCGGAAGCTCGGGAGATTCATCACCCCCATGAAAAAGTAAAGCCCCAGGAACTTTGCCATCTCCTCTTCACTGCAGATGAACCATGCATCCAATGCAGTCCCCAGGAATGACGCGTAGCTTTTGGTCTCGTGGGTGAAATAAGTCAACAACTCCCTCGTGAAGAACAGGTGCAAGAACTGGAGAGGAGTTGTTGGCGGATCCACCTTCATTCCTGGGGATCCTGTGAAGGGCCCATTAGCTGGTGTGAAAGGGCCACTGCTCCATCCTTGATCCGTTGCAGCAACACCTCCCGCAGTGGTTGCAGTGGGCATACTGACACCCTTGTTCCTCTTCGGACACCCAAGCACCCCTTGGCAGCCCCCCATAGCCAGGCCGTAGACCACGCCGGCCTCGTCAAGGTGGTGAGGGTTCCGACGATGAGGAGGACGATACTGTCTCCTGCTGCTGGAAAACGTCGGGGGGGAAGATCACTGTTGGAGACAGTGCCCTTGTCGACCGGGCAGGGGATGACGACACAGTCGCCTCCTACACCAGTTGCGCCACAGACAATGCGCGCCGTGCAGGTGCCAGTGTCGTGTAACTAGGCCCAGCTTCCGGTGACATAGGCTTGGCCAAGGGGGAACTAGAGGCTTGAGGTGGAGAGACCATGATGGCTGTAGGAGTGGAGGTCGAAGCCAAGGCGATGTCTGTCATCCAAGTGAAGACGATGATTGGGCCGATAGTCCTGACACTGGTGGTGGTGGTGTCTGCTACCGTCGTTCTTCTAGCACGGGCAATGCCGCCCGAGGGGAATCCTCCTGGACCTCGTCCCATTCCTCCTCACTTGGAACATCCCTCAGCTCATACTCTACTTCGCTCTCGGTCTCCTCCTCAAACAGAACCTTTTGCCACTGGTCAGAAGACAGACCTTTCTTCTCCATCTTGGCAATCACTGACATAGAAAGTCAAGTATGAGCTTTTTAGGTTCTCTGCTGAAAAAGAAGAGATATTATTCAGTCACGCAACACCTTCCATTGAGAGTAGCACTATACACATCATGTTATATCTTTCTGTACAAGAAATTGCTGCACCTTTTATAAACAGTTCACATAAAGGATAACTTTCAGTGTATTTTCACGGTCTCATAACTGTTTACTGGCATTCGTGGGTGTGTCTATCTATCTATTGCAAGATGCCTCAATCCCGTTTGGGGTGGCCACAAACAAATCGCCTCCAAGTTGCCCTGTCCTCCGCCATCTCACTGTCCTGCTCCCAACTCACACCCCCCTCTCTCATATACCTCTCCTCCCCATCCCTCCATCTCATCCTCGGTCTCCCCCTCCCTCTTCTCCCCTCCACCTCACTCACATACACTCTCTTCGTCAGTCTTTCACCCTCAATCCTCTCCACATGGCCAAACCACCTCAGTTTGTTCCTCATCACGCTTCCTATCACATCCACACCACAATGCTCCTTCATATCCTCATTCGTCAGCCTGTCTCTCCATGTGACTCCTCAGGCTCATCTTAAATAACTCATTTCCACTGCTCTCACTCTTGACTTGTGTCCTTCCAACAACGTCAAAGCCTCACTTCCGTACGTTAGAGTTGGTATCACAATACTGTCATGTAGTAACTTTTTCACTTCCATGCTCACTTCCCGGTTTCTTATCACTGCTTTTAAAGAACCAGCAACCTTTCTTCCCTGCTGTACCCTTTCACGCACTTCACCCTCCAAACCTCCATCCTTACTCATCACATTACCCAAGTACTTAAACGTACTCACATTTTCCAATTCCTCACCATCCAACCTCGCTGTACATTCACTGACTTCACCTCTCTCAAAGACCATCACTTTACTCTTCCCTACATTCACCTTTAGATTCCGTTTCTAACACACTCTCCCAAACTCATCCACCAAGCCTTGCAGCTCCCCGTGGGTGTGTGCCATATATATATATATATATATATATATATATATATATATATATATATATATATATATATATGTGTGTGTGTGTGTGTGTGTGTGTGTGTGTGTGTATTTTTTTTTTTCAGCCCTCCTTCCCCAAAGTTTCATGACACATGTAATATACTCCCTCAAAATATCTGAAGGTTCCCCCCACACATGATATACACCCTCACACACACACCACACACACACACACACACACACACACACACACGCACACACACACACACACACACACACACATATATATATATATATATATATATATATATATATATATATATACAGACATATTTTTTCCTCCTTCCCCAAACGTTCCTCCAACACATGATACAACATTTTTCACGAACACTCGTGGCACATATCACAAACATTTTAGATAAGATTCATAAATTTCAACAATTGTTTTTGAAAGGTACACTGCCTGTCCACTGACGTCCGTGGTTGCCCAGCGTTGCAAGGTACAGTACCTGTTCAGTGATGTCCCTCGTTCCTTGCAATCATTACCTTTCACAGCACACCTGCCGCTAAAGTACCGCTCACCTACGCCACGCACCTAAACGAACACTCGCGGCACAGTTCACGTATATTTTACATAAAGTATAATTTATCACTGAATGTCAGACCAAGGTACAGTACCTGTTCAGTGACGTCCCTCGTTCCTTGCCATCGTTACCTTTCACAGCACACCTGCTACTAAAGTACCACTCACCTACGCCACGCTCCTAAACGAACACTCACGGCACAGTTCACGTATATTTTACATAAAGTATAATTTATCACTAAATGTCAGACCAAGGTACAGTATTTGTTCAATGACGTCCTTTGTTCCTTGCCATTGTTACCTTTCACAGCACACCTGCTGCTAAAGTATTGCTCACCTACGCTATGCATCATAATTTATGCCGTTATGAGGATACGTGGCACATTTCACTTACACGTGACACAATATCATACACAAATACATGACTACCACAATGATTCCACCCTAACCTTCGCAATTACTCACTTCCTTACTACGGTTCAACGTGACTGTGATGCAGCATCCTTCGCCGGGAGAGTACGATGCAACTCTATTGTATTGGCACACACCACACTCCTTCACGAACACCCGCAGCATGTTTAATGTAAATTTCAAACAATTCCATATGCATTTTCACTATCAAAATCACAATAATTCCATCCCTAAACACCTCTAATTCTCCCTTCCCGACTATAAAAACTGTACGTGATCCCTGCCCCATTCCACACTATAGTTTATGGCGTCCACAGTGCTAACTAGTTCCATAATTTCACCAAGCCAGCCACAATATCGTTCACACAAAAAACAGTTTAGGCATTGGCTTCATTATATACGTATTTGTAGTCATGCCATAGGGCCTTGAGGAGGGCGAGAGGTAAAACCCTGCAACAGTGAACACGCATATCACCTCTAAGCCTAACGATTGATAATGGATACAATTCCCTTTCTTGACATATATCTATGTTCCATCGACAATATCACATACAAATATGCTCACAAATATTGGATTATCACACTGAGTCCATTGGGGCTTTGGCTTGGGCAGGAGGGGGAGAATTAGTAGGAGTTTAAAGGGACAGTACACGCGATGTAACCTCACCGCCTGGCTGCTCAGAAGAGACTGAGGTTTTTCGCTATGTGCTGGGCCTCGTGAGGCAGCTCAGTGTTACCAATGCTTTCCAATAGCCAATTATTTCCCATTGGAAAGCATTACAATTGCTATGATGCATCAAAATTTGACACAAATGCGCCAGAAACTTAATTTTTGGCAAATTTTTTGGTGCTTAGAAACGCGATTCGCGTGACTCAACATCTTTAGAACAATCCACATGAAACGCAAATCGTGTGACTGACCCTGAGAGGGCTAGTATGCAACACTGGTTCAACCACAGCACCCCTTGTGTCCGCCAAAGTAGCAAGTGGCTTGGTGAACACTTCCCAAAGTTTTTAATATGCTGGCAGGAGGCGAACCTGAGGTCATCAGCGTGTGAAACGCACACTCTACCACTTTACCACAGAGGCTCCATATATATATATATATATGGTAGGTGGGGGAGCCCACCATCCACCTGCTTGGTGTAGTGGTACTATGTTTCTATGGTAGCTCAACAACGAGTGGTAAACCAAATGATTTCCTATAATTCAGGAAAGCATTTACAGTGGTGGCCAGAATCAAGGCCCATATAGGATGGAGAAATAGAAGAAGGAAAGGATGGGAAGAAGGAGTATTTGTAAGGAGAGTGGAAAGGTTAAAAGAGGATGAGAAAAAGGCAGAGTATAAGAGAGAAGTAGAGGAACGATTGGGCAAATATGAACTGGAGCAGATGGGGGACGTGGAAGGTGTGTGTAGGATATTTACAGAAGAAATATGTGCAGCATGTGATGTGGTGTATGGGATGAAGAGAAGATGGAGGGGTGTGCAAGGAACAGCGTGGTGGAATGAAGAGGTGAGACAGGCTGTGGCACAAAAGAAGAAAGCATACAATGAACGGATGAGAAATAGGGGCGTGGAAGAAGTTGAGAGGCGGAAGAGAGAGTTATATGTAGAAAGAAAGAGAGAGGTGAAAAGATTAGTAAAAGAGAGTAAGAAGAGAGCGGATGAGGAATTTGGAAGAAACTTGAGCGAAAAGTGGAGGGACTGTAAGAAAATGATCTGGAAATAGGTGAAAAGAGTAAGACAGGGTGGAAGCGAAGTTAGCAGGGGAGTGAAAGATAAAACTGGTAGATTACTAATGGAGAATGGAGAAAAAGTGAGCAGATGGAGAGAACACTTTAAGGAAATGTTGAACATAGACGATGGAAGTAATGCGAGTATAAGTGGCTGGGGAATGGCTGGGAGAAGGAGGGAGGTGAGAAGACAGGAAGAAATCAGTAGGATAGATGTTGTGGAAGTAATAAAGAAAATGAAATTGGGGAAAGCTCCAGGAATTGATGAAGTGTGTGGTGAAATGCTGAAGTATGGGGGAGAGATAGTAGTAGAATGGATGTAGAAAATGTGCAGATTGGCCTGGGAGGAAGGTAGAGTCCTGGAGGATTGGAAGTCTGGTATAAATATTCCCTTGTACAAAGGAAAAGGGGAAAAAGAAGTGTGTGGTAATCATAGGTTCATCTGTCTTCTTAGTATAATAAGAAAAGTGTATGGTAGGATACTTATTGACAGAGTTAGAGAAAGAACAGAGGAATTAGTTGGAGAAGAACAGGGAGGCTTTAGGAAGGGAAGAGGTTGTGTAGATCAGATATTCATGCTTAGATTTTTAGTGGAAAAGTTTCTAGACAAGGGAAAGAAGTTGTATTCGGCTTTCATGGATTTGGAGAAAGCATATGACAGGGTGGATACACAAGGATTGTGGAAAGAATTAAGAATATATGGAGCAGATGGGAAGTTGTTGAATAAGAGTATGTATGATGGTGCTAGGGCTGCAGTGTGTGTGGATAGTGATTTAAGTGAATTTTTCTCTTTAAAGGTTGGATTGAAACGGGGATGTGTCATGTCTCCATTGTTATTCAATCTGTACATGGATGGGGTAATAAAAGAGGTACAAGGTAGGGAAGTGGATGTTGGAGTGGCCCTGGTGAGAGAGGGTAGTGTTTGGAAACTCCCAGTACTGTTGTTTGCAAATGATACTGTGTTGTTGATTGAAGACGATAGAGTGCTGCAAGGCTTGGTGGATGAATTTGGGAGAGTGTGTAAGAAACAGAATCTAAAGGTGAATGTAGGGAAGAGTAAAATGATGGTCTTTGAGAGAGGTGAAGTCAGTGAATGTACAGCGAGGTTGGATGTTGAGGAATCGTAAAATGTGAGTACATTTAAGTACTTGGGTAGTGTGATGAGTAAGGATGGAGGTTTGGAGGGTGAAGTGCTTGAAAGGGTACAGCAGGGAAGAAAGGTTGCTGGTTCCTTGAAAGCAGTGATAAGCAGCAGGGAAGTGAGCATGGAAGTGAAGAAGTTATTACATGACAGTATTGTGATACCAACTCTAAGGTATGGAAGTGAAGCTTGGACATTGCTGGAAGGACACAGGTCGAGAGAGAGAGCAGTGGAAATGAGTTATTTAAGAGGAGCCTGTGGAGTCACATGGAGAGACAGATTGACAAATGAGGATATAATGGTGCATTGTGGTGTGAATGTGGATGTGATAGGAAGCGTTAGGAGGAATACACTGAGGTGGTTTGGCCATGTGGAGAGGATAGAGGGTGAAAGACTGACGAAGAGAGCGTATATGAGTGAGGTGGAGGGGGGAAGAGGGAGGGGGAGGCCGAGGATGAGATGGAGGGATGGGGTGGGGAGGTATATGAGAGAGGGGGATGTGGGTTGGGAGCTGGGCAGTGAAATGGCGGGGGACAGGGCGACGTGGAGGCGATTTGTTTGTGGCCACCCCGAACGGGATTGAAGCGTCTAGCAATAGATAGATAGACAGATTTACAGTGCGGGGTGGAAACCTTAAAACTAACCAACATGTGCTCCCAACGTGACAACACGTGGGTCGGTGGAAAGTTAGTGCCCCTCCCCGGAAAACAACTAACTAAGAATATGAGCAAGAAGCCTCAAACCATGACTGACCAAAAGCTGACGACTAAGGATCGGACAGTGGACATGGTATGGATAGCTACACGGAATGGAAGGGGTGTAAATGATGTGGTGAAAGAGAGAGAGATTGTCCAGGTGCTTCAGGGTGCGAAAGTTGATGTATGTGGATTAACTGAAACTAAATGGTGAGGTGAGAGTGTGAGGGAATGTGAGTATGGATGGAGCATATATTGGGGAGTTGGTGAGAATGAGAGGACAAATGAAGCAGTGTGTATTGTGGTAAGTGACAGATGGAAGGAGAATATAAGAGAGTATGGATCAGTTGGCTCAAGGATTGTGTGGGTAAGACTGAATGTTGGAATACAAATGTGGGCGACTGTGTGCGTGTATGCGCCAATGGAAGATTGTGCAAGCAGAGTGAGGGAAGGGTTCTGGGCAAATGTGGAAGCATGCATGGAAAAGTTTGAAAGGAATGAGAGAGTGTTTTGGATTGGCGATATATATGGTAAAGTAGGGAATGTGATGGTGGATGGAGTAGTTGGTGAACGGTGTGTACCTGCTGAAATAGATGAGAATGGCAGTGCTTTAGTGGACGTTTGTGCTGGGAGGGGGTTATTGATAGCCAATACCCTCTTCAGGCACAAAATGATCCATAGGTATACATGGCGAGCGTTGGTGAACTAGAATGAACGGAAGGCAATGATTGTTAATGTGTGTGTTGATGAAAGGATGCGAAGGTGTTTAGTGGATGCAAGAGCATATAGAGGCTGGGGGAGTTGATTTTCTGACCACCACTTGATGGTGGTCAGAATCAAGGTCCAAGTGTAATGGACAAGTAGAAGAAGGGAAGAACAGGAGGAAGTAGTAAATGCAAGGAGAGTGGCGAGGTTACAAGAGGATGAGAAAAAGGCAGAATATAAGAGAGAAGTGGATGAGCGATTGGGTAAATATGGACTGGAGCAGACGGGGGACATGGAATGTGTGTGCAAGATATTCCAGAAGAAATCTGTGCAACATGTGAGGTGGTGTGTGGAGTGAAAAGACAAAATGGGGTGCAGGGAACAGCATGGTGGAATGAAGAGAAGAAACAGGCTGTGCCACAAAAGAAGAAAACATATAGTGAGTGGATGAGAATTAGGAGTGTGGAAGTAGTTGAGAGATGGAAGAGAGTTATACGTAGAGAGGAAGAGAGAGGTGAAAAGATTAGTGAGAAAGTAAGAAGAGGGTGGATGAGGAAACTGGGAGGAACTTGAGTGTAAAGTGGAGGGAATGTAAGAAAATTTTCTGGAAAGAGGTAAAGCGAGTTAGACAGGGTGTAAAAGAAGTTAGTCGGGGAGTGAAAGATAGAAATCGTAGATTACTAATGGAGAAGGGAGAAAAAATGAGCAGATGGAGAGAATACTTTAAGGAATTGTTGAACATAGAGAATGAAACTAATGCGAGTGTATGTGGCTGGGGAATGGCTGGAAGAAGGAGAGATGTGAGAAGAGAGGAAGGAATCAGTAGGGTGGAAGTTGTGTAAGCAATGAACAAAGTCAGAATGGGGAAAGCCCCAGGAATTGATGGAGTGTGTAGTGAACTGCTAAAGCATGGGGGAGAGATAGTAGTAGAATGGATGTGGAAGATTTGCAGATTGGCCTGGGAGCAAGGTATAGTCACGGGGGATTGGAAGTCAGGTATAATTATTCCCCTGTACAAAGGAAAAGGGGAAAAAGAAGTGTGTGATAATCATAGGAGCAGTTGTCCTGTTAGTGTAATAGGAAAAGTATACGGTAGGGTACTTAGTGACAGAGTTAGGGAAATAACAGAGGAATTACTGTAGTTGGAGAAGAACAGGGAGGTTTTAGGAAGGGAAGAGGCTGTGTAGATCAGATATTCATTTTTAGATCTTTAGTGGAAAAGTTTCTAGAGAAGGGAAAGAAGTTGTATGCTGCCTTCATGGATTTGGAGAAAGCATATGACAGGGTGGATAGACAAGGATTGTGGAAAGTATTATGAATATATGGAGTGGACGGGAAGTTGATGAATGCTGTGACGCATATGTATGAGGGTGCCAAGGCTGCAGTGCGTGTGGATAGTGAACAGAGTGAATTTTTCTACTTGAAATTTTGATTGAAACAGGGATGTGTCATGTCTCCATGGTTGTTCAATCTGTATATGGATGGGGTTATAAAAGAGATACAAGGTAGGGCAGTGGAGGTTGGAGTGGCCCTAATGTGAGAGGGCAGTGTTTGGAAACTTCCTTTACTGTTGTTTGCAGATGATACTGTGTTGTTAAGTGAAGACAAAGGGGTGCTGGAAGGCTTGGTGGCTGAGTTTGGGATAGTGTGTAAGAAACGGAATCTAAAGGTGAATGTAGGGAAGAGTAAAGTTATGGTCTTCGAGAGAGGTGAAGTCAGAGAATGTACAGTG
The DNA here is from genome assembly GCF_032717465.1 of Coenobita brevimanus. Classification (NCBI taxonomy): domain Eukaryota; kingdom Metazoa; phylum Arthropoda; class Malacostraca; order Decapoda; family Coenobitidae; genus Coenobita; species Coenobita brevimanus. The sequence continues at coordinate 25,938,098 of NC_136980.1, forward strand.
AGATTGGATGAGGAGGAAATGGAAAATGTAAGTGCTTTTAAGTACTTCGGAAGTGTGATGAGTAAGGATGGAAGTTTGGAGGGTGAAGTGCTTGAAAGGGTACAAAAACGAAGAAAGGTTCCTGGTTCCTTACAAGCAGTAATAAGAAACAGGGTATTGAGCATGGAATTGAAAAAGTTACTACGTGACAATATTGTGATACCAACTCTAACATATGGAAGTAAAGCTTGGACATTGTTGGAGGGACAGAAGTCAAGAGTGAGAGCAGAGGAAATGAGTTATTTTTAACAGGAGCCTGTGGAGTCATATGTAGAGACAGACTGACTAATGAGGATCTGAAGGAGCGTTGTGGTGTGGATGTGGATGTGATATGAAGCGTTAGGAGAAACACAATGAGGTGGTTTGGCCATGTGGAGAGGATGGAGAGTGAGAGACTGTACAGTAGAGGGGAGTGTATGTGAGTGAGGTGAAGGGGGGGAGAGGGAGGGGGAGGCCAAGGATGAGGTGGAGGGATGGAGTGGAGAGTTAATATGAGAGAGCCGGGTGTGCTCTGGGAGCATGGCAGTTAAATAGCGGGGGACAGGGCGACGTTAGGCGATTTCTTTGTGGTCAACCCTTACGGGATTGTGGCGTCTTGCAAAATATATATATATATATATATATATATATATATATATATATATATATATATATATATATATATATATATATATATATATATATATATATCGGATTTGATTAAAAGAAATATTGTGACTTACACTAGGCAGTTCTGTATCAGTTTGCCGCACTGTACAATACCCACATGTAGATGATCGCCAATTAATGATGGCTATTATGTTGGAGCAGCGGTACAAAGAAGGGCCTCTGTGCAGTAATTTGATTATTGAAGCTACGAGTGTATCAGCAGTGGAAGTTTAGCTTCAGTGATGAATCGTCACATGTAAATCTGAGGGCTGGGCTCAGAAAACATTAAATTGAACTGATTATTTAAATAAATGTATGTATATAAATAAGAATATATATATATATATATATATATATATATATATATATATATATATATATATATATATATATATATATATATATATATATATATATATATATATATGTGTGTGTGTGTGTGTGTGTGTGTGTGTGTGTGTTCTTAACTAATTGTATCTTTATAGAAATGAGTCAAGCTCGTACTGTCCCGTGTCTTAAATCATATTTATCGTACATATGTGTGTGTGTGTGTGTGTATGTTCTTACCTAATTGTTCTTACCTAATTGTATCTTTACAGAAATGCGTCAAACTCGTACTGTTCCGTGTCTTAAACCATATTTATCGAACATATCCCTAAATTTGTGAATTGTTTTGGCACACACTAATTCATTAGGTAGTGCATTCCACTGATCAATTGCTCTATTTGGGAAACTAAATTTCCTTACGTCTTTATCACCTCTCTTTTCATGCAGTTTTTTTGCAGTGTTCTCTTGCTCATGCTTCCCCATACGTTAAGTAATCATTTATGTCTATTTTCTCCTTCCCTGATATGCATTTGTATAGCATAATCATGTCAACTCTTTTCCTTCTCTCCTGTAGTGTTGGTAGATTCAGTTTAAATAGTCTTTCTTCGTAGCTTAGATCCCTTAAGCTTGGTACCCATCTGGTAGCGGCCCTTTGAACTTTTTTCAATCTTGTCTATGTGTTTTTTGAGATGAGGACTCCAGACTACTGATGCATACTCCAGGGTTGGTCTGATGAATGATGTTATTATCTTTCTTAGCATGTCTTCATTTATGTATGCAAATACTATTCTCATATTGGCAAGCAGTGCATACATGTTCCGTACCTTCTGACTGATGTGGTCAGCCGGACATAGTCTGTTATTGACAATAACACCTAGGTCCTTCTCGCTTTCTGATGTGTGTAGTGTTTTATTTCCTAATGTATAATCCCTGTCAGGTCTTTTTCCACTTTTACTAAACTTGATTACATGACACTTGTCCACATTGAATTCTATTTGCCATGTATTACCCCATTCATGAAGTTTATTGAATTCTTCATGTAGCTCTTTACAAGAGTCTGTGTAAGTAATTCTCCTTTGTATTTTTGCATCAACTGGAAACATATTTAGATAGCTTTCATTTCCAGTGTTACTGTCTATATCATTTATATACATTAAAAACATGATTGGTGCCAGCACTGAGCCCTGTGGTACTCCACTAGTCACTTCTTTCCATGATGAGTAATTTCCCTTTAGTACTGTTCTCATTTTTCTTTTCATGAGAAAATCTTGCATCCAACAATATAGTTTGCCTCGAATTCCTCTTTGATGATACAGTTTCCATAAAAGTCTTTGGTATGGTACTCTGTCAAATGCTTTCTTGAAATCTAAATAGATACTGTTGTGTCTGTTACTCTGTCATAGTAGCTCAACAGATTAGTAACACATGGTTTTCCTTTTCTGAAACCAAATTGTCTTTCTGTTATCATACTGTGCTCTTGTAGGTGATTTACCCAAGCTTTTCTTATAAGCTTTTCTAATACCTTGCTTACAACACTGGTTAGTGATACTGGTCGGTAGTTAAATGGATTTTGTCTATTCCCTTTCTTGAATAAGGAAACAATGTTTGCTTTCTTCCAAATATCAGGTAGTTTACTTGACTCAAAGATTTCTTGATAATTTAAAAAAAATGGTTTACTTAACTCCTTTGCACATTCACGTAGCACCCAACATGAAATTTCATCAGGACCATTTGATTTTCTTTTGTCTAATTTACTTAGCTCTTCCTGTATTTCTTTTTCTGATGTTTGTATATCTGGTAGTATGTGTGGGCATGCATGTTCCACATAATCCCTCTCAAAATTTTTTTCCTCTGTAAAAACTGATTGGAAATTCTTGGTTAATACTTCACAAATATCCTTCTCTTGTGTATAAGTGATTCCATCGTCCGTAATGGATTTTATTGTATCTTTTACTTTGGTTTTGCTTCTGATGTAGCTGTAAACTAGCTTTGGTTGACCACTACTTTTATTTATGATATCTTCCTCAATCTGTTTTTGGGCTTCCCTCCTTATTCTTTTATAATCGTTTCTTGCCTGTTTGTAATTATTATATGTTTGTAATTATTATATTATTTGTAATTACTATTGTGTCTTCTGTATCAATTCCACAACAAATCTCTTTTTTCTTTTGATTTTTTACATTCTGTATTGAATCATTTCTTTCTTTTCTTTTCTGCTTCTTTGTGCTGTGGGATGTACTTCTGGACTCCTATTTCATAAAGTTCACAAAATTTTTCATATATAGGATTTAAATCTTGTCCTCTAAGCTCCTTTTCCCAAGCAATTTCTAAGATGTACTTCTTTAGGTCATGATACTTTCCCTTTTTATAGTTTAGGCTCTTTTTGTAACTTTCATTGCTGTTATCTATGTCATATGCAATCCTGAAATTGCAATTTAGTACTGCATGGTCCCTTTTGCCGAATGGAGGGTGATATATTAATATGTCAATATCGTATTCTTGCCTAGTAAATATGAGATCTAGCACTGAGGGCACATCGAATCCTCTTTTTCTGGTGCTTTCCCTTACATGTTGCATTAGGAAAAACTCTTGCACAAGATCCAGGAGCTATTGGTCCCAACAGCTTTCTTGGCTTATTATATCTAGAGTATTCCAATTTATATTTGTATTAAAATCTCCAGTTAGTATAATTCTTTTCGATTTCTCTTCCATTTTATGTAGTAATGCTCTTAAACTCTGAATTGTACTCTCCTCCAGGTCCTCATATTCGTCTCTTTCCCATGTGTTTGATCGGGGTGGCATGTACAAATTGGCTACAATTACTTTCCCTTTAGTTGTATTTATCTCTACTGCAATTAGTTCTACTCGTGAGGATATATTTAATTCTATTTCTTTGACTTTTAGATTTTTCTTAGTTAATAATATAATTCATCCTCCTTTTTTTATGTTCCTATCTCTTCTCCATATATTATATTCCTCTAAGTTTAGGATGTCATTCGATATTCTTGGTGTTAATTTTGTTTCAGTTAGTCATATTATATGTGGTTCATTTTCTCCGACATAATCATTAATCTCTAATAATTTAGATACCATTCCATCCACATTTGAGTACATCAACTTTATGATCTTGTTTATACTGTATACTTGTCATGATTTGGTTTTACTACCTTCTGTCACGAGTTGGCGCGATCGTATATTTAAATAAACTCGTGACATTGAATTTTGTGGGAAACCGCGAATTCTAGAGGAATCCCAGTATGTATCACTCAGTCAACCGCCACATATTCACCCGATTGGAAGTGTTTTTAGAACCATTTTTCACTGTTTCATAAGTGATCATCTTAGTGCGCGACATAGCACCTCCGCCGAGTGATTTATTGTGAGTGTGTAATCGCTCACACTAAATTCGTTAAGCCGTTACCAAGTGCGGCCCGCTCTCACCTCTCTCTCTCTCTCACAATTTTAACTCAGTTTGGATTGAAGTGCCGTGAGACCAGGTCGTTCCTCAGAGGATTCCTGAAGTCTCCACCTAGTGTGACCCAGCGAGAGGATCAGCGAGTGTGGCAGTGTCCTTCCTCAGCAATGACGCCCAGTCAATTTCCGCTTACTCCACTTTTCTGACCAGTATTTTCTTTTCGTTTTTCCTAGGTTTAAGAGTTTAGCTTTTGAGTGAGCGAGTGAGTGCAATCTCCTTATTTTGAATTTATTTTGAAACATGTAACGTAAATTTATTTCATTGTAATCAATAAATTTAATAGTCCCTTTTCTTGAGCTTAATGTAATGTAAACTCATGTTTTATTTCTCCATATTAAGCTTATTCTAGTCGCAGCTCCTAGTTTGCATAAACATTTTGCATTATTCATAACTCGTACTTAGGCCAGTCCTTTTGTATTAAGCTTAAAATCCGTTGTGCCATTTGGAGTTAATGCACCAGCAAGAACCCGTTTATCATTAATTGCATTAGTTATTGATTGTCAGGGGTGGAGTCACTTTCTCCAGAGGCCAACAATACTAATAAACAGCACGTGTGAATAATTAGTCTCTGCTGTGTACTGTTGAGAAAGTTTATAAATTCTCGTCCTTAGAGAATCAGCGAAGTAAGCCGGCATAAAGTAATCATTGCTTGATTTTCACAAGTCAATTCTTTGTCCTGTTATCAAGTATTATTGAATATTATTCTTTAATTCTGCTTACTCTTTAAAAAACCCCGTGACATTTGTCGACCTCATTCCAGGATATTAACTCTTACCTCTAAAGCTATCCACGAGATAATACTCACTCACTCATACTCAGGTATTTATCATTAAAGTCTATAGGCACTATCTTACTGGTGATTATTGATTCAGTTCTATTAATTTACGTAATAGTTTTCACAGTCATTTGTTTGTTTAATTTTCTTTCTTTACTAGTTTAATAAGATAAAACTGGTCACAACTAACCTGTGCCTATATTCTTTATTCTCGTTTATTGGCATCTTTCTCTGCAAAATTGCAGTCAGTACTGAGTCACTAGTTTACTTAGATTGAGTTTATCATCATGGCTGCCAACGTCTATGTACAGGAAGCTAGAGATATGGGGCTTAGCGACCCTGAAAAAATTCAAAACTACGTCCTCTGACGGTTTAATTACGAGCAACAACGTGAGAAAGATGCTCGTGAAGAACACGAAAGAGAACGTGAACACGAGCGAAAACAATGCGAGGAACGTGAGAGACAACGTGAACACGAGCGACAACAACGCGAATACGAGCAAAAACAATGTGAACTCGAGTTACAACAAGAGCAAGAACAACGCGAATACAAGCGAGAACAACGTGAGAAACAACGTCAACCCGAGTTAGAACAACGAGAGAGAGAACGTGAATACGAGCGAGAACAACGAGAACACGATTGTGCCAAGCGAGAAGCACACGAACAACATGAAATTGAGATGTTGAAGCTCAAGCGAGACTCCTTGGCTTTAGACACATCTGGTGCAGTTGGCCCAAGCTCCATGAGAGCTATCCCTGCACACATTATGGCGACCCCACACATCAAGCTTCCCCCATACAAGGAAGGCGAGCGAATCGAGCCATACATAGCTCGTTTTGAAGACATGGCTCAACTGTACCAGCTGGATGATGCAGCTAAGCGGCTTCAGTTTCTTAGCCTGTTTGAGGGCCCTGCCCTCGATATTCTCCACAGAATTCGTGGAGACAATCTCACATATGAGATGATGAATGCCGCACTCATCAAAGCGTAAGTTCATGAGGGCGTGTTTACAGGAAAAAGAGACTGCCGTTCAGTTTCTTGACGGGCTTACTGCTTACTTAGGTTAGTGGGTGGAGAAAGATGAAACTCCTTCCACGTGTGAGGGGATAATTGACCTTATGCTGCGCACACAGCTAGAAAAGTCATGGCCTACTGAACTTATGGCTCAGCTTAAGATCTTCCAGGTAAAGGATGCCAGCCAAATGGTGGAGAAGGCTGACACATTCTTCACTGCATATGGGTATCAAACTCACAAGCAGCATACCTGGAACAGGAAACCTGATAAATCTGGGAAACCATCTCAGACTGAACCCCAGCAACAAAGCTGTTCTCAGAATAATGGCCAAGGTCCAAAACCGCAGAAGAAGAACCAGGGGCAAAACACTCAGAAATCTGAGTGGAAGCAGTACGACAAGCAGATCCCTAACCAGCAGCAGTACTGGTATTTCAAGCAGCAGCAGGGCAATGACAAACCACGTAACCCTCAGTCACGACAATCGACTTGAGTGTATCGGAGGCAGGATGCAAATGCAGCCCTTATGCCACAACAAGCGTACAGTGGTGCCAACCCCACCAGTACAGGTACTTCCCCCTCAGTTTAATAGTTCCCCAGCGACAGTGAACCCTCCTCCACAGGTGGTCAATGCTCCAGCTCCTCAGATGGTGAGCAAGACCCTTCAGGTATCAAGTTCTCAGGGCACCACATTTGCTGCATCGTTTGTTCCGCAGTCTCACCAATGACTGGCTGCTACCTCCTCAGACCCTTCCACCAGTAACACTGTCTTTCTTGTTCAGCCAGGGTTTGTGGGAGGTGTTTCTGTAAATGTCCTGAGAGATAATGGTTCCTCAGGTTGCTCTGTGATGCAAAGTTTAGTTCGGCCTGACAAGTACACGGGTAAGGAGATCCAAGTTAGACTTATTGATGGGTCAGTGAGATTGTTCCCTGAGGCACGTATCCAGGTGGCATCTCCTTTCTACACTGGCTTGACAGCTGCTGTTGTCATGCCAGAACCCTTGTTTGACCTCATTATCGGCAACATACCGGGTGTCAAAGATAGTTGCGCCGTAGATGTTGCTACTCAGACTTCGGCTGTTGCAGTAACACGAGCCATGGCCAAGGCTCCGAATTGTGTCACCCCGTTGACCGTTGCAACGCCACAAGATTTGATTCGTAGTCAAGATGTTGTCCAAGAACAACAGTCTGACCCGACACTTGCCTCAGTGCATAAGAAGCTGGAGGGTAAAGTGATTAAGTATTCACGGGGAGGTCAAGCCTTCGCAAGCGATGATGGCTATACCATGAGCCACAAACACCCCAGGGCAAGGTTCGATTGCAGTTCATCATTCCCGTGAAGTATCGCCGGGCAGTGTTCGAATTAGGTCATTGTTCAGTCATGGGAGGTCACATGGGCCAAAAGAAAACCTCTGACCGCACCCATGCTGACTTTTTCTGGCCAGGTATGGGACAGGAAATAAAAAGGCTTGTGCATTCCTGTGATGTGTGTCAGCGTACCACTGACCGGGGACGTGTCCGTCCTGCGCCATTGAAACCAATGCCTGTAATCTCTGAACCATTCGAGAGAGCCAAGGAGTTGACATTGTTGGCCCAATCTCCCCTAGGGCAATTGACGGATCAAGGTATATCCTCACTATTGATTTCAGCACACGGTGGCCTGAAGCTGTGGCCCTTAAGAATATAGAGGCCATCACTGTTGCTGAGGCATTGATTGAAGTGTTCTGTCGTGTAGGTATCCCCAAAGAGGTCTTAAGCGACTGAGGTTCGCAGTTCACCTCTGCAATGATGAATGAAGCATTCAGGTTGTTGTCCATCTGGGGCCTGCGAACTACGCCTTATCATCCCATGTGTAACGGGCTGTGTGAGAGGTTCAATGGGACTCTCAAGATGTTAAGGCGCATGGCCGCTGAACAGTCAAAGGAATGGCCGTGGTTCATTGCTCCTCTTCTGTTTGGTTATTGAGAAGCCCCACAGCATTCCTTGAAGTTCTCACCCTTTGAACTGGTGAATGGAAGGTCGGTCTGTGGACCACTTCAAGTCCTTCGCGAGTTATGGGACGGTGAAGAAACCGACCCTGAAGTCAAGACCACCTACACCTACGTCCTTGATCTAGCTGACTGCCTCCAGTTGACGTGCGAGTTAACTAAGGAAGAACTGATCAAGTTGCGTGAAGATCAGAAAGCCTATTATGATAAGAAGGCAAAACTTCGGAAGTTTAGTCCAGGCGATAAGTGCTTGATGTTACTCCCCACTGCCCAGAACAAGATGCTGGCACAGTGGAAGGGTCCATTTGATGTAATAGAGCGCATTTCAGACCTCAGCTACATAATTCAGATGGAGAATCTTTGCAAAAGGTTCCACATTAACATGTTGAAGGCTTATACTGAGGAGACTGGCCTACAAGTAGCTGATGATAGTGACCAGCCACTGGAAGAAACCGGGGCAGCCGCGGTGATCCCAGCTGATGACCATGATGACGAGCCCTTAACCGCTCAGTCCCGTCAGGAAGAGACTGTCGGAGATGTTTTACTTAACACTGACTTAGCATTGGGTGATCAGAATGCCATAAGGTCACTGCTCTGTCGGTATGCTGATGTCTTCTCTGACCAACCTAGACTTGCAAAGGTTGATTGTCACAAGATTGAGTTGATCAGCAATATTCCTGTAAAGGTTAAGCCATATCCGATTCCCATGCGACTACTGGGTGCAGTAGACAACGAAATTGCTGACATGGAGATTGCAGGTATTACTGAAAAGTCCTCATCTCCTTACTGCAGTCCAATGGTAGTAGTTCACAAGAAAGATGGTGGAGTTAGGATTTGTGGCGACTATAGGAGGCTCAATGCAATCACCAAAGAGGATGCTGAGCCGATGGGTGACCACATTGCCATCTTCTCCAAGCTGGCAGGGTCAGGATATTTCACAAAGCTCGATTTGGCGAAGGGATTCTTTCAGATTCCTCTTCACCCCGAGAGCCGTCAGTTCACTGCCTTTGCTACTCCTAGGGGGTTGTATCAGTATAAAGGCCTCCCATTTGGACTTACCAATTCCCCAGCAGTATTCAATCGTGCCATGAGACAAGTGCTACATGGTATCGTAGGAGTAGAGATGTTCATTGACGATGTCCTCGTTCATTCTACCACATTGGAGGAGCACCTCAGACTCTTGGAAATTCTCTTCAATAGACTCCAGAGTTTCAACATGACTGTGAAGCCTAGCAAGTGTAAAATTGCTCACTGTGAGGTGGAGTTCCTCGGACATATTGTTGGTAACAATCACTGCAAGTGTCAGGATGACAAGATTAAGAAAGTTAGAGAAGCCCCGAGACCCGTGACCAAGAAATAGGTTAGGGCATTCCTTGGCCTGGTGGGGTATTATAGGAGTTTTATCCCCAACTTTGCTCTTATTGCCCAACCGTTGTACGAGGTGCTTTGAAAACATGCTCCAAACACCATTGAATGGGGAGAAGCGCAAGAGAGATCTTTTGCCGCCCTTAAGAATATGCTGTGTAAGGAGCCTATCTTACAGCTGCCTGATTCCAACAAACCTTTCATACTGCGCACTGAAGCTTCACAAGATGGAGTAAGTGCCGTATTAATGCAGGAATCAGAAGGCAGAATTTTCCAAGTAGCATACCACAGCCATAAGCTAAAACCGGCTGAGAGGAATTACAGTACTGTTGAGAAGGAACTCTTGTCCGTGGTTGATGGTGTTAAGAAATATTACTTTTATTTATATGGGGCACCATTCACTCTGGAAACTGATCATATGCCACTCACTAGTCTCAGCACGACCAAGACGGCTGATGCAAGATTGACACGTTGGACACTGTATTTGCAGCAGTTTAACCTTGTTGTGAGATACATCAAGGGAAGTGACAATGTAGGCGCAGACCTGGTGTCTCGCCTGCTAGCTGATAACTAACAAGGGTCCCATTAGCGAATTGCAGCATTTGATGTTCTGCACAAACGCCCAGTCTTTTCGCTAATTAGTTATAAGGTTTAACCAGTAAACTCGGTTCCATTAGCAAATCGCAGATTTTGATGTCCTGCACAGACGCCCAGTCTTTTCGCTCATGACCACATTCCCTGGTTAATTTAGCGAATTGCAGCATTTGATGTCCTGCACAAACGCCCAGTCTTTTCGCTAATTAGGTATAGGGTTTAACCAGTAAACTGGGTCAGCATTTGATGTCCTGCAGAGATGCCTTGACTACGTTTCCTGGTTAACCTGCGGCGTCCCGTCAACGTTCTTTAACGTCCACACGTTTTGTCACTGCCAATCCCGTCGACGTAAATAAACGCAAATCAATTGCAAGGTCCCTAATTTGCACAATTTTCAATTTTCTCGAGAGATTTTTGGTACGTATACACGTGACACCTTCCTCTACAAGATGCCAGGCAGGGATAATGCCTTACCCAGCATGACCTCCTCCCCCCCCTGCACGCCATTGTCTCAGCAATTCACCTGTTATCAGTGACCTGGCAGTAAAGCCATGTCCTGCCACGGTATGAAATTCAGGGTCAGAGTGATTCCCCAATCAATGACAATGTGGAGGACAAACTTTACATAGCAATAGAGGAAGAAACAGTTAGAAATGATGATCAGGTGATGTGGCAAAAAAAGGTCAGGTATGGTGATGAGTTAGTGAGTGAAACAATGCTTATAATGCCTATATTACTGTTTGAAAACCAATATACTCTCGTACTACATAAATTCGTACCAAGTAAATAAATAAAACCGTTTATGAGTGGTGTGAAATAGTTATCCTCCCATAGAACTCGTTTTCTTTGGTGCCAGCTTGTTAGAAAACCCAGTAAGGTAAGGAGGTACTCCTACCTGTATCGAGTATTTTAAACCTCAGGTGAGCGATTTCTCTATGAATTTTCGATGTTTCTCACCAAAAGCGGAGATTTGAGCCAAAAAAAAAAAAAAAAATCCAAAAATGGTCAGGATTGGGGGGAGTCAGTGGTGGAAAAGTGGTTGGGATGGGGTGGGTTAATAATGTAAATAGTGTATTTTTTGTAACATAAGTACTGATTGCTAGGCAGAGAGAGAGAGAAATGACACTTTTGATGCTCCACCTTGATTGCTTTCTCAGGTGCAGCTGGCGGGTGCAGCATTGCCGTGCAGATCAACTGGCCATCCCTGCTGCATGCTGCCACCTCTTCTCTTCTGCCTCGTCGTCATTATTTACTATGGATTTGTATTATATTATATTACACGTAGGTACAGTTACACCACAACTGTCACACCTACACCATGTATTACATACATCACATTACATAACAATTAGTTGTTAATGTAAATGTAGTGAACTTTTCTCTCAGTTTGACCTGAGTACAGGATTTTTCACTGTCGTCACGGAGTTTTTTCCTCAAGCTTGCTTCTATCAACTTAAATACGAGTTTTTTTTCGCTCATTGGTGACTGTGACTTTCTCCTGTAGCAAGATAGCACACACACACCATAGTGTGAATCTTGTGTGACTGAGTTAGGATTTATATGTATGTATATTGAATTTTTTTTTTCCCTGAGAAAAAAAAAAATTCATTTTGATGGGGGGTAATGTCACCAGCTGGCGCGATCGTATATTTAAATAAACTCGTGACATGGAACTTTGTGGGAAACTGTGAATTCTAGTGGAATCCCAGTAGGTATCACTCAGTCAACTGCCACGTATTCACTCGATCGGGAGTGTTATAGAACCATTTTTCACTGTTTCATAAGTGACCATCTTAGTGCGCGACATTAGCACCTCCGCTGAATGATTTATTGTGAGTGTGTATCGCTCACACTAAATTTGTTAAGCCGTTACCAAGTGTGGCCCGCTCTCGCCTCTCTCTCTCACAATTTGAACTCAGGATTGAAGCGCCGTGAGACCAGGTCATTCCTCAGAGGGTTCCTGAAGTCTCCACCTAGTGTGACCTGGTGAGAGGATCAGCGAGTGTGGCAGTGTCCTTCCTCAGCAACGACGACCAATCCATTTCCAATTATCCCACTTTTCTGACCAGTAATTTCTTTTCGTTTTTCCTAGGTTTAAGAGTTTAGCTTTTGAGTGAGCGAGTGAGTGCAAACTCTTTATTTTGAAATCATTTTGAAACATGTAATGTAAATTTATTACATTGTAATCAATAAATTTAACAGTTCTTTTTCTTGTGCTTAATGTAATGTAAACTCGTGTTTTATTTCTCCATATTAAGTTTATTCTAGTTGCAGCTCCTAGTTTGCATAAACATTTTGCATTATTCATAACTGGTACTTAGGCCAGTCCTTTTGTATTAAGCTTAAAATCCGTTGTGCCATTTGGAGTTAATGCACCAGCAAGAATCTGTTTATCATTAATAGCATTAATTATTGATTGTCAGGGGTGGAGTCACTTTCTCCAGAGGCCAACAATACTAATAAACAGCACGTGTGAATAATTAGTCTCTGCTGTGTACTGTTGAGAAAGTTTATAAATTCTCGTCCTTAGAGAATCGGCGAAGTAAGCCGCATAAAGTAATCATTGCTTGATTTTCACAAGTCAATTCTTTGTCTTTTTCTCAAGTATTATTCAATATTATTCTTTAATATTGCATATTCTTAAAAACCCTGTGACACTTTCTTCCTTTTTATTCCTTCCTGTTTATGTACCACTTTCGTACCTGCAATCCAATTACTTTGTAAAAAAAAAAAAAATGTATTCTCCTCCTCTGATTTTCCCTCTTTTTTTTTTTTTTTTTTTTTTTGCTTCCTCCCTCTTCTCTTTCAGTAATTCCAGTTCCTCTTGTGTTAGACATCTTTTTATCCATACATTCTTGAACTCCTCTTTTTCCATAGGATTCTTTGCATTTTTTAGTATCTCCTTCACGGTGTTTACACTCTGGAAGGTTACCTTTAGCGGTCTTGACTTGCTTTTCTTGTATTTCCCTAACCTATTGTGTTCCTCTATGTCGTTACTACAGATTTCCTCTGATACTTCTTTCAATATGCCCATTACATTTGCCATCTCCTTTTTGTCTCTTGAGATCTTGTTTTTTACTTCTTCCTCTCCTATACCAGTGATTACTATAGATTTGTTAATATCTACTGAATCTCCCACTAACTTAGGATTGTTTGGATTATTCTTTTCACTTCCTTTTTAATGTTTTTTTCTTCCACCCTTCTTTCCAAGTCTTTCTTTATTTTCACCATTTCAGCATAAGTGGTTTCCACATCATTTTTGTAGCTTTGCACAGCTTCATTCACCTGTGTTATCTTCTCCTCAGTATTACTGCTCTGATCTATCAGACTGCTTACTTGCCTAATTGTCTCTGTATCATTTTTTAACTCTTCCAAAATACTCTCGTGGTTGACTACTGTACTTGCCATTTCACTAATTTTCCTCCTAAGTGTACCCACTTCCACTGTTAGCTCATCTATGGTTGTGTCTTTCTTGTTGACTTGTGTGTGTGTGTGTGTGTGTGTGTGTGTGTGTGTGGAAAGTTTTTAACACTGTAGCTGGGAATCGAACTCGAGACCTCTAGATAAAGTCAGGCACTGTTGCCACTATACTATGGTGTGGGAAAAGCTAAGCCACCAGAATTCAATGATGAACCAGGTATTTCTGTTATGGGAGTATATATTTCAACACAGACTGGTGTGTTAAAAACTTTCAACTTAAGTACACACATGTAATGTGTGTTTCTCCAACATACAAAAAGGAAGACGTTTGTGTACTGGCTGGGAAGGATTAAAACTTGTCTGTCACTTGCCATGTTGCATGGGGCTAAGCAAAAATCCTTGTATCGGAAATATGTATCATCATATGGGTTGGGGTTGAAATATATCCTCCCATAGCCTATCGGATTTACCTGGTTCATCACTGAATTAAGGTGTCTTAGTATTTACCATGCCATGGTGTAGTGGTAACAGTGTCTGACTTCTGTCTAGAGGTCTCGGGTTCGATTACCGGCTGGAGCGTTAAAAACTTTCCACATATTACATACGTGTGATGTGTGTTTGTCCATCACACACACACACACACATACAGTACACACACACACACATATACATATATAGAGAGAGAGAAAGAGAGAGAGTTGACTGCATGGACAGAGAGGTATCAGTGATTGTATGTTTTTGTATGTATGAATGTATTACATATCTGTATCATACATGTTGTCTCAGAGCTTAGATACAGACTTCAGAAGATTCTCTAGATGATTAAAAATAATGTTATACCAACACGAGTCCAATTCTAAACTGTAACGGAGATATAGTCACCTATATGCCTGTGCTTAAATGAAGTTAGAAATTTTTCACACATAATGCACTCAATAACTGAAGCTCCATAACAGATGAAGATAGACTCAATCTGATATATTATTTTTATTCAAATCACGGCTAGGAATTAGGGCCTGAAGTTATTTTTTAAGCACCTGGGACTATACATGCATCCGTGACTATGTCGGAGCCAGGTAATCATAGTTTTTGCTGAAGTGTTACCTGGATGGAAACGTTTTATGCCATCCTCACTGTAACTGCTTATTGTATCTCATGTATTTGTTAAGTGCCCAGTAACCATCATTGCATTACATTGGCCACATCAAAATTTTCATAACAAAATCCAACAAGAAATAGAATTAGTTGCGAGATTCTAAAGAAATATATACCATCTGTAGGTGCCATACAGTAGCTAGTCAGTTATGGCGGAAACACCTGGGTTGTTCAGTAATAATTATGTTGTTCAGACAACACTAAGGTTTACCCCGTACCAAAAGTGTAGGTAAGGTACACCCATCAATAGCTTTGCTGACTTCATCGTGTTTATGGACGTCAACTTGCTGCTGCCTTTGGATGCGGAGAATCTGACACTAAATACAAGATATTCTCAAGGAATTTAACACCTTTGCCTCAAGAGAGTAGACTGCCTCGACATTAGGTATGTGTGTGTGTGTTTAACCCCTTAACCACGGGGCTTCACTTTCGTGATGCTTGGGAGCAAGGGATTATACCGCTGGGCGTTGCTTTTGTGATTCTGTGTTATTTTGAATTCACCCGGGCTTCCAAGTGGGGGCTTGTATCATCTATCAGTACTGCCAGTGTTCAACACTAGTCAGCACTCCTAATCTCATCTGTACTCCCATCCATTGTTGACAATTTAGCCATTTCTCCCCGTTCTTGACTCCCCTCCCTACCCCCCCTCCATTACCCTATCCTCTCGCCTGCCCGGCCATGCTACGCTAAGTATATCTTCCCTGGAATTTTTCACTGATTTCATCCATTGAAATAAGCCCTATGTCCTATTCTTATACCAAATAATATATAAAAGAAAGAAATAAGGTAAGTGAGAGTGCCATACACCTGGAGTTGGCTAATTATCACCTGAGAACACCTCACATGCACTCGTTCGCTAATTTTCGCAGTTTTTTCCCCCTTGAAATATGCCGTATAATCTACTTTCGTAATAAATATACATGTAAGGAGGGAAGGGAGAAGCCTAAGTGATATTTACATTCACCTGGAACTACCTAATTTATAATGTATTGTCTAGATTTCCTGCCAATCAATTCAGTGCTATACATAGCTGTTTCAAGAGCTAACATTGGTAGCACTGAATATCCCCTAAGTAGGCCTCTACCCTGGCCCTCCCTTATCAGTTTACTCTCATCTTCCAAATTGGAGGTACGTCTTTTCCTTCTTGCTGACATCAGGGACTTTTTCACCCCATACAAAGGGCCCTGTGACCTTTACCCCCTACTAAACCTCGTGTGGAAAGAGGTAAAGGGCTGACAATTGATAAAGGAGTGACTACGATCTTTCTATTGAGTAAAACAGTGCAAGTGGAATTGTAAATAATGTGTAAATAATGTGTAAACAGCAAGTGAAAGTAATGAATGTAAATATACGTGAACAGTGGAAAATATTTTTATAGGTTACTTCAAGTGACAGTGCATAACACAGTGTAAATAAAATAGAAATGTAAATAACGTAAATAAAATAGAGAACGTAAATAGAAATGTAAATGAGTAGTATTATAAGAATACGAGTATATACCCTAGGAGTAATGAAAGTGAAAGTTTCATTCTAGCATGTCTGAATACTATGAGTTATGAGAGTGAGATGAAAGTGACATTCACTCTCAATGCTAGTATACAGGACGAGAAAGTGAATGCTATGTATTTTACTGAAAGAAATTGAATCCCTACAGTGACAATAAACTAATACTACTGAAGGAAACTTATGGATAAAGACTGTAGATATATATAAGTGTTATATAGTAATAGAAATATAAAGTGTGAGGGGTTTTATGAATAATAAATGACAGAGTACCAAGAACGAACTAGTGCCAGTGCGACGGTCAGACGCGCTCGTAATTTTCATTGCTTTCACAGTGTTTTTTTTTTTTTGGAGTATGGATCCTAAACTACTTGAAAATCATAGAGTAGTGTTTATAGTGTTAATATTTGGCTGTTGTAATCATATTACGGGTTGTCGGGAAGTATAAAGTGGAGACTTCGTTACCCAACTTCAGAGGTCTCCACAAGTCCTACGGTAACAGACGAAGGCTCAACAAACATTCCAGGAGAAATCTGAAGGTATGTGCCATAAACATATGTAATTTTAATATTCTAGGACTAATAACTGATTTTTGGCAAATATTTTTTGAGAG
This sequence comes from Coenobita brevimanus, assembly GCF_032717465.1. NCBI lineage: Eukaryota > Metazoa > Arthropoda > Malacostraca > Decapoda > Coenobitidae > Coenobita > Coenobita brevimanus. Next base: position 25,955,013 of record NC_136980.1, read on the forward strand.
TCTGTCGGAGCCCGAATAACCCCGCGGCATACGCAAAACATCGGTAAACATGCCCACGGTGTAGGGGTTAAGGAGGGAGGAGGAGGTAGCGTGAAGTTTGTGTTAAAAGAGTGATTTAGCACAGTAATGTGTGAGGTGCTCTTTTTAGTATTGCTCTACTGATTTTCCCGGTAAATAATTATCTCACTGTTAATGCCACTTCCAACTCTGCAGTTACAGTTTGAATGCTTTCAGTGCGGTTGCCATTCACATGCCAAATCAAATCATTCGTATACATGAGGCCAGCACTATCTAGTCTACAGTATACACTGCGTGTGCTTTGTGTGTGTGTGTGTGTGTGTGTGTGTGTGTGTGTGTGTGTGTGTGTATACCATCATTCTATACATCACAAATGTCTCTGTGAGGGAGAAAATGGCGTGGGCGACGAATTCGAAGCTGTTGCCGGTCGGCCATCTTGCCTCCTCTATCGCTTGTGAGAAACTCTTAAGTCCTTGTGACAGCTGCCCACCATTCCTAACTGGGCCCCGAGATGTGAGAAGCCACAGCGTTTACGCATTTTTATAAATAGCTCTTGAGATTTCTCCTGTGTTTAGGGACACTCATAAGAATTTACGAGTCATCCTAAGGACTTAACAGCTTTAATAAATACCGGCCCAGAGGTCTAATATTTGACAACATTAATTGGTAAGCTACTTTCTCACCGCGTTTCTGTACTTCTTACGCTGTTTTTTTCAACATGAAATTATCTGAAAGATTTTTTACAATAAGTAATAACATCTTCATTAAAACTGAGAAGACTATCAGCACATTATTTGACTATTCATCACCTTCAATCATCCTAAGTTATTTTAGATCGTCTGGCAATAGCTGGAATAAAGTATCAAACGGACATCATCATTATCCCCTTCAATCCGAATAAGGAATTTGTTACACTGTGGCTAGCTCAAAATTGTACTCAGCTTAAGAGAGATTGTCGATTAGGAGGGTGTGCTATATCATTCATTAACTCAGTGTTAGAGAGCTCTACCAGATGGAATGAAATCGTGTGCCAACAGCAAAAATAGACTACAAACAACTTGTTGTCATGCAGTGAGGAATAGGAGACCTGTGTGTTATCATCTGTACAGGGTAGCCGCCTGACCTTGGCTCATATTCTCGTCGGCTAAGGAAGCTTCCAAACACCTCCTCTTTTTGCGAAATATTTTTTTGAAAATGGATGATTAATATCAATTTGTACGTTATTTATAAAGAGTAAGACGATACTGGAACGATTTATATAAGACAGAAAAGGATAGTAAGGTATGATAAAATAAATCGTTTACGAGAAAGCATTAGGGAGCTTCCTCAACCTACGAGAGTACGGGACCTTGAGTTCTGCCGTAGGGTAACCCACTCAGTCGACTCAGTTGCCAAGTGGCGGTAATAAGCCATCCTGTTGACTGGCAAGTTAGTTAGAGAAATTTGATTGTATTATCGTCAACTGCGGAGGACCTCTAATAATGTTGATAATTTGGCGTTTTCTAATTTCATGTTTTCATTCTAGATCTAGAACTATTAACGAAATTTAGCTATGTCATAAGGCATTTCGGCAAAATTTTAGCAATATTTCAAGGATTATAGGCTCATGTCTAACAATTCTCTGGATTTATTTATTTATTTTTTTAGTGTCATTCTAGTTGCTTGTGAGTGCAATTTTAGCGGTATTTGTAGCTTTCGATTTGACAACACTGCTCTTACCAATTTGTTTTACGTGTTACACCTTAACATACTTTTTACTCATTTTTCATTGTGTTATTTTTGAACGAATTTCTTAAGCGAGGTATTTCACAATATATATATATATATATATATATATATATATATATATATATATATATATATATATATATATATATATATATATATATATATATATATATATATATATATAACCTGGAGCCTCTGTGGTACAATGGTAAAGTGTGTGTTTTCATACACTGAAGAACGAGGGTTTGCGCCCCGCCAGGGTAATAAACTTTGGGAGCGTTCTTCTAGCCACTTACTGTTTGGCGGACATCAGGGGTGCTGTGGTTGAACAAGTGTCGCATACTATAAAGTATGCTTGCACCCAGTCAGCTTGTGAGGGCCGATTACACTTGGTTCACAGACTACACACACATCCAAAGCCACTACAACACTACAATTACACTTACAAGCACTTCTTACACTACATACAATCTCTAAGAGACAGCCTAAGCCACTTTGTAGAGATACATTGGCTGTATCGTCCCCACTTCGGTAGGGATAGGCCGGTCCTGCAGTGGACACTCAAAGGACTGATGAGATGAGATGAGATGAGATATAAAACCATTAATCCCTTCATGTCAAAAGGTTGATCCAAAATACATTAAATTATCTAAAGTTTTCAAGAATAAGGTGCTGATACATCATCACAGTGAGGGGATTAATATAATTTATGTTATCCGTGTGGTAGGTGGAGGCATCCATCATCCACTCACTCATTGTAGAATGATGCCATATGAGCTCTACACTGAGTGACAAGCCAAATGGTTTCCGATACCCAGGAAACCATTTACTACGCTGGGTGGTAACCATATAACCGGGGTTTCTGGCAGGGTTAAGTGTCCCCCAGATTCCCCTATCCAAAATCACTTAATCATGGCAGTCGTTTCAGAGAACCTCAGAGGGCACAATACCTGCCCAGGGCCCCAACCAAATGGGCAGACTCGCATGGCAATGTGGAATGTTAGAGGTGTGAATGAGGAAAGCAAGAGGGTGGAAGTGATGAATGAGTTCAAGAGTGCGAGATATGCATTGATGGCCCTGTGTGAAACGAAGATGAAAGGGTGAGAAATGGAGGAGAGGGAGGGTGTGAAATGTGTAAGATCGGGATTGAATGGGAAAGGAAGATGTAAGGAAGGAGTTGCCTTGTTGATGAATGAGGTGTGGCAGAGTGAAATGAGAGACTACAAATGCGTCAGCTCGAGGTGTATGTATGTCAAGTTCAAGTTTGAGAAGGTGAAAGTGGCAGTGATTGTAACGTATGCACCGTGTGAGGATAGGAGTGAGAGAAAGAAAGACAGGTTTTGGGATAAGCTGGGTGAAGTAATGGGAGAAATGCCCAGGAGCTCTAAAGTGATCATGATGGGGGGATATGAACGGAAGAGTAGACACTGGTCCAGAGGATGATATAATGGGTTTTTATGGAGTACCAGGAGAAAATGATAATGGGAATCGACTAAAGGATATGTGTCAGGAGAAAAGGTTGTGTATTTGCAATTCGTATTTCAAACACAAAAATGCACATAAATATACATGGTATAGAGGAAAAGGGGATCGTGTTGAAAGAAGTCTGATTGATTACATGCTCGTAGAGAGGTCGATGATGGAAATTGTTGCTGATACAAGAGCTGTGAGAGGACGATGTGGAGGTCTGTCAGATCATATGATTGTGGCATACAAGATCAAGCTGAGAGGAGTTAGGTGTATCAAGAGAGAGAAGAAGAGTCAGGCTGAACGACTGAAAATTAAGAAGCTGAGGTCAAAGAAGTGGCAGATGAATACAGAACCAAAGTAGAGGACGAGTTAGATTCAGTGAACTGGAATGAATTGGATCTGGACAGCCTGTGGAATGCATATAGGGATTGCTTAGTTAGGAATGCTAAAGAGGTGTGTGGTGTGGCAAAAGTATCAACAAAAAAGAAGAGTACGGCATGGTGGGATGAGGAAGTTAAGAGACTGGTGTAGGAATAGAGGAAGAAGTGGCTAAAGTGGTTACAGGACAGGGGTTCAGTTGAAATAAGAACTGAGTATATCGAGAGCAAGAAGCACGTAAAGAGACTAGTGAAGAGGAAAAAGAAGGAGGTAAATGATGATCTGGGAAGAAAAATGAATGCGGCCAACTCTGAAAATAGGAAGTTATTCTGGAAAGAGGAGCGGAAATGTAGAAGTGAAAGCAGAAAGAAATGTGATAGTGTGAAGGATGAATGTGGTAGGTGTTACTAACCCATGGAGATGAAGTAAGGACCAGATAGTAAGAATATTTTGAAAGCCTGATGAATGGAAATAGAGAGAGCAGAAGCGGCTGCAAACATGACTGGTTTTGGGAGTGTGCAGAGAAGGAATGCAGTGCCAGGAGACGTGACACTCGCACAGGTAAGGAGCGCTGTGAAACAGCTGAAAAATGGCAAAGCAGCTGGGATTGATGAGGTGTATGCAGAGATGCTTAAATGCAATGGAGAGAGTGGAATGAAGTGCTTGTTGGAGATATGTAAGAAGGCATGAACGAGTGAAACTATGCCTGCAAATTGGAAAAAGGCTGCGATTGTACCCCTTTACAAAAATAAGGTAAGCAAAGTCAGTGCAAGAATTATCATGGCATTAGTTTATTGAGTGTGGTAGGGAAGGTATATGGAAGAATTATTATAGAGAAAGTAAGAGAGATATCAGAAGTCCTAGTGAGTGATGAACAGGATGGCTTTAGGAGTGGCAGAGGATGTGTGGATCAAGTATTTGCAGTGAGACAGGTAGCAGAGAAGGCTTGTGAGAAGGATCATAAGGTGTTTATGGCATTCATGGATCTGAAAAAAGCATACGACAAAGTAGACAGAGAGGGATTGTGGAAAGTTTTGTGCATGTATGATGTAGATAGTAAGCTGCTAAGTGCTGTCAAGAGCTTTTATGATGGTAGTGAAGCATGTGTAAGGGTTAATGGGCATCTAAGTGAATGGTTCACAATCAGTGTGGGCGTGCGACAAGGTTGTGCGATGTCCCCATGGTTGTTCAATATATATATGGATGGGATGATGAGAGATGTGAAAACACGAGTAATGGAGAGAGGGATGACGTAGGTAATGGTAATGAATGGTGATGGGTGGAATATCTCAAATTTGTTGTATGCTGATGATGCAGTACTGCTTGCAAGTACTGAACAGGAACTTTGTAGGCTAGTGCAGAGTTTTGTTGATGTCTGTAAGAGCCGTGCCTTGAGAATAAATGTAGAGAAGAGTAAAATGATGGTTACTGAGAGAGAAGATGACTCCCAATGTGATATCACAGTGAATGGAGTGAGACTGTAATTGGTGAGAGAGTTCAAATACTTGGGTACAGTGACGGAAAAGAGAGGAAAATGTGCAAAAGAAGTTGAAAGTAGGAAGAAAAGTAGCTGGTGCAATGAAGGCCTTGATAAGAAACAGTGGCTTGAGTGTTGCAGCTGAATGAGGTTTACATGAAGGAGTGTTAGTGCCAACTCTAACTTATGGGTGTGAGACTATGGTGTGGCATGAAAATGAAAAGTCAAGAGTAAGAGCAGTGGAGATGGGACTGTTGAGGAATGTATGTGGAGTACAGAGGGTGGATAGGATACGAAATAGTGTGATTTGTGTGGAGTGAGGAAGTAGGTGGACACAAGAATCGAAGAGAGTGTCCTGAGATGGTATGGTCATGTGGAAAGAATGGATAACAATAGAGTAGTGAAAAAGGTTTACCTGAGCGAATTTGAAGGAGGGAGGAGGCGAGGTAGGCCAAGGAGAAGATGGAGAGATATGGTGGAAGAGTGTTTGAGGAAGAGAGGTTTGGAAGTCGTTGAGGCTAGGGAACTGACAAGAGATCGAGCTGGCTGGATGAATGTTGTGAGGAGAAGTGCATGGTCAGGGATTTTGGCACCCCTTGTGAGCGTGGCAGCGTCCGGATTGACTCAACCGGATACGTTTGTGTGAAGCTGCAGAATGTGGTGAATGTTTTTTGGTGTATCCGGTAGAGCCAGGATTCCGGGGGCTTGAATGATGAGTGAATGGAGGTGTGGCCTATTTGGACTGGGCAAGTTTGTGCTGTCTGGACATTGCTACCCCTCACCCTGCCCTTGGGTGGGAAGGGAGGTGCGGATGATGATGATGGTATCCGTGTATTTTAAATATAAAATATTGACACTGCTTGCAAAAATATCTATGTACTGTAAATAAAAATTATTCCTTCTTTGTCATTAGCCCTTTCAGTCCGCTGGCATTTTTTGTACACTATTCTTGCAGTTGACGGATGATTTTCTTCATTTAAGCGTAACTTCATTTAAGAGTAAGTCACTGGTTAAATGATAACTTCAATATATTGTAGTCTGAGGGAGAAAAATTACCCCATGGACACAGACATCGTATATTTCCCATATATTCTCGCTACTTACTGACTTTCCTATGTAGTTCAGGAGACCTAACGAAATGGAGGAGTAAGATATAACTTCCATTTTCCATCACTATGGGGATGCTCTCCCATATTAACAATAATCATCTGGAGGTAGCAGCAGCAGTTGCTGCAGTCCTCATAGCCCCAGGTTCATCTTTAACATGAACCTGGTGGACTGAAGGCTGCATTTGTCCTTCTCATACAGTCCACCATCCAACTTTCGGGGGATAGGGATATAGCTGAGGGACGTTTGTATAGCTGACCGGTTATATCAGTGCCAGCACATGAGGGCATTCCTCTCTATTACCTTGGAAAAATAGCAAAAACAAACTAACCAAAACTTAACAGAAGTCAAGCTGCTGTATATAATAAAGAGCATACGATGTTACCTGTGACGAGAGCGATTCTGCCTGAGAGAGTGCATGACGTTGTGGTGGTGGTGGTGTCTGCTGACGCTGCCATTGCAAACTGTTGACACTCAAGCCACTGCACAGACAGCCTCACACTGGCACAGGTTGCCAGACGTTTCTGCATAAAACAGAAGAGACTCTCAGTGAGAAAAGGACAGTCTCAGGGGAAAAAATACACACATATTTATATTTATGCTTAAACACATACAATGTATACATGCACTATATGCCATGAGAGAGAGAGAGAGAGAGAGAGAGAGAGAGAGAGTGAGAATGCTGATGACTAGTTGGTTTACGTTTTGATTGATTGGTATGTTTAGTGTTGTTAGAGTATACAAAGTACGTATACAAGAAAAGCGGGTAGCCGGTCTTTCCACACACCTCCAGCAAGTATTTTTTTTTTATATATACAGTTGTAAAATGAGGAAGAATAACACGGTAGATAAAAGTAGCAATAATATGTTAGAAAAGTATAAGCTGAGCTGCACTTCCCTGGCCTGGGACAGGGGACATCATACATCCATGTCCCCAGATCGTATGGCTCACACTGGTCATGAGCTAAACATGCCCCTCCAACACTCCTTCAGCACCCTTCCACTCCCGTCTCTCTCACTTTCTCTCAGTTCCATCACTCTGTTAACTGTACTTGTCATGAGCTAAACATGCCCCTCCAACACTCCTTCAGCACCCTTCCACCCCCGTCTCTCTCACTTTCTCTCAATTCCATCACTCTGTTAACTGTACTTGTCATGAGCTAAACATGCCCCTCCAACACTCCTTCAGCACCCTTCCACTCCCGTCTCTCTCACTTTCTCTCAATTCCATCACTCTGTTAACTGTACTGGTCATGAGCTAAACATGCCCCTCCAACACTCCTTCAGCACCCTTCCACCCCCGTCTCTCTCACTTTCTCTCAATTCCATCACTCTGTTAACTGTACTTGTCATGGGCTAAACATGCCCCTCCAACACTCCTTCAACACCCTTCCACTCCCGTCTCTCTCACTTTCTCTCTATTCCATCACTCTGTTAACTGTACTTGTCATTCTTGGTTACACTCTGCTGTGTCTAGTACGAGTTGCTACTTCTGCATGTCAACATTGGCTGCAAAAATGTATACTAAACTTCTTAATTACCGTCGCCTTATAAACACCAGGAAGTGAATAAAAAGGACAGTTTTGGACTGTCCCTTTTCTCAGGAAAATAAAAGAACAGACAGATTCCCCAAAGGACACAGTCCTTAAAAGGACAAACCTGGCAACCCTGCAGTGGCACAAGGTCAACCTGTGTGTGTGTGTGTGTGTGTGTGTGTGTGTGTGTGTGTGTGTGTGTGTGTGTGTGTGTGTGTAAGAGAGAGAGAGAGAGAGAGAGAGAGAGAGAGAGAGAGAAAGAGAATGACTAAAATATTGGCTTGTAATATGGCTGCAAATACTGTACCAAACTACGAGGTAAACACTGTATAACACTGTGAAGGAATGAGCAGTAAAGTACAATGATGGCCCAACCCGTCTGTTGTCCCCCGGGCCATGACATTTTACTGGGCCAAGTGATACTGAGAATTCTGCCATGATGAATAAAACATCAACCACTTCACATCGATGACGTTGTTTTAATTTCATTGCTACTGCTTCCAGACGTTTACTTCAGCTTAGAGGAGTCCCGTGTTAATGAATGGAATAATGCAGAATATTTGTCTACCTATAACTCTGTCTATATAAATTCACAACATTTCGAAAACTCTTTAATAGAATAAAATCATCTCTTGGTAGCAAAGACAGAGTAAAGAAAAGGATGTTATCGTAGTGAAGGTGTTAACCTTATCAGAGGTTCCAATGTGAAATACATTTTTATGCTGGCAGAAGTGAGGTTCTCCGTAGCCTACTAGTCTTTGGTCATGCCTCCAAGTAGACATGTGGAGGTGTGGTGTGTAGCAGGACTACTGGGCCTTGGGAGCAGGCTATGCAGCCGATGCCCAGAGTCGGACACACACACACAAAAAAAAAAAATACAATGCCTTTATAAAGAATCTCTTTTAGACTCGATACATACAGTAAGTCTTCAATGGCGGAAACAATGAGCTGACAGTTTATGACCTGCTCGTCTGCTATCAAAACACAAACACACACACACACACACACACACACACACACACACACACATCAAGTACGGACAACTTGGACGACTAACAATACAGAACAACTCATTCTGAAAAAAAAAGAAAAAAAAGGAAGTTTGTCATTTGCGTCTTTTGTTTGTTTATCCCTGCTTCTGGCTTATTTTTAGCAATTATTCACTCTCATTTCACGCCATGCTGGATCTGCCCCTGGTCTTCACATCCAGCCTTTTAGTTACTATCATGACTGTTATGTTCCAAGTCCTACAGTAAATTCCATTTAAAACATCTGCTTTTTTTGCAGCTACTATGATGATGCCTTAATGTCATATGTGGATGTATAGCTGTGAAATCCAGCTGTGCCATATTTCATTAATTCGCTCTGGAGTTCAGCAACTCAGGTCATAATGATAATTTTGCATAAAACCTGTAAAGTACTAAAAAAGAAGAAGAAGAAGAAACACTGCAACCATCTTCCCTTAGTGCAGATTATCCCAGATACTGCAAATATTTTGATGGGTGTAGTGTTACTCCTTTTCTTACCCAGTTCAACAGTTAAACAGTTCTCACCTCCATCTTCTGGCACTCAGCTGAACTGGCAAGAAAGGTACCTGAAAAACAAAGCCTGTTAGGAAAGAGGGTATAAAGGAGAGGGAAGGCGACGAGGATACTTGTGTGAATATCAGAGGGAATAAGTGTTGGAGTATAACTCACTGTGGTGGTACAGAATTTTACCCACAGAATAATATCATATATACACATACGGTAACTGATAGGGAAACCACTCAAACATGCACCCATAATACGACGAATAAACTCTTTTTTACATATGGACCCTTATTTTGGGTTAAGTGAAAAATTAAATGGGTTTGAGACTTTTTCCATAAGTTGTGGTTCACTCAACAGTTTTTGTAATTTGACTAAAATACTGAACTCCCTGTGTTATTCAGAGTATTTCCTAAAACGAAGAATCAGGTTAAAAATCATTAATATATATTATTTTTTTCTATTCTTTCACCACTTTTATACGACTAACTTCCTTTACTGATATAAAGTAAAATATGTTTATCTATAACAGTAGTGTCTAAATATTTCATTCCTCACTGCGAGTCGTACTGTTTTTGTATCATTAAATCGTCCTTTTACTTGTAACATATCCACTGCTTTCGCCAATCTTTGACTGGTAAAACATTGGCTATATAGTAATGTTCATTCTCAGTCCCTAATTTTATTCCATTCTCCAGGAAGCATTCTTAATTACTATCGTTTCTACTTCAAGCTCTGTTTTTAATTATAAGTGTGGTGAAACTGGTATTCATTTGCTGGTGGGGGAGGCGTGGCTGAATCGGTAGAGAGCGACCTGCAGTCCTGATGGACCCAGGTTCGAATCCCGGCTGGGGCAGGGAACAGTTTAAGGATTTGAATATAATAAAAGCAGTCTTTCCTGATCTACCAGATGACCCACCGACACGTCATAAAAGTACCCCCGCTAATACCAATACACCAGTCCTGTATGAGACAGCCCTAGCATGTATTCAATATGGACGTTGGGTGTTAGTGCCGAAGTGGTGACATGTGGAGGTGTAGGAGGAGTACTGGGCCTTGGGATAAGCTAGTGCCCCCGAGATATTGGCCCTGACGCCTTTGCCCAGAGTCGGACACATAAAAAAAAAAAAAAACGAACACCATGCGTTAGTTGTGGATTCTTAACCCCTAAACCGCGGGGTTGTTTTTGCCTGACGTGTGTCTCACGGGCATATTCACGCTCCGACAGACTCTCTAAAAATATATGCCAAAAATCAGTTATTAGTCCTAGCATATTATAATTACATATGCATATGGCACATACCTTCAGCTTTCTCCTGGGATGTTTGTTGAGCCTTCGTCGAGTACCGTAGGACTTGTGGAGACCTCTGAAATTGGGTAACGAAGTCTCCACTTTACACTTCCTGACAACCCGTAATATGATTACCACAGCCTGATATTATCAATAGAAACACTATTCTATGATTCTCAGATAGTTTGGAATCCATACTCCAAAAAAGAAAACACTGTGAAACCAATGAAAATTACGAGCACGTATGACCTTCCTACTTGTGATCGTTCGCCGCTGGTGTTCTGTCATTTCTTATTCATAAAAACACTCACAGTTTATATTTCTATTACTATATAACACTTATATATATCTACAGTCTTTATCCATAAGTTTCCTTCAGTAATAGTAGTTTATTGTCACTGTAGGCATTCAATTTCTCTTTCAGTAAAGTACGTAGCATTCACTTTCTTGTCCTGTATACTAGCGTTGAGAGTGAATCTATCACTTTCATTTTCACTTTCATAACTCATAGTATTCATACATGCTAGAGTGAAACTTTCACTTTCATTACTCCTAGTATATATACTCATATTCTTATATTACTACTCATTTACATTTCTATTTACATTCTCTATTTTATTTACATTATTTACATTTCTATTTTATTTACACTGCGTTATGCAGTCACTTGCAGTAACTTATAAAACTATTTTCCACTGTTCACTTATATTTACAGTCCTTGCTTTCACTTGCTGTTTATATATTATTTACATTTCCACTTGCACTGTTTTACTCACCAGATAGATCGTAGTCACTGTCTATCATTTTCATTGACAAATTAGCCAGTTCACGTTCCACAGCAGTCTCTTAGCCCTTTACCTCTTTCCACACAAGGTTTAGTAAGGGGTAGAGGTCACAGGGCCCTTTGCATGGGGCTAAAAAGCGGCGGAATTGAGCAGGCATGAATCCGACGTGCTTCCACCTTGAAAGATGACAGTAAACTGAATACAGTGTGGTAGCCTGCCTAGGCAATGCTGCCAATGTCATCGGGGTGAAAGCTGCTAATATATACGCTATGAAATGATTGGCAGGAAATCTAGACAATACATAATAAATTGGGTAGTTCCAGGTGAATGTAAATATCACTTAGGCTTCTCCCTTCCTTTCTTATGTATATTTTTATTACGAGAATAGATTATACGGCATATTTCAAGGGGAAATGAACAGCGAAAATTAGCGAATGAGTGCACGTGAGGTGTTGTCAGGTGATAATTAGCCAATTCCAGGCGTATGGCACCATCACTTACCTTATTTCTTTCTTGTATACATTATTTGGTATAAGAATAGGGCATATTGCTTATTTCAATGGATGAAATCAGTGGAAAATTTCAGGGAAGATTTACTTAGTGTAGCATGGCCGGGCAGGCGAGAGGAAAGGGTAATGGAGGGAAGGTAGGGAGGGGAGTCAAGAACGGGGAGAAATGGCTAAATTGTCAACAATGGATGGGAGTACAGATGAGATTAGGAGTGCTGACTAGTGTTGGACATTGGCAGTACTGATAGATGATACAAGGCACCACTTGAAAGCCCGGGCAAATTCAAAATAACACAGAATCACAAAAGTGACGCCCCGCAGTACGATCCCTTGCTCCCAAGCATCACGAAAGTGACCCCCCGTGGTTAAGGGGTTAATAGGAAGTATGCTGGAAAAATGAACACCAAATATTTGACTATACGAATGTTTGGGTAAATATCGTGAATAATATAGTTTGTGCAACTTTACGGAGATTTTTGTCCATTTACAGCTTACATCCTGGTACTTTAGTGACACAAAATGGGAATACTTTGGATCCAGATCCATTCCAAAACACTTTGTGACTGTCTCCATGTTCTCGTGCTATGGTCTTACTAAAGGATGTGGAGATAACAGTTTTAGTCATGCTGCTCCCTTGCCACAGATGAACAATAGCCTAATAACCCCCACGGGTCGGACAAAGATTTCCCTGCAATACCCGGGGCGTGGGCATTTTTTACAGATTTCTCCTAAGTTCAAAAATCGATAAATCCTAAGCTATTAATGTTAGTGAGAGAAAGAGAGAGAGAGAGAGAGAGACAGAGACAGAGACAGAGGGAGAGAGAGAGAGAGAGAGAGAGACAGAGGGAGAGAGAGAGAGAGAGAGAGAGAGAGAGAGAGAGAGAGGGAGAGAGAGAGAGAGGGAGAGGGAGAGAGAGAGAACATGAAAACTACAGACCTTTAGCTTTCAGAGGAGACCAGAATGAACTTCATCTGACATATAGTGTGGCTGCAGTGGCGGTGTGAAGTAAGGTGGTGAAAACAGGTTTGAGCGAGCGGTCTCCCGAGCACTGAGCAGCGGCGGGCAGTGCGTACGGGTGAGGTAGGGTGGGACACTGCTTTCCAAGGTCACGAGCGCGCTATCACATGTCTCATCACGAAAAATATTTACATTATTCATAATACAAGCAGTTTACTTCTAATCTTGTAACATGTTCATGTACTGAATTTCGCACAGGAATAACTTCAAAAACACATCAATATACACCTACAAAAAACACAGACAATATAAATGTTTCAATATTTTCTAAATTACTTATATCGTTAATTTTCTTATAACAAAATCACTTATTTCACTAAGTCTTAGAGATAACATTTATATTTACATTATTTACACTACAACAAAAAGATAACATTAATATTACATTATTTACACTACAACAAAACCTTTCCACTAGCAAGTTTTTATTGTGTGGAAGTCTGTGAAACAAGGAAGAGAGAGAGCCACAGTACACACCATGCAGTAGTTAGATGTCTCCCTCCTCTTTGTGTTCATGCATGCAGAGCACCTCTTCTGGCCCTTCTCCCTTGCCTCAGATGTAGAGGACAAGTACTCCAGCCTGTGCCTAGACAGGTAATCCCGCTGCTCAAGCCTGTCAGGCAGGTCGTCAGTGTGGTGCTTTGGTTGTCCTGCAGGCTGGATATCGCCATGTCACTCCAAGATTTCATAAACTATGGCCTTGGAAAATAGCCACAAGGACGTCTTCTTTCCAGTCATCACCAGGTACAAGTTGAATGCATTCAGGACGGTGATATCCAGCAGGTGCAGGAAGGTCTTCTTACACCACTTCATACACTGCCTGATACATTCCACACTGCCAACCTGCTTATCACACTTATCCACAAGTCACATATTCACGTTATAGTCCACTACATCATCTGGCTTCTTCTCTGACTCTCGAGTTTGATGGTCCCTTTTGTTAGTGTTCACCATTTTCCCCTAGTAAACAGTGGTGAGCATGTTCATGTGACAGTTGCAATACCACCTGATAGCCAGCATTTTCTCCGATTGTTTCAGGACATCACCTCTTGATGTTGGAGGGAAATCAGGCCATCCCCTCCTGTTTCTCCTCACGAACCAATTTTGTGCTCGAGGAGATACTTTGACGTGGCTGGCGATGTGTAATAATTGTCTGTGTAAAGGATGTGGTCTCCCCTGTAATACTTGTCAAGCAGCTCCTTCACAACACTACCTGTGAAGCTGTGTGTAGTGTCCTTGGGGATATCTGCAACTAAACCACTATATAATTATCACCATGTCCAGCACATACCCTGTTTCACAGTCGCACAACACCTATAACTTGATTTGAAAGCAATACCTCATGGAGATGATGTACTGCCTGAAGGAGAGCCGACCTTGAAGGACAGCCGCCCTTGGAACAAGACAAGAGACTCGTCAATCACCACTATTTGAAAGGGATAAGAGAACTTGGTGAAGCAATCCTTCAGCAGGGTGAACACTGGCCATATCTTCTACAACCTGTCTGTTTGGTCCCTGTTGTTATCAACAAAGTGCAGATAGCTGAGGATATTTAGGAATCTGTCACGAGGCATGAACTTGCTGAATGTAACGATAATTATGTCCCTCTACTGTCACTGGTTGAGTGGCTGCTGCAATTCTAAACTGTCTACTTACATCCATCTCCAGTTACTGAAGGCGGGTAGCACCATTCTTACAATGCACTCTCACCTCTTTTCTCTGTAGTCCAAATGCAAGAGTTACCCAGCACTCCCGGTCCTTAACCCTTTAACCGCGGACATTGTTTTGCCCTGACTGGCCTCTCCCGCGGGCATTCCAGCCAAAATGAAAACAAACTTTAAACCTTATAACTCTGCACAGAATATATCTAAAGCAAAAAATAAGGTACCATTAGAAAGTACTAACCTTCAGCTTTGCAATGATGTAGGTTTTATGATTTCATTGACTATCACTGGATGGGCAGTGCCATTAGAAGTGAGCGATCTAAAATCACTATTTTTCACTCACACACCGTTACCTTCGTTCACACACCATTACCAAATGCCAACCTCATTCTGATAAAAATACTATAAACATATATGAACACTGCACATACGATAAACACCCACTCTGTGTTCACTGAGGCAGGTAAAAGGCACTGCAATTGCCCACACTTCACTGCCACATCAGCGGTGTTGTAATCACTATTTTTCGCTCACACACCATTACCAAATGCCAACCTCATTCTGATAATAATACTATAAACATATATGAACACTGCACCATACGATAAACACCCACTCTGTGTTCACTGAGGCAGGTAAAAGGCACTGTAATTGCCCGCACTTCACTGCCACATCAGCGTTGTTGTAATCACTATTTTTCGCTCGCACACCATTACCAAATGCCAACCTTATTCTGATAATAATACTATAAACATATATGAACACTACACATACGATAAACACCCACTCTGTGTTCACTGAGGCAGGTAAAAGGCACTGTAATTGCCCGCATTTCACTGCCACATCAGCAGTGTTGTCACTCACACAGCTGGACAGATACTGATGCGTGTTTGGTCAGGGGTGGGGTGGGGGGCCCAGGGGGTGGGAGGTGGGGGCCTGGGGGGGGAGGAGGGAGGTGGGGGTCGGCTGGAGTGAAAGAACTTAATAGCTACTCTCCCTTGAAACAATTGGCGCATGGAAAAAACGCGCGGTATTCAAAATATTCACAAACATTCGAGAATGACACCCGCGGTTTGGTCCAGTTTTTGCAATGTCATTCTGGGATGACACCCGCGGTTAAAGGGTTAATATTTGCAGGTGGTCACCTCTGGAATTATTGTCCTTGGCATGTATTTCCCTCTGTTTATGAATTCCAGTCTTTTACCTGCAGTTTTTCCAGTTATCTCGGTATTGAGGGATCTAGATTTGGGTCTCTTTTGTTAAATAATGTTTGGTCAGAACAACTTTATGTATGAATCCAGCCAGTGGCTCATTCGTTTTACTTGTGGCGATAGCCAGCAGGTCAGTGAGTGGCCAGCATTCTTCTGTTTCTGGCAGATTTGTTAAAAGAAGGCCTTTGGAGACAAAAGTGGTACCATCTTAGGTAATTTGACATGGAGAATCCAAATCTGTCATCAGCAGACACGAGGTGGCACCATCTAGAAACAGCTTTAGTAAATGTACTTAATTTAATGCTATTGAGACATAAAAGTGGTCCCATTAAATGGTTATTTGGTATGGAGAATCAAAATTTGCTGTCATCTGAAACCTGTGGTGGTGCCATCTAGGAGAAACTTTAGTAAAAGATCTTCATTTATCCCGTCACGTCCCGAGCCTTTCCGCACCTATGACATCCCCCAGTCCCGAGCCTTTTTGGAAAAAAAATTTTTCTTATAAAACTTCCGCTTAGGTCGAGAAACGATGGAAAATCTTGAAGAAAGTGGTCTCTGCGGTCTATAAGTGGTCTATACAGGTTCGGTTTCCCCCCGCAGGTATCGTATTCTGTAATGGGCTGGATATGCGTTAACGTTTTCTATGGTAAGGAATAATGGGACAAACAACACACAACACCTCTACATTTATTGAATTTGTAACAGTAACAATATAATGGATTTCAGACACATATATAGGAAAAATAAGCATTGTACCATCGCGTGAGCATAGCGAGTTAGGTCCGAGTCGTATCATGCTATATGCTAATTTTCTGTTATAAGTCTACCTATCATTTTTTCTACTTGTATACTTCTGTTTCAATGACAATTTACTAATTACAACTGTTTGTAAGTGATTTCAGATGTTTTCATTCATTTTGATGTCATGCAGCATAAGTTTAGCGCACATCAGCTTAGTAAGCGTACTCGCTATGTCTCGTATTTCAACACACCAAATTGTTTTATCACTTTCCAATTATTTTCCCATTTACATAGAACCTTTCTCCCACCACTGTGAAGGTTTTCAATTATTTTCATTCATTACGAGGGCATTTAGCGATATGCTAGCGCCTATTCACGTAGCAACCACGATCTCAAACACTCGTGTTTCATCATCTACTTTATTTATTCACTCCAATTATATTTTCCCACTTACATTACACACGTTTACACCCCTCCAATGCACTGTACATACTTACTGCCATTATTTATTCAAGTGAGCGTGAGAATATCGCCTGAAAATACCCTCGCAAGGAATGTTACGTCATACATAATACTCACACACTTATATACTAATTCACTCACATACTTATATACTAATTATTCACTTTATCACTTGCTGACTTTTATTTTGACTAATACGTGCCTTATTCATTCGACTAAGCGTCAGGAAATCTTATCTTTATAGACACGCTATGAATATTTGACCTAGAATATACATCATCATATACAATAATTTGAACTTATATTATACCCGTAAGAATGTCACATAATAGAAAATATATAATAAGGGGCCGTATTTATTGCACTGAGCGACAGAATATCGCATCAAACAACCCTCTCTATGTAAGTTTCAGTTTAGGGCAGATTTATATACTTACACCCAATGTTTTCACTTATGTTCTACCCGTAGGCACTTTATACTAATATTTGGCGATCCACATGACTGATATTTTCACAGAGCGTCTGTCTGTCGCATTTACCTCATAATTTCAGCGTCCTTTCGCATTCACACCATGCTAAAATTGCAGCAACGTGTGATATTCACTAAAACATGGGTGAATACACAGACCCACGTCACACTGCACGCACTCATACCGGGTGTCCTTCCTCTGTGTCGTGAGTCTCACCTGGGAATTACTGCACACGTGACACCTGCGCTGGGGCCTAGGTCTGTTGGGCTGGGGAGGGATAGGAGTGGGGAAATGGCGGCCGGATATTCTATGGGGAGTCTGGGTAATAGGGGCAGTGCGGGGGCGCTGTTGGGGCCTTTCAACAGCATACTTAGCAAAGATTTCTCGTGGGAGCTCCCTCACAAACCCTTCAAAGGTTTCCTGAACTCCTGTGGTCATGGTGTGAAGGTGGTGGCAAT
The DNA here is from genome assembly GCF_032717465.1 of Coenobita brevimanus. NCBI lineage: Eukaryota > Metazoa > Arthropoda > Malacostraca > Decapoda > Coenobitidae > Coenobita > Coenobita brevimanus. Next base: position 25,972,864 of record NC_136980.1, read on the forward strand.
TCAGAGCAGTGATATCTAGCAAGTGAAAGAACAGTTTTTTATACCACTTCATCGTGGTCCTGGCACACTCTACCGTCGATATCATGGAGTCTGACTGGTCCACGAGGCGCATGTTTATATTATAGTCCATGACACATTCAGGTTTCCAAACACGACACCTGCTCTCGCTATGGTAATCAACAGAATCAGTATGGTGCATCAAGGGGCGGTGAACCGTGGACAAGAGGCTTACTTCTCTGTTGTGGTTCCACATTGTTGCAAGGATGTTGTTTGCTTTGAAGAAGACAACCTCACTCCTTGCAAGTTTCTGCCCTACCTTGACCATGTGACGCCGGTTCACCTTTACGGTTCCACAGACTCCCGTTTCATGTCTGTGAAGATAACGAGCGAGAAGAGGGCTAGTGTACCAATTGTCGAGGTAGAGAACGTGACCACGATGAAGGTAGTCTTGTATCATCGTCTTTACCACTGCTCCTGAAAGTCCTATACTTCGATCTTCTATTATGTCTGTCTGTGCACCGGTGTACAAGACTATGTCTTGCACGTATCCAGTCCTACAGTCACACATAACAAAGATCTTGAACCCAAAACGGTACCTTTTGCTGGGTATATACTGTCTGAATGAAATATTGCCTCTCCACAACACGAGACTCTCGTCTATGACGAGATCTCTATAGGGATAGAATGAGGATCGAAAGGTTTGCCTGAGGTGATCAAAGACCAGCCTAATTCACCTCATTTTGTCAGTGTTGTTTGCATTTGCAGGGTCATTAGCATCATAAAAATGGAGGCGACTTAGAATTTGTTGAAACCGATTACGGCTCATCACTTGACTAGATATGGGGGTAAACATAACAGGGTCCGTAGTCCAGTAAGCAGGAATTCTATTTTTTCTTATTATACCCATCAAAAGGACAAGGGCAAGAAATAAGAACATTTCTGGAATGGAGACAGGGTAATCATAAATCATAGAATGCCTACTCCTTGTTCCCAATCTTTCACTTTCTAGCCGCTGGCCGCTTGCAAATAGGTTTGTTTGAAAAACGATCTGATCTATGAAGGCCTCACTGAAAAACAGGTGGAAAAAATCCAACCTGCTTGAATTACAGTGAATACCTGGTGCAATGCAGCCAGATCGCCCCTGCTCAGTGAAGGGGTGAATGAGGGGAGAAAAATCACTCCCATCCTCCCAATCCCACGACACAAATCCTTCGTCCCCATCACCGCCTTCGTCTGGGTGGGGAGGAGATCCTGGTTGGGGAGGTTGGGGAGAAGGAGTACGGAGGGCTTCCCCACTGTCACTCCTCTTCCCTCTGCCTTTACCCTTTCCCTTTCCCTTACCCTTACGGCCTTGAGGAACATTAGGGGGCTGTGGGGATGAAATAGGGGAATATTGGGGAGCAGAAGATGTGCTGGGGAATGGTTCCTCCCCACCTTCCCCCTCCATTACCACACCACGTGCTCTTTCACGCAACCTTGCTCGACCACGTGTTAGGGGATATTGGGGAGCATAAGACGTGCTTTGGAGTGGTTCCTCCCCACCTTCCCCCTCCCTCACAACCCCACGTGATACTGAATGCACCCGCACTGGCCCACGTGATCCACTCTGCCGCCTCACACTGCGTAGGGAGAGCAATGACTCACCCACGTCACTCTCACTTTCCCTAATCCCAGGAATGTCCATTTCACTCCCCACTCCCTCCACTTCACTTCCTACCTCCCCAAACAGAATGCTAGGCCCATACCTGCTTAGACGACGTGGTGTGCGCTCTGGGCCACGATGGGTAATCACCTCCCGTCCATACCACGTGGCAGCACGTCCCACGGCTCCGTCCTCGTCCTCGTCCTCGTCCTCGACCTTGAATTCTGCTTCCAAGGCACGCTGGGGATAGGGATATGACATACCACGTGTCTTCTTTGCCTCCTGCCCCTCTCTAGCAGCACGGTAAGTCACGTACTGCCGCTTCCTTGGTGACGGAACTTCCTCGTCACTGCTGGTGGTTTCTTCCTCCTCTGGCTGCACATAATCCTTGTCCATCTCCTCGTCATCCAGTGGGGAATCACTGTCGCCGGTAAAGGTGTCCAGGGCGACTTGAATTTCGCTCTCTGAGAGACCTCTCTTAGCCATGTCTGAGCAGGACCGTGGCTACCAGGTGAGTGGACGAGTGGCGGGCTAGCGCGGGTCGCGTGGGGTTGCCGAGTGTCCCCACCTGGTGGCAGGTAGGGGAAGGTCAGGCGAGGGTACGTACCGCAAATCAAGCGCGAAATTTGAAAATTGTCGAAATTATGCACATTGCATTTGCACAACGTACTGGTACGTCGCCGGGACTGGCAAATGCAAATCGTTGCAACGTACCCATACGTCGTCGGGATGGGGCGGGTTAAGCCCATTCAGACATAAAAGTGGTCCCATATAAGGTTGTTTGAGGTGGAGAATGGAAATCTGCAATGGACTGGTTGATGGTCGTGTACATGTTACATAAAGTAATAAAATAGTCACATGTAATCATCGAAATGTCTTTAATTTTTCTCTCCGATATAATATTTATGAAAAAATAATCAAAGTTGGAGATTATTGTACCTTACGCGGAACATGCACCCTCGTGCTGACGTCAAAACTCATACCAGGGCCACATCTGACCGCCACACACAACAATGCCAGGGAATCATAGTCTGTAAAGAGAAGGTTTCTATGATATTCAGCTGTTATTATCATGCAAGGCATGTAAAAGTGTGATAGCTCTCTTAAAGATGACGTGTGCTATGTTTGTGCTTTAGTGATGAGTTTTGTTGGTTTTAGAGAGACTAGTAGTGACAGTTAACTTTGCAACAACCAGGTGCCTGTAGGACAGCTCGGCAGCACCCAGATTAGGTTTGATAAAGACGTAATGAAATGATCTGTGAACGGAATCAGTATAAGTATTGCTATGTCATGACTCCAGGGGCCCTGAAATTGGGGAAATATAGATAGGAGAGATGTCACAAAGACTGAAATACTCAAAGTTTTTTTTTTTTTTTTCCACCTAGATAAACCTGATCGTAGACAGCTAGACCTCTGTGGAATATTTGGTTATCTGATTTCTTTGTCATATGTACTGGTGATATTTGAACATCTTAGTAACAGGCAGTTTGATCTGGAGAATAGTATTTTCACATCCCTACCAATGGCATAAGCCAAAGTTAGTGTTGGTTTTGCTAGACAAGTGACTGTTAGGTTAGGTTAAACTATATATGTTAAGCTGTTATAATTTTTATCACCATGTAGGTTTATACACAACCAGTTATCTGAAATCCGGTCTAAAATTTTCGTTTAATTTGATTATTTATGAAAATTCAGGATTCAAACCAAAAATCAGCTAAAGTTAGCAGAAGTTTTGCACCTCTAGCATCACAACTTGCCTTGACAGACTTCTATTGGTTTACAATGTAAATACATTTATTTGTGCTTTAAATTTATATATATGCAAAATGAAAGTTTGTTGATGCGTGTTGACGATCTGAAGGTGAAATATCTGCTAACTTTAGCTCATTTTAGTTTTGAAACTTGATCATAGTAAGCACAAAATATTTACCGGATTTCAAATAATTAGGTGTGCATGAATATATATGGTGATAAAAATTATATTTTCCATATAAAAGTGCCGATTCAGTAAGTGACCACCGATTCGTTATTTCCTTGCACCTCTTTGCAGTAGTAGGAGTTCAGAGTTGCCATTTCTAATGATGCACTCCTGACGCTCTGCTCACCACCACCACTGCTTGGATTTCACCTCTTGATGCTGCTGTCGTTTTTTTTTCTTTTTCTGGTGTGATTCTACTTGTGTTCTTGCACAGTGGAACAAAGCCCCAGTGGTGGTTATTTGCTGACCTGGCCATGAAGAAGCCAAGTTTGGCTAATCAGCAGAAGTACAATCACACAGCTGCTTGGGATCACAATCATGTTTTGTCTCCTGGCTTGGTGGCCTGTGACGTCACAGCCACTTGAGGCTCGTGCTGCCATCATCCTCTTTTTGTGCAAATTTGAAGGCTTATATCTCCAAACTTTTACTTTGGTTTGTCAAATGAATTATATCATAGGATAGTTCAGCACATTTATCACCCAAATAAATTGTTTTCCTCTTTAACCCCTACACCGCGGGCATGTTTACCGATGTTTTGCGTGTGCCACGGGGTTATTCGGGCTCCGACAGACTCTCAAAAAATATTTGCCAAAAATCAGTTATTAGTCCTAGAATATTAAAATTATATATGCTTATGGCACATACCTTCAGCTTTCTCCTGGAATGTTTGTTCAGCCTTCGTCGGTTACCGTAGGACTTGTGGAGACCTCTGAAGTTGGGTAACGAAGTCTCCACTTTACAGTTCCCGACAACCCGTAATATGATTACCACAGCCAGATATTAACACTATAAATACTACTCTATGATTTTCAAGTAGTTTGGGATCCATACTCCAAAAAAAAAACCACTGTGAAAGCAATGAAAATTATGAGTGCGTCTGACCGCCCCACTTCCTCTAGTTCGCTCTTGGTACTCTGTCATTTATTATTCATAAAACCCCTCACACTTTATATTTCTATAACTACATAACACTTATATACATCTACAGTCTTTATCCATAAGTTTCCTTCAGTAGTATTAGTTTATTGCCACTGTAGGGATTCAATTTCTTTCAGTAAAATACGTAGCATTCACTTTCTCGTCCTGTACACTGGCATTGAGAGTGAATGTCACTTTCATCTTCACTCTCATAACTCACAGTATTCAGACATGCTATAGTGAAACTTTCACTTTCATTACTCCTAGGGTATATACTGGTATTCTTATAATACTACTCATTTACATTTCTATTTACGTTCTCTATTTTATTTACGTTATTTACATTTCTATTTTATTTACACTGTGTTATGCACTGTCACTTGAAGTAACTTATAAAACTATTTTCCATTGTTCACGTATATTTACATTCATTACTTTCACTTGCTGTTTACACATTATTTACACATTATTTACAATTCCATTTGCACTGTTTTACTCAATAGAAAGATCGTAGTCACTCTTTTATCAATTGTCAGCCCTTTACCTCTTTCCACACGAGGTTTAGTAGGGGGTAAAGGTCACAGGGCCCTTGCATGGGGGTGAAAAAAGGCCCTGAAGTCAGGAAGAGGATGAGCCGTACCTCCTCTTCGGAATCTGATAGAGAACTGATAGGAGGGCCAGCCCGGGTTGAGGCCTACTTGAGGGTTATTCAGCACTACCAACGTAGCTCTTGAAACAGCTATGTATTTCACTGAAATGATTGGCAGGAAATCTAGACAATACATTATAAATTAGGTAGTTCCAGGTGAATGTAAATATCACTTAGGCTTCTCCCTTCCCTCCTTATATGTATATTTATTATGAAAATAGATTATATGGCATATTTCAAGGGGAAAAAAACAGCGAAAATTAGCGAATGAGTGCACGTGAGGTGTTGTCAGGTGATAATTAGCCAATTCCAGGTGTATGGCACTCTCACTTACCTTATTTCTTTCTTGTATATATTATTTGGTATAAGAATAGAGCATAGGGCTTATTTCAATGGATGAAATCAGTGAAAAATTCCAGGGAAGATTTACTTAGCCTAGCACGGCCGGGCAGGCGAGAGGATAGTGTAAAGGAGGGGGGATAGGGAGGGGAGTCAAGAACGGGGAGAAATGGCTAAATTGTCAACAATGGATGGGAGTACAGATGAGATTAGGAGTGCTGACTAGTGTTGGACATTGGCAGTACTGATAGATGATACAAGCCCCCACTTGGAAGCCCGGGTGAATTCAAAATAACACAGAATCACAAAAGCGACGCCCCGCGGTATGATCCCTTTGCTACCAAGCGTCACGAAAGTGACGCCCCGCGGTTAAGGGGTTAACCCCTTAACTGTGGGGCGTCACTTTCATGACGCTCGGGAGCAAGGGATCATACCACGGGGTGTCACTTTTGTGATTCTTGTTATTTTGAATTCGCCCGGGCTTTCAAGTGGTGGCTTGTATCATCTATCAGTACTACCAGTGTCCACCTATACTCAGTTCTTCTAATGTCATATGTACTCCCATCCACTGTTGACAATTTAGCCATTTTTCTCCTGTCCTTGACTCCCCCCCTCCTTACCTCCCCTCCATTACCCTCTCCTCCTGCCTGACCAGCTGCGCTGCGAAACACAAATGCTAGATGGATTTTTCCACTCATTTTATCCATTGAAATGTGCGCTTTGCCCTATTCTTATACAAAATAATATATAAAAGAAAGAGCAAAGGTAATTGATACTGCCTACATCTGGAATGGGCTAATTATCACCTGGCAACACCTCACGTGCACTCGTTCGCTAATTATCCCAGTTTATTTCCCCTTGAAATATGCCGTATGACCTGTTCTCATAATAAAAATACATATAAGAAAGGAAGGGCGAAGCCTAAGTGATATTTACATTCACCTGGAACTACCTAATTTATTATGTATTGTCCAGATTTCCTGCAAATCATTTCATAGCGTATATATTAGCAGCTGTCATCATGCTGACATTGGCAGCCCTTCCCTGCCCCTAGGCAACAACATTCAGTTTACTGTCGTCTTTCAGAAATCACGTCGGATTCGCGCCTGTCTAATTCTGCCGCTTTTTAGCCCCATGCAAAGGGCCCTGTGACCTCTACCCCTATTAAACCTCGTGTGGAAAGGGGTAAAGGGCTAAGTGACTGCTGTGGAACGTGAACTGGCTAATTTATAAATTAAAATGATGGACAGCGACTACGACCTTTCTGGTGACTCTAAAACAGTGCAAGGGGAAATGTAAATAATGTGTAAATAATGTGTAAACAGCAAGTGAAAGCAATGAATGTAAATATAAGTGAACAGTGGAAAACAGTTTTTTAAGTTACTGCAAGTGACACTGCATAACATAATGTAAATAAAATAGAAATGTAAATAATGTAAATGAAATAGAGAATGTAAATAGAAACGTAAATGAGTAGTAATATAAGAATACGAGTAAACTGTATATACTAGGAATAATGAAAGTGAAAGTTTCCTTCTAGCATGTATGAATACTATGAGTTATGAAACTGAAAGTGAAGTGACAGATTCACTCTCAGCGCTAGTATACAGGATGAGAAAGTGAATGCCTGGAGTGAAAATAAACTACTAGTACTGAAAGAAACTTATACTTAATATCGTATATATAAATAAGTGTAATAAAGTACTAGGAATATAAAGTGTGAGTCTGTTTATAAATAATAAATGACAGCTCTGCCTCAGAATACCATCAGGGAACCAGAACGGGAGGAAAGCTCGTATCTGCTCATAATTTACATTGTTTCACAGTATTTTTTTTTTTCAATATGGATTCCAAACTACTTGAAATTCATAGAATAGTGTTTGTAGTTATAATATCAGACAGTGGTAACCATATTACTGGGTATCGGGAAGTGTAAAGTGGAGACTTCGTTACCCAACTTCAGAAGTCTCCACGAGTCCTACAGTACTTGACGAAGGCTCAACAAACATCCCAGGAGAAAGCTGAAGGAATGTGCCATATTCATATATAATTATAATATTCTAGGTCTAATAACTGATTTTTGGCAAATACTTTTAGAAAATCTTTTGGAGCGCGAATATCCTAGCAGGACACGCAAGTCGAGCCAAAACAACCCTGTGGTTTAGGGGTTAAAAAATCAACCGTAAACCAGTCCATTGCTGTCATCAGCTGACACTGCTTTTTACAGCTAAAGCCCCTGTCACACATACGCGACTCAAGGGCCGGCCATGGTGCGACTCAAGGTCGTGTCTAGTTGGTCACGAATTTGCTCTGCTCATGACTGCCTAACAATCATGTCAAGACTGCCTCACGACTGGTCGTGACATCCTCTAGAACGTGACAGGATCACTAGGAGACCGCGAGGCGATAGAGTTACGAGTCTTCAAATTTGAAATTTAATGAATTTTTGTCATCCACAACCCACACACGACCGCAAGACAACTGCGTGGTGCATTTGGGGAATGAACCCTGACCCCCCCCAGACCCCTTCACGACCGACCCATGGGGCAGGGCATCACACATGAACCACCAATGACACCAAGTGTGGGGCGGGGCACCAAAGCTAGACACCAATGATACCCAGCGTGGGGTGAGGCATCACATGGAGACCACCAATGACACCCAGAGCATCACCATGGACCTCTCCTGTGTCTATTCAGTTGATAAGGGACACGCAGTCATAACGGTTTTTTGTCGGTGACAGCATCACGACACGCAACTACTGCATCACGACGGATCTGACTGTGCTAAGACTGCTTCACCACCACATACGACACTCCCGACTGTGATGCAATTGTGACCTGACTTTTGGCAAGTCATGAGGCGGCCACGATTTTTTAACGCGCACATTAAAAATTTAAGAGGCTCAAGGAGTCGTCCAAGTGGCTCACAACCGCTCTCAAGAGTCCAGACTTTGTCAGCAAATCAAGGGACAACTGATGACAAAAACCGTTACGACCTAGAGTTGCACTGCGGTCGGGCCTTGAGTCGCATATGTGTGGCAGGGGCTTAACTGTTTGAAACAAGAGCCTCGCTGTATGTCCCAGAACAATTCTACTCTTGTTCCATACTAAAATGGTGATTCATCCATGTACTGTACAATAAAACAACGGAAAGGAAGTGTATGGTCACACTGCTTAAGTAATACAATTTTATCTGACTGCTTTGTCACTCATTGTTTCCAGTGTGATATAAATTGGGTAAAGCATAAACTTAAGCCCTAAGTTAAATTCATGTATTTTATTACCTTCATCCTTGTTATCTCCGAGCGATAGCTTTGAGTTTAAGTGAGACATTGCGAAATGGAAGGATTAGATACAACCTTCATTAACATCACCACTACTAAGGCACACATCCTAAACTTACATCTTTATATCTTGATTCGTGGCTTCCAGATGATGTTATTTAGTTTAGGAGACATTTTCAAATTCGAGGGCTTATATACAGCCTTCTTGTAACCGTCGGAGTCATGTAACCAAATATCGTTTGGAACTAGCAAGAACAATATAGTAAAGATGTAGATTTATGTACCGTTGTCTGCAAAGGTTCCGTTCCATTTACTTAGTCTCAGTACGAAGTAGTTCATAACATTATATTAGTTTTCGTAGAAAAAGTAACAGTTAAATGCAACTATTCACCCACCTAAGCAGACTGTAGTGACCACATGCAACATTGCCGTGGCTAATATGTTACTGTGTGCTCCGTGCATGAATGTCCCGGTGGCTGCTTAACTCATCCGATTAGCTGACAGTTCTGTTAAACCTGAGATTCTGTCTGTCTGTCTGTCTGTCTCTCTCTCTCTCTCTCTCTCTCTCTCTTGAATTTTCATTGCTTACCGGAATAGATTTGTTTTCGCAGGAAGGGCAGTGAAAAGTGAAAGAGAAAGTACAGAAATGTCTTGTGCCTCTTGCTCTTCTATCCAAAACACAGCTAAGAATGATTTTTTTTTTTACCTTGAGTTACTTTGTGAATCTCTCCTTTAACATCAGTAGGGAGTTGACCTGGGGGATATTTACGATAACACCAGACTTACAACAACGTCATGCATTGATTCCTATTTATTTTTCATAACTCATTTCTTAAGAGGTTAGAGACGGAGCCAAATCTGTGTTGTATTTAGTCCTTCTGTTTATTATGCATATTCATATTTTGTTCTTGCTATATCCAGACGACTAAACTCAACTCAGTACTAAACTCTTAGTTCAGGGTTAATGAGGAGTAAGTCTAATTTCTCCAGTTCGGAGTATCTAGAAAGATGAATAAAATCATCTGGTGTTAGCAATAACACAATATCAAAATGTCACATTAGTGAAGTGGTTAACCCTTCATATCTGTGGAATTTACAGTGAGGGAATGTTTCATGTATGGAGTACGTTACAGTTCTCCTGTGTTAAGGGGTCTTGTCAATAGGGAAGGCTTAGAGGCATTTCGTCTGAACATCTCTTGTTTGACGGTTCCCCTTCAGTGCATTCATCAGTCTTTTTAATGTTACCGCAATTCTCAATCTTCTTAACACACAAACTTTTTGAAGAACAACTCTTTGGCAGGACTAAGTAGAGAATGGTAATGGTATTATTCTATATAAACCACACACATGATATTACTCACTATTGACTCAAAGGTACAAACTGTATTCATTAAAAATAATAAAAGTTTTAGTGTGGCGAGTCTTTCAACCCCAAGTGTCTGTCCTAAGCTAATAAAGTTTCCGAATGCAAATGAAAATATATAGTATGTGATGTAAAAAGAAAATATATATAGTAATGGATTTAACAAAACACACACACACACACACACACACACACACACACACACACACACACACACACCATCAACAACAACAACATCACCAATATTCACTACAGTCACAGCTGGAGCAGGCAGTCACAGATTAAAAAAAAAACAAAATCTGGAACCATAATTAAACAGCGATAATAACTTACAGAACAACAATCACAATAATAATATTCGAAAAAAAAAAAATCACGTAAACACCAGTAATAATAATCACCTTTAGGAAGACCCACCATATCCACGAAAACATCACAATATTCACAAACCATATCTGAGATGTGACAGCCACAGTAAAAGAAAGATGGCAAAAAGAATTGCAGTCAAAGAGCAGTAACAGGAAGCAAACCCTCACGTCACCGTCATCAGCACCATCACATCCACCACACCCAACAACCACCACAACCGTCACATCGACCACAACCACCACATCAAACACAACCATCACATCCACCATAACCACCACAACTACCACATCCACCACAACCATCACATCCATCACATCCTCCACAACCAACACGACCACCATATCCACCACAAACGTCACATCCATCACAACCACCACATCCATCACAACCACCACATCCACCACAACCACCACATCCACTACAGCTATCACATACATAACACAACCACCACATCCACCACAACCATCACATCCACCACAGCTATCACATACATAACAACCACAGACTCAACATCCATCATATTCTATTAAAATCCACAACCTTCACATCCATCACATCCACCACATCCATCACGTTCATTACACTATCACATCCATAAACACCACAATATCCACAACAGCCACAGTCAAACCTTAACAGCTGAAGCCAGTCAGAAGTATATAATCACAGTTATAGTCACACATTCACAGTCACACATAATCACACAGCTACAGTTACATGCCTACCATTATGCGTTCACAGTCATGTATTCAGTCACACTTCTGTGGTTGCACCTATTCACTTGGCTACAGTGAAACGTCTACAGTCATATGTTTTCAGCCACACATAAACACACGTCTATAGTCACCTGTCAACTGTCGCAGTCATATGTGTACAGTAACACACACATACATTCCAGCAGTTACTCCTCTACTGTGACGTATATTCATATGTCTGCATTCACAGATAATCACAAGTCAACAGCCACACGTCCACAGCCACAAGTCTTCTTCTGTAATCATGTTGCTACAGTCACTCGTCTATAACCAGACATCTACAGTTTACAGTGACGTTAACAGCCACACATTTACAGTCATAATAATTTTCCATTCATTCTGGTAGAGACACATACAGCTTCTACAGCCATGCTTATAGTCACACGCCTACAATAACTCGTCTACAGCCACATACTAACTGTCATTGTAAACAAGGATTTGCCACATGCAAAACATGAATCCTTCATTACAGTAACGTCCCTCCAAGGCTCAGCATAAAGTCGTTTGGTGGGATCAAGAATATAATAAGAAAAAGAACCCCCTAACAAAAGAACGAAAAACAGTTACCACAGTCAAAAGTTTTATCTGGACAGTTGCAGGATAAACCATGCACAGCAGTCACAATCACCGCCAAAGCTGCTGTCAGTGACAACACCCCCTTTCAAAACCAGACATAACATAGAATAACACTATTAAAATACGTCTCTCACTCTTTTTCGCCTATCCCGCACATATTTTTCTTTTCACCTATCGTTGATTTGTTTTTCCACCATCCTTTCCACACTTCCCTCCACGCCACCTGTAACCAAGGTTCTTCCACCAAATATAACCATTATCAATTATCACAGTTACCTTATCATCATCATTAGCATCATCATCGTCATCATCATCATCACAGTTACCAACCTCTCCTCCGCCTTCTCCTCATCACCTTCATCATCTCAGTTAGCCTACCATCCTCCTGCTCCACCTCTTTATCATCATCTGAATCCCTTTTTTATGTGACAGCATTACATAAAGAAACACCAACACACAGCACACAGAACAGATACAACAACGAGTGTAACAACCATCCACACTATCCAGCTCCATAACAATGTACAAAATAACCACAATGCGTCATAGAGACAGAGATTTCAACAAAACAAAAGCACGCAAAACTGTAGCACCATTCCACAGTAGATCTCTGGGGAAGGGGGAAGCCCTCGGGGGTCCCACCCTGGTCGTTGAGATGTACCACTGTGTAAAATTTCGTGTTCCTAGGTAAAAAAAGAAGGTTCGTGCATATCGGTTATCCCAGCGACACCTGGGGCCACACTGTCCCTGGAGGGAGGTAGGACCTTCAGGCGTTGCACCTTGCATAAAGCCTGGCCCAAGAGGAGATAATACGACTGTGCTAAATTATGCGCTCCTGAGCAGGAAACTGATTTGACACTAGGTGCCGCCTTCCTCCCCCACTCGTGTGAATAAGGGGTGAACCACCCTACATTACATGCCTGGTCGGTTGAGAACTATCACTGTGTAAAATATCGTTTTGCGAGTCGATTTCTGACTCTCCTGGTTGCTAGGAAACGTGATCACTTAAAATCAATTTTTCTTCTTCCTCCTCAACCCTAAATGAATACCGTGCCTACATAATTGAGTATAACATCCATTTATAGTAGGCAGAACAATTAACCACAATAACAGCCATAACACTTTTGCTCAAATAACACATACGACCACAAATACCAATCCCAATAGTACAGTACATACAACCGTGCATATAACAAACAGCCATAATTGTATGTTATAATGAGGTACAATAACAACCACATCATAATGAACTTGACTCAAAACACAAGTTGCAAACATGCAACACCAATAAGAGCTATGACATTGGATGTAACAATCAGCCGAAATAACATGGCAACAGACTACAGTAGCTTCCATGATTGTAATTACAAGTACACATAACAACACAAACAAATGAAATAAAAGCATTCGGGGGCCGAATGCCAATCACCCACCACAATATGTTGTTGGATATAATAAGTTACCTACAAACCAAATTTCAAGAAAACGGAAAACTCTATGAAATTTAGTCACCGTGTTTCACAAAACCCAATTCATATTAACACTGAAACAAAAGCATTTGCGGGCCTAAGGCTAATCACCCACCAGAATATGTTGTTGGCTAAGGTACAAGCTACCTACAAACCAAAACTGAAGATGTATTTTGGTAAAACACACACACACACACACACACACACACACACACACACGTACACACACAGACAAAAAGTATATTGCCAAGGGCAGACGATAAAAATTCGCTAAAATCTAAGGAATTCAGTCACCGACTTTCACAAAAAGCCAATCCATATTGAATATACTGTATACAGTGTATTGCGGCTGGCACTCGGTTGTCTTTGATCAATTCATCACCATAAGTGATAGGCTTCTGCACATCATCATACTTGATATTTCCTGAGGGTTTGGTGAAAATTCATTCACAACTTTTTGAGATATTTTGGCACTGGACAGAAACACACACACACACACACACACACACACACACACACACACACACACTGACAAAAACTATGACGCCTTGCCTTGCTGAAGGCGGACGATGAATATATGGCATCTGATATTTAGTCATCTTTGATCAAATCCTCACCAAAGGTAACAGGCTTCTGTACACTTGCGTGGTTGCTATTTCCTGGAGGTTATAGAAATTTCGCCCTCAACTTTTCGATATATATCGAACACACACACACACACACACACACACACACACACACACACAGAAAAACTATATAGTCTCGCCTTGCTTAAAGCAGACAAATATACTACCTACAATGACAAGCATTGCAGTCAACCACAGTAAACAACATCATACTAAAACAGAAAACAGCACAAAATACAAAGACGCAACAACTACATTAATAACAACCATAAGCACTACTAGCATAACTCCCAGCTTAACCCGCCCCGTCCTTTCGACGTATGGGTACGTTGCAATGATTTGCATTTGCCAGTCCCGGCGACGTACCGGTACGTCGTGCAATTGCAAGGTCCCTAATTAGCACAATTTTCAATATTCACGTGTGATTTTTCATATGTATACACGGGACACCTTCCTCTATTCCTCTACAAGATGCCAAGCAGGGACAAAGCCTTACACCGCATGACCTCCCCCCTCCCCCCCTCACACCATTGTCTCGGCAATGGACCTGTTACCAGTGACCTGGCTAGTAAAGATATTCAGGGCCAGAGTGATTCCCCAATCGATGACAATGTGGAGGACAATGTTTACATAGCATTAGAAGAAGAAACAGCCAGAAATAATGATCAGGTAATGTGGCAAAAAAAGGTCAGGTATGGTGATTAGTTAGTGAGTGAAACAATGCTTATAATGCCTTTATTACTGCTTGAAAACCAATATACTCTCATACTACATATACATTCGTACCAAGTAAATAAATAAATACCGTTTATGAGTGGATAAAATAGTTACCCTCCCATAGAACTCGTTTTCTTTGGTGCCAGCATGTTAGAAAACCGAGTCAGGTAAGGAGGGACTCCTACCTGGATTGGGTATTTTAAACCTTAGGTGAGCGATTTCTCTATGAATTTTCGATGTTTCTCACCAAAAGCGAAGGTTTTAGCCAAAAAAAAAAAAAATCGAAAATACCTCGGGACTGGGGGATGTTGGAGGTGCGGAAAACCTCGGGAAGTGACGGGTTAATAACCACAAGAACAACAATAATAACCAGAAACATAACCACATCGACAGACGCCATATTCCCTATTAAAGCTCGAGCAACAGAAGCCACAATTTTAACAGCTTTTCTCGCAGCTGCTACGGTCAAGATAGCTCTCTGGCGAAGGTAATTGGTTCATTATGATATTGCAACAGTCTTAACTACAGAATCTTCTATCACAACAACCACGACCACAGCAACTGCCACCAGCAGCCATGACTACATTAACCATTACCACAAAAACCATTACCATGGCAACCAATACCATGGCTACCATTATTACACCTACTACTACCACCACAACATACGACATTGCAACAACCAGAATAATATCATTTAATACAGTAGCAGTCACCACTACAACTCTAACAACTGCCATCACATTATTGAAAGAACCACAGTTTCTCATAATAAACGAAATTACAAGATGCAGAAGCAGAAGCGCATATCATCCACAATATTTACAAACACGAAATCACAAACACAGCAATCAGCCACAACCATAACTACAACAAGCAAATATTATTACACAGAACACAAAACACACACAGTACCCATAACAGCTATAGAAATCAGGCACAATAAACACAATCGTAAGAGTTCACAATAAGGACCACGACGACTCATTATAATCTTGACTGAAACAACAAACATAAAAACACAAATCGATGAAGCCATAATAAACACCAGCATAAAACAATGATAATAGTAACCAATCAGAACCATCATCTTTACACCAGACTACAATAACAATGGACACACCACATACACACACACACACACACACACACACACACACACACACGAGAGAGAGAGAGAGAGAGAGAGAGAGAGAGAGAGAGAGAGAGAGAGAGAGAACAAGGTGTACCTATAATATTTTACAGCCAGGAACGGAAACGTGCATAAAGCAATACAACAATCTTTATTACCAAAGAAGAGCTCGGGTACACACACAGAGGCAGATCCGACCCAAAATGTATACATCAGTGAGAGTCGCAACAATAACAGTTATTATTGCAGCCGGTATGACCAACACATTTATCATACAGTCTGACATAATTACAACTACAGTCACGGCAAAGGCCACTCTCTCTCTCTCTCTCTCTCTCTCTCTATGTATATATATATATATATATATTACACCAGTAAAGTGCGCATTGTGACCACTTGACGAGCGAGCGAGAGCCATGTTATCACAATTTCCCCTCTGATATGAAAGATCAGGAGGAACCTGCGATATTTGATTGCTTGAGTTGATGCGAAAAAAAACAAACAGACTGATACGACGGAAAAACGTTTTCAGTTTGATTTAGTAATTGACGCGTTCATCGATTAGAACCGAACACCCTTGAAAAACTCGAGATGCCAAGGGCTTCCTACGCGTTTATGGGTGAGTTATTAGCTGATAACAGAATTTACTGAATGAATGTATCTCATGCAGAAATAATTTTAACTCTACATCACACAGAAGTAAAGTTATTGGCTTCGGCTTAGCGTGACATTGGGGTCAGGCCGGGACACTCATTTAAAACTTAACTGAGAGTAAACATCACTCATTCGCTCGCAACTGCAACAGCATTCACAGCTACTATTATACTGACCTCCACCACAAACACAACAGCAACCAAATGATCAAAGTCACTGCAACCACCACCAAGACAAAAACCACAGCAACCAAATAATTAATGACACTGCAACCACCACCAAAACAACAACCTCACCAACCAAATAATGGTACTGCAGCCACCACAACAGCAACCACCACATCACCAAACAAAACCGTCACATCAGTAACCACTGTCAAAACAATCACTAGAGCATCAACTACTATTCCCACAACCTCCTCCATTGGAACCCCATCCACCATAACAAGAACGACAGCAGAAACTTCCTTTCACACAACCTCCTCCATTGCAAACCCACCCACCATAAATGGCACAGCAGCAATCACCATTCCCACAACCACCTCCATTGCAAACCCACCCACAATAAGAAGTACCACGGCAGCAACCACCACCACAATAACTTCACTCACAATAGCCATCACCAAGACACTGAGCATCATAGCAATCATCATCACAAAGAGATGTGTCTCACGGGTTATAATACTGAACGCGTATTTCTTATACCGCAGGTTCGAATCCTAGTCGTTCCTTGGAAGCTGTTACAGGCAAAAGACTGACTTGTAACTACAATGAATTTTTCTAAAGTAACGGTGGTTCTGAGTCTGTTCAGCCCAACTGATGGTCAGATGTTGTCAGACTGGATTTTTTTTTCACTGGTAAACAAGACGACTCAATCCTTCCTCACAACTAAGAGACATTGACATTAATGCCACCATGAAATAAGAGTGGACCAGGTCCATCCAGCAAAAATAAAAAGACTATACTTCCACTACTTTGCAGTAAGCCCACTGACACGCCATGAAAACACCCTGGCGGTTGGCTGGATATTAGGTGGCATGAGGTGGACAGCAGTGAAAGCCATCTGTTGCTATATAATGGAAGCAAAGACTGCTGGGCTGCAGGGAACGAACTGACTAGTTTATACTCAGCGATGGGTACATACAAATCCCACCTCCATATCGGTCACTCTCACACCTACCACAACATTTAATAAAACAACATCACCACAACATCCACCACTACATCAGGAAACACCACAGCAACCATCAACACAGTATTTATCACAACTACGAACATTGACAAAGTAATCCATGACATTCACCACCACCACCACCATGCCAACAGCAACCACCACCACAACCATCACATCACAACAGCAACCACCACCACAACCACCACGCCATCAGCAACCTCCACCACATCACAACAGAAACCACAACCACCACATCACAACAGCAACCACCACCACAACCACCACATCACAACAGAAACCACAACCACCACATCACAACAGCAACCACCACCACAACCACCACATCACAACAGCGACCACCACCACAACCACCACGACAAAAACAATCACCACCACAACTACCACATCACAACAGCGACCACCACCACAATCACCTCATTACAGCAGCAACCACCACCACAACCACCACATCACAACAGCAACCACCACCACAACCATCACATCACAACAGCAACCACCACCACAACATCACATCACAACAGCAACCACCACCATAACCACCACATCACAACAGCAACCACCACCACCACAACCACCACATCACAACGGCAACCACCACCACAACCACCACATCACAACAGCAACCACCACCACAACCACCACGTAACAACAGCAACCACCACCACAACCACCACATCGCGTGAAGTTCGTACCAACTTCTACTGTTGTAACCTTTTCCTCTCTTCATGTACTTATCACTAAGTATATTGCATCAAGTCTGCATATTTAGATACTATACAGTATTTGGTACCATATTATGATGCACTACAAATTGTAACAATGTAACCGCACGACAGTTTTGTAACAGTATTACTCAATATTTATTTAGGTAACGTCATGTCGTCATACTATATTCTTGTAACTTAATGTCTAATGCTATCATTCTTTTTCAACAACAGTATGCAACCACGCTCTCTCTCTCTCTCTCTCTCTCTCTCTCTCTCTCTCTCTCTCTCTCTCTCCACCTGTGTTTGCCAATTTACCTCTCCTCTAAATCTTATAATTACTGACAGCTCTCAGACTAAAGTCCTCTATAATTGCTGACCTACCTCCTCCTCCTTTCCCTCCCTTGCTTCTCACCTATAT
Organism: Coenobita brevimanus; assembly: GCF_032717465.1. NCBI lineage: Eukaryota > Metazoa > Arthropoda > Malacostraca > Decapoda > Coenobitidae > Coenobita > Coenobita brevimanus. The sequence continues at coordinate 25,991,656 of NC_136980.1, forward strand.
GTTATAATCCTCTCTCTCTCTCTCTCTCTCTCTCTCTCTCTCTCTCTCTCATTACACTGTGACCATACCACAATCTCCACAATTTTATAATAGGAAACTTACCACTGCCTGTTTCTTGTTATGAAACAATGTGTATATAATCATACTATATTCGTGTAACTTTATATCTGTGATTATTAATCTATTTATATGTTTATTACAATGTTTCAACCCATCAAGGCAATCCACCCGACGTATGTGTTACTAGGGGGTGCGCCATTTGTGTAATTTTTATTATGTAAACCTTACACACACACACACACAAAAAAAAAATTGTAAATCAAATCAACCACCACATCGCAACAGCAACCACCACCACATCACAACAGCAACCACTACCACCACAACCACCACATCACAACAGCAACCACCACCACCACAACCGTCACATCACAACGGCAACCACCACCACATCCACCACATCACAAATGCAACCACCATCACTACCACCACATCACAACAGCTACATCCACCACAACCACCACATCACAACAGCAACCACCACAACCACAACCACCACATCACAACAGCAACCACCACCACAACCACCACATGAAAACAGAAACACCCCCACAACCACTACATCACAACAAGAGCACCACCACAACCACCACATCACAACAGCAACCATCACCACAACCACCACATCACAACAGCAACCACCACCACAACCATCAAATCACAACAGAAGAGTAGACTGTAGCACCAGTCGAGCAGGGCAGTACTCCCGAGGTGGATGGAAAGCTGATGACAGGGAGTGCTGGAGCTCCCGTTTCTTCAGCCCTCAGGACTAGTTCCTGACCATCCCCCTTTGCTGAACTTTTTCAGTGTCTCAGATACACAGAGAGTAGGCCAGCATGCTCTCCAGTACCAATTTCTCTAACTATCTACACCAAACTACATCCACAGTACACACTACACATCCTATTCAAAATTTAACTAAAATGGCGTCTCTTCACCAAGCCTCGGAGTCCCCAGGGGGAGGATCATAAATGCCCCCACCATCCGCCCCTCTCCCGGTGATGACTCAAGGTGCCTGGAACCACTGTCTGACTCTCTTCTTCTTCATTTCTGCAACATTCGCGGCCTTTCCTCTAGCTTTCACTCTGTTGAGCACCACCTATCCTCCTCTAAACCTCACCTTCTTTTTCTAACGGAGACTCAGCTGTCTGAGGCAACTGACAGCAAACCCTTTTCTGTATCCTCCTACTTTCTTTATACTCATTTCAAAGCCAAAGGTGGCTGTCGTGTATATATACGCAACGACTTATCTTGCTCTCGTGTTCCTGAACTCGATTCTTCTGAATTCTCTACACTCTGGCTTCGGCTTTCCTGTCATTCTCTGACTAAATATATCTGTGCTGTTTACTTATCTCCTAATTCTACTGACTATCAAAAATTCTTCGACTATCTTACTTCTACGATGGAACACATTCTATCCATTTCTCCTTTCTCTGAAATCTCCATTCTAGGAGATTTCAATGTTCACCATCACCTTTGGCTCTCCTCTCCTTTCACAGATCCACCTTGTGAACAACCCTACATCTTTTCTATCCTTAATGACCTAGAGCACCTTGTACAGCACCCTACCCGTATCCCTGACCGCCTTGGAGAGAGCTCCAGCATACTTGACCACCTCCTCACAACTAATCCTTCTCCTTACTCTGTTAATCTTTTCTCTCCGTTGGGCTCCTCCGATCACAACCTTATCACCTTAACCTGTCCTATCACTCCGGTACGGCCTGTGGACTCTCCAGGGAAACGTCGTCTGTGGCATTTTGGAACCGCGGACTGGGAGGCCCTCAGGCAGTACTTCTTTGATTTTCCCTGGAATGATTATTGCTTCCATGGCCGGGAGCCATCTGAGTGTGCCTTGCGCATTATGGAGGTTATTCTCTCGGGAATGGAAGCATACATTCCTTTCTCATATCCTTTGACTAACGCAAGAAACCCTTGGTTTAATCACGCTTGTTCTACTGCTGTACGCAACAAGGAGAGGGCCTACAAAAGGTACCGGAGCCAACCCATCCCTGAATCACATCATCTTTACGTTTCTACCCGGAATCGTGCTAAGTCTGTTCTTCGCTCTACTAAAAATAATTTCATCCATACTAAATGTTCTCAACCCTCCAACTCGAATTCTTCCCGCTCCTTCTGGCACCTTGCCAAAAATCTTTCTAACAACTTTACCTCATCATCCTTCCCTCCTCTTTTCTACTCTGATGGTTCTGTAGCTATTTCTTCTACTGATAAAGCAGATCTCTTCGCACTGACTTTCTCCTTCAATTCCACCTTAGACGATTCTGGTGCTGTTCCACCATCACTTCCCCCATCTGACTTCCTCATGGCTGACATTAAACTTTCTTCAGTTGATGTATTTTCTGCCATCACTGGCCTCAGTACTAACAAGGCATATGGGCCTGATGGGGTCCCTCCTCTTCTTCTCAAGAACTGTGCTTCTGTGCTCACTCCCTGCCTAGACAAACTCTTTCGCCTTTGTCTGTCAACTTGTACCTTTCCTTCTTGCTAGAAGTTTGCTCTCATCCAGCCAGCCCCAAAGAAGGGTGACCACTCCCAACCCTCTAACTATCGTCCAATTGCTTTAACGTCCTGTATTTCAAAAGTTTTTGAGTCAATTCTCAATAGAAAAATTTTAAGGCATCTTTCCTATCACAACCTTCTTTCCGATCGTCAGTACGGGTTCCGTCAGGGACGATCAACTGGCGATCTTCTCACCTACCTTTCAGACTCCTGGTCATCCTCCTTTCGGGACTTTGGCGAAAGCTTTGCCATTGCACTTGACATCTCAAAGGCTTTCGATCGAGTCTGGCATAAATCTTTAATTTCCAAACTGCCCTCCTACGGTTTCAATCCTTCTATCTGTGCCTTCATCACTAGCTTCCTTTATGGTCGTTCTATAGCCGCTGTTGTAGACGGCCATCGTTCTTCTCCTAGATCTATCAACAGTGGTGTTCCTCAGGGCTCTGTCCTATCACCAACTCTCTTCCTTTTATTCATCAATGATCTTCTAAGCTGTACATCTAACCCTATCCACTCATACGCTGATGACTCCACCCTTTACCTTTCCATTCGGTTCCCGCAACGCCCATCTCAACAGTTACTTCAACAAACGAGGGATGAGGCTATGGCACACCTAATGTCTGACTTGGCTCGTATCTCTGACTGGGGTAAAAATAATATGGTTGTTTTTAATGGATCTAAGACCCAGTTCTTACACCTATCAACCCGACAAAATCTTCCACAGGTATACCCACTAATATTTAATAATATTCAGCTTAATCCTGCATCATCCTTGAACATGCTTGGGGTTTTATTTACTCGGGACTGATCTTGGAAAGATCATATTACATCTCTTGTAAAATCTGCTTCCAAGAGATTGGGTGTGCTAAGCCGACTCCACTCTTTCTTTACCCCTGCACAATTGTTGACTCTATACAGTGGTTTTATCCGCCCCTGTGTGGAGTATAACTCTCATGTGTGGGGAGGCTCCCCACATACAGCTCTTCTCAATAGGGTGGAGTCAAAGGCTTTTCGTCTCATTAACTCTCCTCCTCTTACTGACTCCCTTCAACCTCTGTCTCTTCGCTGCACTGTTGCTTCTTTATCTCTTTTCTGTCGCTACTTTAATGGTCACTGCTCCTCTGAACTGTCTGCTTGCATTCCTCCACCTCTACGACGGGCGCGTAGCACCCGTCTTGCAGCAAACTCTTATCCCTTTTCTGTCCAACTCTCTAATGCAAGAGTTAACCGTTACTCCCAGTCTTTCATTTATGCAACAGGTCAGCTCTGGAACTGTCTCCCTCTGTCTGTATTTCCTACTGCCTATGATCTCCAGTCTTTCAAACGCAGTGTGTCCAGGCTTCTCAAAATGATCGGATCTTGAATTTGGCTCTCTATTGTACTTTGTTTTTCTCTTGGAGGGAACTGTTACTGCGGGCTCATGGCCTTTGGTTCCTTCTTCCTCGCATAAAAAAAAAAGCAACCACCACCACAACCACCACATCACAACAACAATCAACATCACAACCATCACATCACAACAGCAACCACCACCGTAACATCACATCACAACAGCAACCACCACCACAACCACCACATCAAAACGGTAACCACCACCACATCACTATAACTACATCCACCACAACCACCACATCACAACAGCGACCACCATCACTACCACCACATCACAACAGCAACCACCACCATAACCATTCTTGGAAATTTCATTGTTCACCACCACTCTTGGCTCTCCACTCCTCTCCTTTCACTGATCCACCTGGTGAACAAGCCTACATCTTTTCTATCCTTACTGACCTAGAGCAGCTTGTACAGCCCCCTACCCGTATCCCTGACATTTGTACAGCTGACATTTGGACATCTTTGATCACATCTCTCCCAAAATAATGGGCTTCTGCACAGCCACATAGCTGAAATTTCCTGAAGGTTTGTTGAAAATTCATGTAAAACTTTTCCAGATATTTTGGCATTAGACACACACACACACACACACACACACACACACACACACACACACACACACACACACACACACACACACACACACACACAACCTCATAGCTATAATATATATATAATATCTATCTATCTATATCTACCTATATCTATCTATCTATCTATCTATTCATTCTGTATATAAATGGGGTAATAAAAGAGATCCAAGGTAGGGCGGTGGATTTTGCAGTGGCCTTAATGAGACAGGGCAGTGTTTGGAAACTGTCTGTACTGTTGTTTGCAGATCATACTGTGTTGTTAACTGAAGACGACGGGGAGCTGCAAGGCTTAGTGGATGAGTTTCGGAGAGTGCATAAGAAACGGAAAATAAAGGTGAATGTAGGGAAGAGTAAAGTTATGGTCGTCGAGAGGGTGAAGTCAGTGAATGTAGAGTGAGGCTGGATGATGAGGAAATGGAAAATGTGAGTACGTTTAAGTACTTGGGTAGTGTAATGAGTAAGGATGGAAGTTTGGAGCATGAAGCGCTTAAGGGTACAACAGGGAATAAAGGCTGCTGGTTCCTTGAAAGCGGTGATAAGAAACAGGGAAGTGAGCATGGAAGTGAAACAATTACTACATGACAGTATTGTGATATCAACTCTAATGTATGGAAGTGAAGCTTGGACGCTGTTGAAGGGTCACATGTCAGGAGTGAGAGAAGTTGAAGTGAGTTATTTGAGAGGAGCCTAAGGAGTCACATGAAGAGACAGACTGACAAATAGGGATGTGAAGGAGTGTTGTGGTGTGGATGTGGATGTGATAGGAAGCGTTAGGAGAAATACATTGAGGTGGTTTGGCCATATGGAGAGGATAGAGAGTGAGAGACTGACGAGGAGAGTTTATATGAGTGAGGTGGAGGAGGAGAGATGGAGGGGAAGGCCAAGGATGAGATGGAGGGATGGAGTGGAGAGTTATATGAGAAAGGGGGAGGGGGTGAATTAGGAGCAGGGCAATGAAATGGCAGAGGATAGGGTGATATGGAGGTGATTTGTTTGTGGATTAAGGTGTCAGGTAATATATATACAGTATATATATATATATATATATATATATATATATATATATATATATATATATATATAATACAAAGAAGAATGACCCATGATATAGAAGTATGGCATACCAGTACCATTATCTTTAAATGAAATATTAATTACTCTTACCATAATCTTAATTTTATTTATTTTTTCTTCTTGCATGTATGCATTTCACTACAATAACCCAAGTACATACTGTATTACAGTTAAATAGTTTACCTTTAGTGCAATTATTCAAATATGTACACAACTTGTTTAAAATGTAATATTACTGGATCATTGCAATTTACTATGAATATTATATGTATACAATATTATAATCAATATTATGTACTAATAGATTAGCATATGTCAATGATAATTGCTGTCGGAGGACCTTCAGCAGCGTGGCCGAGCAATGTTATGAGTCCATATTATAATTACAAATCATAATAGATAGATAGATAAATAGATGGATAGACAGCTCCATGCGAGCCTGGGAAAGGGAAATGATCTTGCAAGTTAACTGAGGAAATGTTGACGACAGATTAGGAAGTAGCAATGTCGGGAGATGATGTAGGTGTAGTGTGTCAGCGAGATAGCAGGGGAACAAAGCCTAGTGACATACACACATACTCACACACAGGTTTCTGGAACTTTCCAACCACAGTGTAACACACGTGACACGACCCCTATTTCACCAGAATATAGGAAAGAGAGCTCAGAAGGAGGCTAGCATTTGAGCAGACAGGTAGTGGAGAGAGTGAACAAGAAAGAGGGGCTCAACTAGACTTACTTATTATATTGTCTCTGTAAGACATACCCTGCTCAACTTAGATTCTCTGAAGATAATAAATGAAGATCAACTCCTTGTATTCATCTTTACTTCCTAATACAAGAAATCGAGAGTGACAACTAAACCACAAAACTTCTCTACAAGTAACTACAAAGTTCTTTGTGACATTTGATAGCAGCGAAAGTACGGACCTCGTCTTTGAATCAACAGTGAATTTCTACAAAAGCAGGCGACACTCTACAAGATTAGCTTCAGTTCTACAGTGAATTCCTACAAAATACAGCCTACAATGCAAATAGCCTACAAGTCTACAAAACAACTCTATAATCTTCACGTAACTTCAAGCAGCAGCAAGAAGAATAAAAAACAAAGCAAGTAAAGAAGAGGAAACACCAAAACAACAAGCAAACCTACCCCTACCACTCTCTCCCGCCTACCTCCATCGCTGACGCAGAGGTCAAGACACGCAGCAGAACACCAGAGCCACATTTATAACGCGACTTACTCACCTTTCTTCACCCAGCTTAAGCATCGCTACTCAGTATTCACCACAGCTACCAGTGTGGGAAGCCGACGTCACCATGTGCTGAGATGACATCACAACGTGAGTTTGCCACCCCAAACAACGTGTGACTGACACCAGGCACTTCTCACCCACTACTCATTACTCATTATTCACATAGCTCCTACTCATACTCATTTATTTTCACAGTACTGAGTTGGAAATTCGACGTTCTATGCTGAAGTTTGCCTGTGACAGCTGTTAACCACCACAAGCAATAGGACATGGAATTTCCTGAGTAATATCGTCCATCAACACAGCACTAGAATTATCAAGAGATCTTCAATCAACCCTGCATTTTTCTTCCGAGATCGACTTTTTTATCGACACACCTCTACGATCTGTATCAACTGGGTAAAATTATACTTACTCATTTCTTCTCAGTGCTATAATTAGCTATATTCAACTTTTTTACTTATTTCCATATATACACTTATACACTCACTATCTATCATTTATTTCAACTTATTTACTCATCTATTTTGTTAGGACATAAACAAAAGGCATATTTCATAACACCGTATCTTAATGACAGGAATATTTTCGCCATCACCCAAGTTAATACCACACAATTAGCCACAACAACAGATTCACAATTAGGAGAGCATCAAGGCAACACATCCCTTGTACAAACCTCACTACAAATTAAAGACCAAGAAATAAATACGTCAGTTCCAGATGATAAGTGGGAAACCCCCCTTGACGTAGCAAGTGAGGACTTTGTCGCTGACTTGCACACGTATGCCAATACACTTAACAGGGTTCACCGTTCCGGCCGAATATATTCTACCATTCCTTCACACAACGATAAACAAGTCCAAGTTAAATTAACAGAGCAAACAGTGAAAATGAATAACGAAACAAATACCGTGGATCAAACTTCCCCACCTCATGTTTATGTTTACCATGAAGATAAAACTGCCCCAAAATTCTCTGGCACAGAAAAAGATCCCATTGATGTCATTTCATTAGTCAGTCAGCGCGAACAAATGTTCATCAAGCGCCACATACTAGATGAACAAGAGAAAATTGCCATTTTTTCATCTTGCATAAGCCAGGAAAGATGTCCAGCAAGCAATTTATTGCGATCGGACAAGCTCCTTAAAGCTAGGACATATGATGAATTTAAAACTGAATTTTTGAAGAAATTTTCTGGAGGTATGAACTTCTTGCCAGGTATAATTCCATAATTACATAAAATTGTAGAACTTGTAAGGGAGCACACAACAAACCATGTGCTCAGTGAAATAACTGCTGATGTCTCCACAATCAAAAGAACATTGTTAGTTACTTTGGAAAACTCAAATTGGATAACAGATGATGGAAAGATGTCCCCAGACCTCGTCGTGGACATCATTGGTTATGTAGCTGCCTTGTGTAAATTACCTGATAGGACCCTTAAGATCGCCAAGACGATCGCGTACACCCCAGGCATGTGCTTACTAGACTTAATGAACGAGGTAGAGATGCAGTGCAGTAAAGCAGGTATGGTCGACACACCCGCACATTCTAGTAGAATGAGACCTGAGACAGTATCAGCTGTGAAAACATCTACACCGACCCCAAACAGAGAACAAAATCGATCGCAACCCGAAAGCAGGCAGAGCAAACAACTAAACGTGTCGAGGGTTCGATCACAAACACCAGGCTACACGCAGTTTCATAAGTTTTCACGCAGCCTGAGCAGATCTCGCGACACAAACAACACTACATATGGGAAGTCACCTGGTAGGTCACAGTCAAGAGATAGGTCCATTCTATGTCATTATTGTGCAAAACCAGGACACACAAGGAATGAATGCTTTATCAAATCAAAAGAGGATAGACAAAAGACACAAGGATTTGGTCCTTACTGTAGGCATAATAGATCCCAAGGGCACTGGACCAGTAACTGCAAAACAATAGAAAAAATTGTGTCTATGTTCAAATCGGGGGAAGACCAAGTCATGACAAAAAACGAACAAACGTAAAGAAAAGCAAGTCTAAAATTCACATAAGAGGCATGTTGGGAAATGAGTGTATCTTGATACCAACTGTATGTGGGGATCAAAACGTTTCTTTATTTTTAGACACAGGCTCTCCAGTGAACTTAATAAAACAAGAAGAAATAAATTGAATTTTTAAAAATAATAAGAAAGTAACTTTTCTGGAAGAAGCTGATTTAGATTTACATACGGTAGATGGAAAAAAATCACTGTAAAAAGTATGATAAGGTTAAATATCAGTTTCACAGAGACTACAAGACCATTCTCTGCATTTTTCTATATCGTTGAAAACTTAGCAATTAAAGCTCATATGTTACTGGGCTTAAGATCCATGAGAGCAGAGAACATAACTATACTCCCACAAATGAATGGTATAGACTTTGACAATGAATTCATAGAGGAAATACCTTCAGAGCCCTCACCGATTAGTAAAAGAGAACCAAAAAGAATTGGTAATATTTAAGGTTTAAACAAACATACACAAACAGATGAGTGTATATATCCACTCCAACCACCAGCCCCATCCTCCAGAATTAGTGACCCAGATAACAGTACTGATTTATCAATTTTTCCAGCCCATCTCACCAATGATTTAGTTATACCACCTAATTCCTACATGAAAGTTACCATAAAGAGAAAATTACGGAATAGTACTGTTCTTGTCTTAAAAGAATTATGTAAAGTAAAGGGATTGTCAGTAGAAAACGCATTATGTCAGATGAACGACGAAGGGCAAACTCAGATATTCATAATTAATCACATGAATGGGGAAGTTCAGTTGAAAAAGGGGACTTGCATAGTTAATATTGAAAAATGTCCTGCCCCTGTGAAGGAACTAGTTATAGCTGGAGTGACAAGTGAGATAAAATCTACGGATAGAGAAAGAATAAAAGAGAATTTAATTCACTCAGGTGAATTTAATGAAGAAAATGATTTGTTAACCCTGCTGGAAACACACAGGGACACCGTAGCATTACCCGGAGAACAATTAGGGTGTACTAACTTGATTAATCACATGATTAATGTGCACCCAGAAACACCACCAATTTTCGTACCAGCTTACCGCATACCACACTCCCAACGTACACTTGCAAATCAGTATGTTGATGAAATGTTAAAACTTGGAATTATTGAGCCTTCAGTCTCCCCGTGGAATGCCCCATTATTCTTCGTGCCCAAACGAAATGGAGAAATGCGTGCGGTAGTAGATTACCGTAAACTAAATAATCACACAATCCCAGACAGATTTCCCATGCCATTGCTAAGCGACGTTCTACAGAATATTGGCCCTGAGAATAACATATTCTCAACCATCGATCTCCTAAACGGCTATTATCAGATACCGGTTTCGGAGGAGTCACGTAAATACACTGCCTTTTCCACAAACAGAGGCCATTACCAATATACAAGAATGCCAATGGGACTGAGGACAGCCCCAGGCACATTCCAGCATCTTATGAATTACGTATTGTCCGGAATTTTAGGACAAGGAATATTTGTTTATCTTGACGATATTAAAATTGCAACGAGGAATATTAAGGATCATCTCAGGAAATTAGACTTACTCTTACAAAAGCTTAGTGATGATGGTTTAAAAATTAACTTCCTAAATGCAAATTTTGCCTTAAGGAAATAAATTTCTTAGGCCACAAATTAAGTTCTAATGGTATTCACACCACTGATGACAAAATACAGGCAGTGAGAGATTTTCCTGAACCCACTACGACTGACGAAGCTAGACAATTTTTAGGTCTGGCTGGGTACTATAGGTCATTCGTACCACAGTTCTTTCATATAGCCTTTCTTCTATTCCAGCTACTCAAAAAAGATACTGTATTCCAATGGGAAGAAGAACAAAAAAGGGCATTTAACAATCTACAAATTAAACTAACAAATGCACCTTGTTTAGCATATCCAGATTACACAAAATAATTTCTTATTTGTACAGACGCATCAGTTAAAGGATTAGGGGCTATACTGATGCAGGAAGATAAAAGAGGAAAAAATCAACCAATTGCATTTGCCAGCAGACAAACAAGAGGTGCAGAGAAAAATTATTGCACTGCAGACTTAGAGGCACTTGCAGTGGTTTTTGCATTACAAAAGTTTCGAGATTTGGTATATGGTTACGAAGTCCACTTATTCACCGACCATAAACCACTGGTGGGTATGTTTAAAGAAAAACTCCTTTCTGGGAGGAGAGCAAAATGGAAATGTACAATTGAAAACTACAATGTACACATTCATTATATACAAGGTAAAATGAACATAGTAGCTGATGCATTATCTAGGAACCCGAACACAATTCAGGTCGCGGCATTAGATCTCAAAGGAAATATCCCAAACCGCGATGATATCGCAAAGGCACAAAGACTTGACCCAATATGGTCTAAAGTTATATACAAGTTAGAAAGTGGAGATGACATACAATTACCCAAACTGCATGTCCCACTCGAACAATCCACAATGGTCAGTAATACATTATACAAGATTAACTCTAAACAACCAAAACGCCAAAGAAATACTAACCAGTTGGTATGGTCGTACCATTCTAAAGTGGCGGTTTGGGTGGGGCACGAACCTCTGTACAGTGTTGCCACGTTTTCCATACTCGCGATGCCCCTTCTCTCTCTCTCTCTCTCTCTCTCTCTCTCTCTCTCTCTCTCTCTCTCTCTCTCTCTCTCTCTCTCTCTCTCTCTCTCTCTCTCTCTCTCTCTCTCTCTCTCTCTCTCTCTCTCCTGGGGGGATGTGCATCACCCTAGGGAATTTTGTTTCTTTTATGTCTTATAAACTTGTGCTTTCATTTCTTTATTTTGTTTTTTATATTATTGTTTTACATATGGCGCCAGATGACCTCGGTGTTACGGCGCCTTTTCATTCAATCATTCTCGCCCTCCTTCCTTCCCTCCCTTCATCTTTCCCTCAGCTTGACAATGCACTCAACACTGCCCCTTGCCTGCCTTCTCTCTCTCTCTCTCTCTCTCTCTCTCTCTCTCTCCCTCCTTGGGGAGATGTGCTTCACCCTTGGGAATTTTGTTTCTTTTATGAGTGACTTATAAACTTGTTCTTTCATTTCTTTATTTTGTTTTTATTATATCTAATTATGTTTTAAAATATTATTGTTTTACATATGGCGCCAGATGACCTCGTTGTTGTGGCGCCATGATTTGTTTTCATTCAATCACTCTCTCCCTCCTTCCTTCCCTCCCTTCCTCCATCTCTCACTAAGCTGCACTCAACACTGCCCCTGGTCTGGCTTCCCCCCCTCCCATCTCTCTCTCTCTCTCTCTCTCTCTCTCTCTCTCTCTCTCTCTCTCTCTCGTCTGTGGTATTTTAGGATACATTTTGGTTATTTTCTTTTACGTTATAATGTACATATTGTAAATTTGACTTTATTTCCACACCACCCAGGAGGTTAAAGTCTTGGCGCGTTTTTTTTAAGAGGTGTCCCCAGACAGGCCTCTTCCTCTATCCCTCACAGATGACCAGGGTCGGACTGGGTGTGTGTGAGTGTTGCCGTTCACGAGGGTTTAATGTATATATTTTTTTTACTAAGAAACTGGCATATTTTTGCTTATAATCCTGCATATTATCTTATAATCATAATTGTGACATTATTACCAACCCAGAAATACGGTAACAGCCAATAAAAGTGACTCCTTTTTTTTTTAAGCAACACTGTAAAATAATTATGCCACGTTTCTGTATTGCCGTATAAATATTTTATGCATAATCGGTTTACTGTTCTTTCATATATCATAATACACACGTTACCATTATATTCGTATGTGTTTATCTTATTGTGATGCCTATTACATATATCAGAGCCGTTCACTTAGAGGGTATGGAACACGTGGCACCACTGTACAGAGGTTCGTGCCCCACCCAAACCGCCACTTAAGATTGGTACCACCTTAGTACCTAATGACATGATACCCCAGGTATTACGAACGATACACGATAGCCCACATGCAGGACATCCTGGAAAAGATAAGACATTCAAACAAGCCCAGCTGTTATATTACTGGCCTTCATTAAGAAAAGATATAAACAATCAAATAGACAGATGCGAATCATGTGCAAAACACAAAGGATACCCAATCACACCTGCACCGATGGGTAATTACCCTGTACCACATCAACCATGGGACGTTGTCGCTGTTGATTTACTCAAGATGCCATTATCATACAATAATAACCTATACTTATTCGAAGCAACGGATCATTTTTCCCGTTATGTCATTTTATCTCCAATCAAAGATAAGACAGCAGAGACAGTAGCAAAGGCAATAACAGATAATGTAATATGTCACTTTACTACCCCAAAGGTACTAATAAGTGAAATTGGAGGAGAATTTAATTCTGAGATCTTACAAGAAATATGTAAACAATACAACATCAAAAATGTTAACGTTTTAGCCTATCACCCAGCATCGAATGGGTTGGTAGAGAGACAAAATAAAAAAGTATTAGATGTGCTACGACACATTCTCAGTGAAAATTATGCAAGCTGGGATGATTGGATTCCCAGAGTAGAAGCCTCAATTAATGGATCTCTAAATAAACCCATAGGTGACACACCACATTTCATTATATATGGGACAGATAAAAAACTACCATATGAGGTCCTAGAAGGTGACAGTATGCCCATATACAATTACGATGATTACTCTAAACTCCGTTTACGTGAATTCCAGGACATACACAAAAGAGTCAAAAAACAATTAACGATGTCCAAGGAAGAAATGACGGAGGCATTTAACAAGAATGCATGAGATTCACCTATCACCTTAGGAGACATTGTTTATGGTATCATTCATACGAGAGACAATAAATTATCCCCAAAATTTGAGGGCCCATACAGAGTAATTAACAAAAAAGCAAAGTTTTAATTAAGTCACTGTCAAGTGGCGAAGAGAAACAAGTTCATATTGACCATTTAAAACGAGTTTCAAGGGAATTATCCAATAATTATTCAGCATCGGATACAACCGAACAGGTGAAAGTACCTCAAGAAACCAAGCAAGAAAACAACAATGATTACAAAAAGAAATTAAGGTCATATACCAAACAATCGAACATAGGTGCAACTGTTCCAATAAAATCTACAGTACATCATTTACGAGAATTAAATATCGATTTAAACTCCTTCTATAAATGAAATAACAATCAACCGTAACGCACATCATCACTATCATCGACCACTGCATGACCATATTAGGAAATTAATAGATTTTTTTTTTTTTTCGGTAGGTTACGATGAAGGAACTTATGCTATGGATTCTCCTCTACATAGCAAGAGGATATGCACACTTAGACCCCCAACACATAGTACGACAAGGATGCCTCATAGCTCCAACGGCCACGACTACAGTCGTTAAGGACGTCATGAGTACTGAAATAAGTCTAGATTACTTGTATGAATTACCTACTTATCTAGACAGTCTTGCGAAGCCTTTGCGAACTCTGGACTTCATGATAGGAAATTATGTTTCACAAGCACATAACACAAAGGAAGTGAATGAAATGGAAAGTTAGCGAAATGGAAACTAGAACAGGCAAAGTCAGCTGTGCTCATCATGATCCAAGATCTCCCATCTTATGGAACGGAGGTACTGAGCGACAGGAACATCACACGTACTCGCCAAAAGCGCGATTTGTTCCACCTGGGTGGCACAGTTCTTGGGAACATCTTTGGATTGGCTACAGAGGATGACCTTAAAGAAATAAACAACAAATTTAACAAAATAGCTCAGACACTAACATACCAAGATAAATTCATCACAGGACAGAACTCAGCAATGAAGACAATTGTGAAAAATCTGAAAAAGGCAGAAAACATAGCTCTAGAAAGTGTAGATAAAATAAATGAAATGGAAGGAAACATTACACTTTTCCAACACTTCTCCATCATCACAGAACATATTGACACGATTCTACTACAATCAGACAACACTAGAGATCGTTTCAGGGCACTTATGCAAGGAATTTCGAATGCTGGTGATGGCAAGATCACAATTGACTTACTCCCAGTTCATGAGCTACGTCAGATAATTAATCAAGGCATACATAAACATAAATTGAAGCCTTGGTTCCGCAGTAGGGAATTCATGCAATATTATCCATATGTAGAAGCAGCACTAACACCAACATCAGTAGTAGTTCATGTACCATTCATAACTGAAGACCTGTTCACAGTATACCAAATACACCCCTTCCCCTATAAAAATAACAACACTTTGGTCATCATCAACATGAACGCAGACACCGAACTCATCATGGTCTCCAAGAGACGGGACACTGTCACTTTCGCAAGTGAATCAACGATTGAACAAAAGTGCCGCACATCCTTACATGCTGTTCATCTTTGTCCTGCGTACATTTTAACGTTTCAGCCTACTGATGCAGTCCCTTCTGAAATGACTATCATCAGAAATGATAATATTCATAATCATTGCAACTTCACTTTTGCCCCAGATAAACTTGTACACCATCAACGCATCGGACACTCACATTTTTCTTATTTCACTCATAACACATCAGTTTACATAGTCTGTCCAGATATACCACCATCTCATACTTCAGCCTCAGGATTATACATAGCACCAGACTACTGTGCGGTATTTACACCAGCCATGTCTACTTTATCCACCATCAATCACTACACCATTCTCAATCATACACACAAACATTTCCACCCACTGCCTGATATGGACTTAAACACGAGCACAAGTATTAAGTTGACTTCCCCTAAGTTTGAAACTATGCAGCTGATCAATGAAACAATGAAGCCCTGGAAAGATTTGAGTTTGAGTATGTTCAACCCATATTATGTGTACAGTATAGCCCAGCACCTACTGTCTTTATAATCTGCATTGTATTTGCAGTACTGCTGTTCGCAATGCACAGAATGCATGCAAGAATTGCTAATTTGGAGTCAGTATTTAGTGGGGGGAGAGTTAACATCCAAGTTAACCCCCCTAAATGAAGTGTACATATTTTGTATATAGTATTAATTATTTATCTATCTATCTATCTATATATATATATATATATATATATATATATATATATATATATATATATATATATATATATATAATACAAAGAAGAATGACCCATGATATAGAAGTATGGCATACCAGTACCATTATCTTTAAATGAAATATTAATTACTCTTACCATAATCTTAATTTTATTTTTTTTTTCCTTCTTGCATGTATGCATTTCACTACAATAACCCAAGTACATACTGTATTACAGTTAAATAGTTTACCTTTAGTGCATTTATTCAAATATGTACACAACTTGTTTAAAATGTAATATTACTGGATCATTGCAATTTACTATGAATATTATATGTATACAATATTATAATCAATATTATGTACTAATAGATTAGCATATGTCAATGATAATTGCTGTCGGAGGACCTTCAGCAGCGTGGCCGAGCAATGTTATGAGTCCATATTATAATTACAAATCATAATAGATAGATAGATAAATAGATGGATAGACAGCTCCATGCGAGCCTGGGAAAGGGAAATGATCTTGCAAGTTAACTGAGGAAATGTTGACGACAGATTAGGAAGTAGCAATGTCGGGAGATGATGTAGGTGTAGTGTGTCAGCGAGATAGCAGGGGAACAAAGCCTAGTGACATACACACATACTCACACACAGGTTTCTTGAACTTTCCAACCACAGTGTAACAAACGTGACACGACCCCTGTTTCACCAGAATTTAGGAAAGAGAGCTCAGAAGGAGGCTAGCATTTGAGCAGATAGGTAGTGGAGAGAGTGAACAAGAAAGAGGGGCTCAACTAGACTTACTTATTATATTGCCTCTGTAAGACATACCCTGCTCAACTTAGATTCTCTGAAGATAATAAATGAAGATCAACTCCTTGTATTCATCTCTAATTCCCACTTCAAGAAATTGAGAGTGACAACTAAACCACAAAACTTCTCTACAAGTAACTACAAAGTCCTTTGTGACATATATATATATATATATATATATATATATATATATATATATATATATATATATATATATTATGTCCCCGTCCCACGCTGCCACAGACTCCAACAGCAGTAGATCAGTATAGGAAGGGTGTTATATATATATATTATGTCCCCGTCCCACGCTGCCACAGACTCCAACAGCAGTAGATCAGTATAGGAAGGGTGTTGCCCAGGGAGTTGTTCTTCCTAGAGGCAGCCTTTCAGTGTACAATGACACAGCAGCACGGGGGTTGAAAAGAAACACTAGCCTCTAAAGTTCACTGTCTTTATTGATCCAAGGATTTTTAAAATAATCCAGGCTTTCAAGTGCAGTCTTGTATCATCTATCAGTACTGTTAGTGTGTAGCTATCGGCAGTGCTGCTAATACCACTAGTACTTGCATCCAGTGTTACCAATTTAGCCATTTTTCTGTTTGCCTGGCCAACAGACCTCGTCTCCCTTACCTCCTCCCCTGCCTAGCTACAGCCTGGCTGTGCAAAGCAACTCCTGGCTGTTTTTTCCATTCGCTTTTTCCATTGAAATGTGCCCTAGGCCCTATTCTCATACTAAAAAATATATACACAATAAAAGGGAAAAGTATACTGCCATTGGCCATGAAGTAGCTAATTTATCACCTGGCAACACCCCACGTACACTTGGTCGCTAATTCTCCCTGTTCATTACCCATTGAAATGTCCCTTATGACCCATTTTCATACCAAAAAATATATTAAAAAAAAGAGAAAAGGGTAAGTGATACTTCCATTGACCTGGAAGTAGCTAATTTATCGTGTATTGTCTAGAATTCCTGCTATCCCCGCTGGAGGGGCACAGTGCGGTCCAGCCATCCCCGCGGGAAAGGGGTTAATGATTGCCAACTTCACTTCACCATTTTCACAAGTACCAATTATATGCAATCTTTACTAACCGCAAGTACACTTAATGCTTGCCAACAACACTTCACTGTTTTCACAAGTACCTAAGATAGACGGTCTTCACTATCTGCAGTTACACTGTAGCTTACTGACACTCAACTACACTCAAACTAAACAGAAAACTGAAACTGCTCTAGTCTCCTCCCAATCCTTATATAAGCTTGCACTGTTCTAGAATGATCTATATTCTAGGAGATGCAACAGTTCCCAACTCGGAGATATCCAAAACATGCCAGAGTTTACTTACACTGCATAAGACTCTAAATTATTTAGCATATAATTTAGATAAAATTACATAAATGAACAATCACATAAATAAAACATTATAGAGGAAAAGAGAATAAAATTTAATGCATAACTTACTAAATACCTCTGCTCACAAACAGCAGGCTAACTAGCAACTCTGACATTAATGGTGCTACTAGAATCACTGATAATGTCGGGAATACTCTAGCACTTCCTAACTGGCAAATCCCTCTTCTCAGTACTACTCCCTCCCTAATCTTTTTGTCTTCCCCACAAAACTAAACAATGTATACAAACATAACCCTTAATTCAAAGGAAATATCGAATTATACATAAAAATAATCCTTCAGCATATTAGGTCTTCTCCTATGCCACTTCCGATGACAACCCTGCTCTTCCACACAGTCCACCACTCCAGGAATGTCTTGATCCTCTTCCTGATTCACTTCCTACCCCAGGAAACTGTCACCTTCTTGTAGTTCAGCTTCTTGGTCCTACTCAACATCCTCGGCTGGTGGTGAGCATGATTCCTCAGAGACGTCCCAGCTGTACTGTTCCGGCCCATGGTACTGCCACAGACGTTTCACGTGTACCACCTTTAGACAAGACTTCCTGCCTCCCCGAATCTGGTATGTTATGTCCGATAGGGGGTACAACACAGTGTAAGGCCTGTCCAACAGGTTCAGCAGCTTTGGTGACTGTCCCTTCTTTCACTCAGGACTGGATAACCAACTTGTTCACCATCCTTGAAGCTCACCTCACTTGCCTTGGCATCATACTTGCACTTCATTACCTCTCCTGAAAACTTAAGGGCTCCTCTCACTTGATGATGTACCTCAGCCAGCCTTTCCTGAAGATGCTTTGCATAGCTGGAGATGTCTGTAGGCAGCTCTTCACCAGGAGGTTTTCCCATTAACAAGTTAATGGGTAAGCATAACTCGTGGACCAACACCAGTTGTGCATGGACGTAGCCAGTAGACTTATGGGATGCAGACCAATATGCCATCAACAATGCAGGTAATTTCTGGTTCCATTCTCTTTGTCCTTCTATGTAGTACTTGGCCACTATTTTTCCCAGGGTCCTGTTGAATTTTTCCACCATCCCATCTGACCGTGGCCTTAGCAGAGTTGTCCTGTTCTTCCTGATCCCCAATAACTTGCAGCTCTCATGGAACACAGCAGACCTGAAATTTCTGCCCTGGTCTGAATGTAGCTCCTGTGGCATTACAAAACAACAGAAAAACTGGTCAACCAACACCTGAGTGACAGTTGCAGCCTTTTTATGGGGGATGGCATAGGCTTCTGGCCACTTTGTGAAGCAGTCCATGGCAACACATATGTACTGGTTTCCTCTCTCAATGAGTGGTAGATGCCCAGCAATGTCCACCATGACTCCATCAGTGAACCCACTTGGTACAGCTGGAGAGGGGCTCAACTTTTCTTGGGTCCCTTCTTGGCACAGCATACATCACAGGCCCAATACCATTCTTCAGCATCCTGAAGCATGCCAGTCCAGTAGAACCTCTGTCACAGCTGACTTTGAGTTTTCTTCACTCCCAGGTACCAACTAGAGATCTTGTTATAGGACTCATCAAGGATCTTGGACCTCATATTCTTCAGAACCACCTGTTGCCAGTACTTACTGAGGCCATCGGGTGTCTCCCACTGATGCTCCAGAAGTCCGAAGAAGATCCTACTGACTCCAGTAGCTCTTGGTTGCAGGGCTGAATCAAGAAACCTTTTCCCAGTATGGTCACATTGTACTGTGCTGGTGCCACTCTAGCACTGGTCGTATTTCTGCATCCTCTTCAGGTCTTCTTCATCTGACACTGGACCTGTCACTGCAGTGCAGTTGCATTTCTTACTATGATCTTCTTTACAACACTGCTGGCACTCTGGGTCACAAGGCCGACGACTCAGGCTGTCAGCATTGCAATGTACCTGCCCAGGACAGTGCTGCACCTCACAATTGAGCCAATCCAGCTTCCGGAGCCAGCATGTCAGTTGTCCTTCCAGATTCTTTAATGTCTTCAACCACTTCTGTGCTGCATGGTTTTTCCTGATGAAGTAGGACCCATACAAGTAGGGATGGAAGAAATCAAGGCTCTTCATCAGTGCCAAGAGCTCCTTATGGGTCACACAGTAGTTCCGCTCTGGTGGGCTGTGCTTCTTGTTGTAATATGCTACCACATGCTCTTTTTTGTCAACCTTCTGCTGCAGGCCTCCACCAATACCATGGTCACTAGCATCACAGTCCAGACTGACTCTGATTAAGGTATGGCAATACTGATGAGCTTGCCAATGCAAGGTTCATCAAAGGCCTTCTGAGTTACTGCTATGCACACAAACTTCTGCCTTTTCCTCAACAACTTCTGCAGAGGTCCAGGTATCATTGCAAAGTCCTTGACAAAATACTGGTAGTACAGTAGATACACAAGCCCAGGAAACTCTGTAGCTCCTTCACATAAGTTGGAACCTGCCAGTGTTTCACAGCTGCCGCCTTCTCTGGATCAGTATGGACACTGCCCTCTCCTACAATGTGTCCCAGATACTTCACTTCCTTCTGGAAACCACTTCTTGGGGTTCAGTTTGAGGTGCGCTGCTCATATCCTATTAACCATCTCTGACAGCCTCTCCAATTCCTGGTCGAAAGTCCATCCAAACATATTATATCATCCAGATACTGTAGATGTGAGTTGATTACCAGTACAGGCCTTCCAGAACACGAGCCATGAGATGCTCAAAAGTAGCTGGGGCATTGCATAGTCCAAATGATATATCTTTAAACTGCCATAAACCCTACTCATATGAGAAGAAAGTTTCCTCCTTCTCCTCTGCAACCTTGACGTGGTGGTATCTAGCCAAGTAATTTCCCATTCCTACTACACTGCTTGCCACCTGTTCTTCTGTCTTCTCGCACACTGCTCATCAAGGTTCTCCTGCATTTCCTCAGTGGTGGGGCTTCTTGGGAAAAGGTGGCTGGTTATTGCCTCTTGTCACCAGCCTTCAATGATTTACCCTTATCCTTCACATTTGGACACTCATAGCTGAAGTGTCCCACCTCACCACATGTCCAACACCCGTTCATTGCAATCGTGGGTTTCCTTGCACTGTTCCATTCTTGGTCCTCCAGTTGTAACAATCCACTTTCTTGCATCCTGACTTCCTGCAGAACAAGCAACCTCCTCCGGTCTTCTCCTGTTCCCTCTTCCAATTTTCACAGCACCAGCAACTTCCTTCAAATTTTTCCACTACATGTACAGCTCCGGACAGATGAAACGGCTACACCCCATCCACCAGCGACTTGGTTTGGGTCTCAGTGGTTCTGGTAACAGTTGCAGGTGGAGGGAGGGGGGATGTGGGAGGGTGAGGAGGGGAGAAATGTGGGCGGAGTTATATAGGGGGTAGTGTGGGAGGGTGAAGAAGCAGCACAGTCTGGCTGGTGGGAGGGGGAGACGAATGGTTGGGTAGCGGAGACGAGAGTCTGCTGGAGGGTAAGACAGGTGAGTGTGATTAGATGAAAAGAAATTTAAAAAAATGAATTATTATAATATCTACTGCATATATTGCATTTTGTCTACTAAATAAAAACACTGTCTATTATTCACCACCGTATCTGGGTATCCTACTCATTATTATTATCCTTTGGATATTAGGCAATAAATAAAGATATTGGACTGTCTTTCGGACCCGAACCAATTTTTTCATAACTTTTTTCTTCAGCTATTTCCGTATTCCTATTATCCCTCGTGCTTGAAGTCCCCCTTTTTATCACTTTGTCCTATGCCCTACATTTTTTTTTAGGCATAAGGCAGTTTAACTTTCTCTTTAAATAACCATATTTGTCAACAAATATTCTTTTCATTAATCTGTTTAATTACCTGTTTTCTTTCAATATGCATTTGTCTAATAATGGGTGTTACACCTTAATTGGCGCCGCTATTTGACGTTTTGAATAAATTTGGTCTAAATTTACGCATATATTGCAGTCTCTCTCAAGTCGGCTGGCAACCTCACACATCCTCCCCCCTGCTTTCTCCTTCTCTCGCTACCCGTTCCCTCCTTTCCTTTTGTAGTACTGTTTATCTATTCTTTCTCATATTTTTAACCTCATTCCTTCTTACAAACTTTTAGTGCCATAGGAATTTCTCCCTTATCACCTACAGTTCTACTACATGAAAGTGGAAAAAACTGCCATCGGGAAAAGAATAACTGGAAATTTATGGCGAAGATTACGATATTAGTTATTTAGAATGAAAGTGTTGGCAGATACGCATTCTTGACGTGATTATCGCAGCCACAGCATTTCGCCTTCATAAAACAGAAGGACTATAGGTTTCATGCATTGCCTCCTTACGTCCAGCATTACTGTGCAGAACGCCATGTATAACACATTAAGGACCACAAGGACAGTACTGGTAGTCATCGTGATTCTCATGAATCTCTCCATAGGCTATTGAAAACAGTGCTTTATGCTCAACTTCTGAATTATGTTCTCATCATGGCAATGATAGGCAAACATAATAAAAACAATATATACAACCAAATTATCATTTATTATACAACAAAGCTCAAACTGCCTCCGTGCTACCTGAAAAAAATTAAATACCTGATCATATATATATATATATATATATATATATATATGGATGATGCCATGTCGTAGCGCTTAAGGGAATAACAGGGATGACGACGGTGATAATTGTCGCAAGGGAACGAGATGAAAGGAAAATTTTCTCAACCTGAAGTAAATTATAATGGACAGTAATAATTCGAGACCCCGTTTATTGACAATAATTTTTATAGATCTGCATGTCGCCGTTATTGCGTCTCGGAACATTTCGGTAGATGATATAACTGATATAAATTGATAAATGGGTAGAGAGATATCCTTATCGTCTATATTACGTAATAAGTATGATATAGTAATGATAATCCGTCCTGATAGAGTAAATCTTGCTGTGACGGAAGGGTAATATTTGTAAAGCGAACTAATTTATACCACAGACTGTATCAGAAGTGTTTCTTCTTCGTTAATTGAAGCTCGATGAATACTCTAGACTGTATGCCAGGAAGCAGGTGACCTTGGTGTTTCTTATGAGGGATCCGGTTCGTGGCATAGTATGGAGGATGCATAGAGCTCAAATTTATCAAACAGATAGTATCCTCGTAACTGGCCACCTCTTCACCCACTTCCTGAAACTCAGACATGGAGTACCGGGGTGAGAATAACGCCATAATGACTAATACACCACAAACACATGGATATTTATACATCAACGAGAAACGACTGTGGTTCGCTTGTATTATCTATGGACTGCAATAAACACAGTTACTCAGGGCAGACCACCAGTTCCATGTTTTGTCAGTATATACTGAGATGAATGATTCTAACCGAATCAGGTAGATCCTCTCCGTCAACTGAGACAGTGGCATACTGACATGTGAATTAATTGTCATGTCTGGTTATTCTTTAGAAACAGTAAAAAAAAATAATGACTTTTTGTTTACCTGTAGAAACAAATAAAATAGTAGTTAGAGGACAAACTTGTGCCACGTGACACTATGCGAAGTCGTTAGGTTTCCTGCCATGAACAGAGGTGTTAACAGAGGTATCAGCCACCCCGGGGCATCAGTCACACCGATTCAGAATGGAGGCAAGACGTAGAGAGGCAAGACGGAGAGAGGCAAGAGAAAGGAGGATTGGTTTAAGAATAAGGCCGCATTGTAGGGATGCGTGAAGCCGGGCAGTCCATCCGAGCCATCGCTAACACCCTGGGAATTTCCACCAACACTGTCCAAAGGTGGATAAGAAGGTGAGTGTAGATATAGTTCCTCTAATAATAAATAACATAACCGTCAGTTTAGGAGTTAAAGACACATAAGGTTTATGAAATAACACCACATCATGTTCTTCCTGACCTTACTATATAATACATTTACTCTATTTCCTGCCGTCTGGCCAACGCAAGTTTAAATATGGTAACATCGCATTGCACGCTCGTGATTGGCGGAACAAATGTGGTCCTTTACCCTTGGCTTGTTAAGATAAATATTTAAAATTTATGCCTTCATAAATGTATTTTTATTAATCTTTGTGTCGTTGAGTAATAAAATAACGTTAACGAAGGCATAACTTAATTGTTCAGCTCAAAAAGTAAAACGTAATCAACATATGTTCGGTAATCACGAACTGCCAATGCGATAGTGTCATATTTACAAATAATGCCACAATCACGTAGGCCTGACGAAATAAAATAGTATATATTGTAACTGTTTAGGGATGAAAGTTTTAATGTGTAGACAACTAAGCTAGAAAACACGCATCCCGGATAATGTTAGGGTAAGGACTGCAGGTCTACATTAAGTCAGGTGCGACTGTGTTGAATGATTCATGTAAAATCTAATGCCAGACTACTCCTCCCAAAAGCCTCGTTCCCTAGTTTAGCCATCAAAAATTGAGTAAGTAGAGCTGTTATTAAGACAAATTATATAAAGAAAACTACACAGAAAAATCAGATGAAACTGTCACTGTCATATCATAAATATGTAACTGGTGGCAACGAGGTGGTTATCTCGTATCTGAGACTGATACCCGGGTCGGTGGAGTAGGTGGACAATTTTCCGAGCCAACTGTGTTCCTGATCACGTAGCAGAAAGTAGAAACTCTGATGTAAAACCGGGGGTTGCACCCTCATCTAAGGTGCCAAATTCGCCGTGAAATACTAATTATATATATATATATATATATATATATATATAATCATACAGGCTCTACACTTATGAAATTTAACATCGAGTAACCCTATATGCCCAAAGTAATTTCCTCTGCATGGACTGACGTTGTAACGAAACTGGTTGTCCCCCTGCAGTAATTATTAATATATTTTTATGGTCATGTATGACTGAATAGTTTAGTTTATACAAGCGAAAACCTCAGAAATAATACTCACCGAGTATTATTCCTTCTCCAGCAGTTGCGCCTTCAGTGACACACTTCCAAAAATCCTCTGGCTTGTCAACATAACGTTTGCTAGGGTCCTGTGATGCAACCCTGCTTCGTGCAATACTCTTCTCATAGTCTTTTCGCTGATATCATGGTCTGTGCATCGGTTTCTGTGGCGTGTAGTGCAACATGGTGGTTTCCGTGTGGTAGGTTGCCATGCTAGTTAGTGTCCTCTGCTTTACCCAACACAATAAATTTTAGATCAAACAGTGTTGTTCATGGTTATATATATATATATATATATATATATATATATATATATATATAGGATCATGTATTTAATTTCTTCAGGTTACATGTGATTGTGTGAGCTGGTTACACCCTTCAGACTGCAGCACGGAGGCAGTTTGAGCTTTGTTGTATAATAAATGATAATTTGGTTGTATATATTGTTTTTATTATGTTTGCCTATCATTGCCATGATGAGAACATAATTCAGAAGTTGAGCATAAAGCACTGTTTTCAATAGCCTATGGAGAGATTCATGAGAATCACGATGACTACCAGTACTGTCCTTGTGGTCCTTAATGTGTTATACATGGCGTTCTGCACAGTAATGCTGGACGTAAGGAGGCAATGCATGAAACCTATAGTCCTTCTGTTTTATGAAGGCGAAATGCTGTGGCTGCGATAATCACGTCAAGAATGCGTATCTGCCAACACTTTCATTCTAAATAACTAATATCGTAATCTTCGCCATAAATTTCCAGTTATTCTTTTCCCGATGGCAGTTTTTTCCACTTTCATGTAGTAGAACTGTAGGTGATAAGGGAGAAATTCCTATGGCACTAAAAGTTTGTAAGAAGGAATGAGGTTAAAAATATGAGAAAGAATAGATAAACAGTACTACAAAAGGAAAGGAGGGAATGGGTAGCGAGAGAAGGAGAAAGCAGGGGGGAGGATGTGTGAGGTTGCCAGCCGACTTGAGAGAGACTGCAATATATGCGTAAATTTAGACCAAATTTATTCAAAACGTCAAATAGCGGCGCCAATTAAGGTGTAACACCCATTATTAGACAAATGCATATTGAAAGAAAACAGGTAATTAAACAGATTAATGAAAAGAATATTTGTTGACAAATATGGTTATTTAAAGAGAAAGTTAAACTACCTTATGCCTAAAAAAAAATGTAGGGCGTAGGACAAAGTGATAAAAAGGGGGACTTCAAGCACGAGGGATAATAGGAATACGGAAATAGCTGAAGAAAAAAGTTATGAAAAAATTGGTTCGGGTCCGAAAGACAGTCCAATATCTTTATTTATTGCCTAATATCCAAAGGATAATAATAATGAGTAGGATACCCAAATACGGTGGTGAATAATAGACAGTGTTTTTATTTAGTAGATAAAATGCAATATATGCAGCAGATATTATAATAATTCATTTTTTAAAATTTCTTTTCATCTAATCACACTCACCTGTCTTACCCTCCAGCAGACTCTCGTCTCCGCTACCCAACCATTCGTCTCCCCCTCCCACCAGCCAGACTGTGCTGCTTCTTCACCCTCCCACACTACCCCCTATATAACTCCGCCCACATTTCTCCCCTCCTCACCCTCCCACATCCCCCCTCCCTCCACCTGCAACTGTTACCAGAACCACTGAGACCCAAACCAAGTCGCTGGTGGATGGGGTGTAGCCGTTTCATCTGTCCAGAGCTGTACATTCATGATCACTTATCTCTGACCAGAGAGTTAGCCAAAGTCGTGGCCAGGCGTAGGCTGCACAGTCAGACACACTTCACCATTGTTCCAGAAAGGTTCAGTGCTTCAATGAACAATTTTCTAAGCATCACTGAAGCACTTTTGTTTCACATATTATATTTTTTCAAGTAATATATGCATGGTAAGAAATAGACAAATTTGGTTATAGCTGTTACTGTTAGTCTGTAATAAGTGCATGATGATATTTGAATTTCATACTGTGTGTTATTAATCTGTTTATTATTTCACAGAACTACTTCTTGAGGCGAGCCATAGCAGAGAAATATCCACGACTGTCTCAGCAGCCGGCATTCACACAATATATTCTAAGTAAGAATGCTTTGTAATACTTATATCATTGACAACAATTTACTATTACCACCACTTTGAACTGAATGTTTTTCTCTAGTGATAACAGGCCCCGTTGCCCACAGATTTAAATAAGCCTAGATGCCGCATGACATTATTTTAGATGCGTCTGCGCGGCCGCCATCTTGGAATGGTCGAGGCAGACGGTGTCGTGTTCCTGCCGATGGTCAAAGCTGACCACTATTTACCTAGAAATGCAACAGCACTGTGCTGCTTTTGGGTGTTGAAAGCGTTGGAATATATCTATGTTGACACTGATAGCACTAGCGGCTTAACTGTCTGGTTATGCAAATGTCCCTCAGCTGCTTCCCTATCCTCCAAAAGGAGGATGGTGGGTTGCAGAAGGGGAATTTAAGCCTGCAGTCCACCGAGTTCACGTTGCAGACGAATCAGGAACAACCACCATTACCACCACAACAACAGTCACCACCATAATAGCCACCACCACAACCACCACCACCACCACCACAACAACAACAACAACAACAACAACAAGAACAACAACAACAACCACTACCACCAGCACCACATCCACCACCACAACCACCACCACCACAACAACATCAACTACATCTACAACCACCACCATAACGACAATCACAACCACAACAAGACCACCCTCACAAAAACAACCACCACCATTACAACAACAACCACCACCATCACCACAACCACCAGCACATCAACCACCACCATCGCAACAATAACCACCACCACAACAAAAACCACAAAAACCACCACCATCACAACAACCACCATCACTACAACAACCACCACCACAACAAAAACCACCAAAACAACAACCACCACAACAAAAACCACCACAACAAAAACCACCACAACAAAAACCACCATAACAACAACCACCATAACAAGAACAACCACCACCACCACCACCATTACAACAACCACCACAAAAACAATCACAACAACCACCATCACTACAACCACCACCACCATCAATACAACCGCCACCACCATCAATACAACAATCACCACCATCGCAACAACAACCATGACAATAACCACCACCACCACAACAACAATAACAACCACCACAATCACAACAACAATAACAACCACCACAATCACAACAACAACCACTATCACAACCACAACAACAACAATAACCAATACAGCAACAACCACAGTAACAACCACAACAACAACCACAACAATAATCACCACAACAATAACCACCACCACAACAATAACCACCACCACAACAACAACCACCATCACAGCAACAACCACCACAATAACCACCACAGCAAAATCCACAACAACAATCACCACAACAACAACCACCACCACTACCAATGCAACAACCATCGAAACAACAACCACCACCACCATAACAGCAGCAGGAACAACAACAACAACAACAACTAACACAACCACCACCACCAGCACCACAAGAACAACAACCACCACCACCACAACAACAGCAACAACATCTACAACCACCACCACCACAACAACAGCAACAACATCTACAACCACCACCATAACAATCACCACAACAACAGTCATCACCACAACAACAGCCACCACCATTACAACAACAACCACCACCATCACCACAATCACCAGCACATCAACCACCACAATCGCAACAATAACCACCACCACAAAAAAAAAAAAAGAACGAGTAAAATCAGAGGATGGAAGGATGTTAATTGAGATGGATGCAGTAAGGAAGAGATGAGCAGAGTATTTTGAAAGATTGTTAAATGTAGAGGAGGAAAGGGTGGCTGAGATTGTGGCGGATGGAAGAGTGCAAGGAATAAATGTGTTGGGAGAGTTGAATGATTCTTTGATCACGAAGGAGGAAGTGGAGAAGGCAGTAAAGGAGATGAAAACAGGGAAAGCTGCAGGTATGGATGGGTGTGCTGTGGAATGCCTGAAGGGTGGTGGAGTGACTATTGTTGACTGGTTAGTAAGATTGTTCAATGTGTGCTTTGTGAAAGGTATGGTGCCAATTGACTGGGCAAGTGCTTGTGTGGTCCCGTTCTATAAAGGCAAGGGTGATAAGTATGAATGTACTAGCTTTAGGGGTATAAGTCTGTTGAGTGTTGTAGGTAAGGTGTATGGTAGAGAGTTAATTATGAGAGTTCGAGAGGGTACAGAGGGTGTGATTAGTGAGGAGCAGTGTGGCTTTAGGACAGGGAGGGGATGCGTGGATCAGGTGTTTGCTGTGAGACAAGTGTGTGAAACGTATTTAGCGAAAGGCAAGGATGTTATTTGGGCATTTATGGATTTAGAGAAAGCGTATGATAGAATTGATAGGGAGGCTTTGTGGACTGTTCTAAGATTGTATGGACTTAATGCTAGGTTACTAAAAGGGGTGAAAAGTTTTTATGTAAATAGTAGAGCGTGTGTAAGAGTGAGAAATGCTGTGAGTGATTGATTTCCCGTGAGAGTGGGGCTGCGACAGGGATGTGTGATGTCGCCTTGGTTGTTTAATATTTACATGGATGGTGTTGTAAGAGAGGTGAATGCAAGAGTTTTAGGTGGAGGTCTGAATCTGGTGAATGTTGATGGTGGAGAGTGGAATCTGAAGCAGCTACTGTTTGCAGATGATACTGCACTGATGGGTAATTCAGAGGAGAGATTGAGACAGTTGGTAGAGGAGCTTGGAAGGGTGCCTGAAAGGAGGAAATTGAAAGTAAATGAGAATAAGAGTAAAGTGATGAAGTGTACGAGGTTGGTAGATGGTAGGGGGATGAATATAGTTTTGAATGGCGAGTTGCTTGAGGAGGTAGATTGTTTTAAATATCTAGGGTCACATGTTGCTGTGGATGAAGGAATAGATGCAGAAGTGAAGTTTAGAATATATGAAGTAGGAAAGGTGCTAGGAGGAATGAAAAAAGTGTTTAGATGTCGTTCACTTAGAATGGATGTAAAGAGAAGGTTGTATGAGGGTGTTGTGGTACCGACTGCGTTATATGGGGCTGAAACATGGAATATGGGTGTAGGAGAGAATAAAAGTTTGAATGTAATGGAGATGAGGTGTCTGAGGAGTATGTGTGGAGTGACGCGTATGGATCGAGTGCGAAATGATGAAGTGGGAAGGAGACCTGGGGTTGTTCGGGAGATGGCTGGTAGAGTTGAGCAGAGGGTGTTGCGATGGTTTGGGCATATGGAGAGAATGGATAATGAGCGATTGGTGAAAAAGATAACTAGATCTGATGTGAGAGGTGTAAGGCTGAGAGACATACCACGAATAGGATGCATGGACAGTGTGAAGAGAGCGCTGGATGCTAGAGGGATGTCTGTTGGGCAAGGATGAGTGGCTGTGCGTGACAGAAAAAAATGGAGAAAAACTGTGAATGAATAAGTGATGACGCAGCCCTGAGGGGGTATTCTCCCGCATTTGGTCTGATCAGCTAGTCAGGTCAGGTGCGGGTTTGGGGATGGGTCTGTTATGATGTGGCAGGGGTAAACCAGTTCTGCTGTCGGGCCCTGCTGCTGATGTCACTGATTGCATTGCGCAGTTGACCATTGTGCGGTGTGGTGCGGTGAGGATCTGTCCGTTCTCCCATTTGGGGCTAAGATGAGAATGAATGTATTTGAATGGATGAGTAAATGGGGAGTGTGTCGTCCTGTCTCGGCTACCTCCCTTTCCTTGGGGGTAGCAGCCTAGGTATATAGATAGGTAGACAGACAACAAAAACCACCACCATCACAACAACCACCATCACTACAACAACCACCACAACAACAACCACCACAACAACAACAACCACAACAACAACCACCACCACAACAATAATCACCACCACCACCACGATCACAACAATCACCACAACAATAATCACCACCACCACCACCACCATCACAACAACCACCACAACAATAATCACCACCGCAACAATAACCACCACAAAAACAACCACAACAACACCATCACTACAACCACCAACACCACCACCACAACAACAACCACAACAATCACCACCATCACAACAACAACCACGACAATAACCACCACCACCACAACAACAATAACAAAAACAACCACCACAATCACAACAACAACCATCACTAAAACACCCACCACAGCAACAACCACTATCACAACAACAACCACAACAACAACCAAAACAATAATCACCAAAACAATAATCACCACAACAATAACCACTATCACAACAACAACCACAACAACAACCAAAACAATAATCACCAAAACAATAATCACCACAACAATAACCACTACAACAACAACAACCTCCATCACAACAATAACCACCACAGCATCATCCACAACAATCACCACAACAATAACCGCCACCACCAACCACCACCACCACCAATGCAACAACCATCGAAACAACAACCACCACCACCATAACAGCAGCAGGAACAATAATAACAATAACCAACACAACCACCACCACCACCACCACAAGAATAACTACCACCACCACCACAACAACAAAAACAACAGCAACAACGACATCCACAAAAACCATCACCACAACAACCACCACCATCACTACAACCATCACCACAACCACCACCACCACCACAACAACAGCCACAACAACTATAACCACCATCACAACAATGACTACCACAACAACCACCACCATAACAGCAACAACAACCACAATCACCACCACAACAGCCACCATTATAACCACCATCACCACCACCACCACAACAACAACAACCACAACAACAACCACAACAGCCACCACTAACACAACAACAGTCACAATTAGCACAACAAACACCACCACCAACACAATAACCACCACTACCACAAAAAAAAAAAAACACCATCACCATCACCACCACCACCACAACAACAACAACAAAAACCACCATCACCACAACAGCAACCACCACCACCACAACAACAACAACAAAAACCACCATCACCACAACAGCAACCACCACTACCACTACAGTAACCACCATCACCACCACCACAGCAATAACCATCATCACCACCACCACAACAATAACCACCATCACCACCTCCACCACAACAACATTCATTTTCATGGTCTGAATTCACTCTAAAACAAGCGCCACTATTACATGCTTGACCGCTCCAAGATGGTGGCTGCACAGACGCATAGCCGCTGTACTGAAGAATGGGCGACACGCCATCTAGTCTTATTTATATCTATGCCTTTGTCATTCAGTGGGAATGGTTGTCCTTTTCCTACGCGACGTCTTAGCTGCATACCCCCTCTGGTCAAAATGTGTGCCAGTTAATTCCGTTAATTCATTAATAATTATGGTATACATGATGTCAACACTTACATATAGTGGTATATGTTTTTTTTACTTTTTGGAAATTGCTATATTGCAGACTGATTGAAGAAATGTCGTCCCCTGTCAATGAACACAGATTATTAATTTATGGAAGAGAAACCATGAGAAAATAGTAATATCAAAGTTATGAGTAGTACGATTCAGATCACCTGGCTACAGTTCTTTGCCCCGCCCAGTAGTGCAGAGGCTATGTTCCAATGCATGGCTCGTGTGTGGTCATAGCACTGCCCGCCACGCGTGTCTGGTCAGAGATTAGTAATCGTGACTGTACCTGTCCCTTTCTTGCCTTGAATCCTGCACTATGACCTGCCTGAAAAGTGGATGTACTGGACCTGTCATTGGACTCAAATTCTAGAGCCCTGGGTGGTATTTCTTGCATGCTTCTGGGTTGTGCCTGCTTCACTTGCACTTGCAGCTCTGCACTGTCAAGAACAGTGATGAACTGATCTCTCAGAAGAATAGCTAACAGGTTAGGTGTTACTCCAGGGTATGCCCTGTCTGCCATACTCTCCAGGTCACGAGCAAGCTGCTGTAGATATTGTCATCAAGCCCGTACACGAGTCTGAAAAATTACTCTGTAAACCTCAGTCTGGTACATGGTTCCACATCTGCACTCCAGCACTTCTACTAGGGACTGATAACTGTTCCTCTCCTTCACTGACATCTACAGAATTTCCATTGGTGCACCCTTAAAGCTAGTAGCAAGCTGCACTGGCCTCTGCCTATCATCCTAACCATTCTGATTACCATGTAACTCAAACTGTCGAAGGTAAGCTTCCCAAGATACTGTACCACTAAATTCCTGAGGTTTCTTTTTAACTGGACCCCATTATAGCCATGTACATCACTGCTTTGGGGCCTAAAAACTGAAGAATCATAATTAAGGCTGGGGCTTGACACTTCTGCATTCTGATTATTCAACCCTGTCATGCTACCTTTAGATGCTTGGGAACCGTCATGACTCATAACACACTGTCCATTCTTTTCATATGCTCCCTGTACACTAACCTGAGGCTCAGCAGTGCAATATTTCTCTACAGCCTCAATTCTCTCACTAATTATCTTCAACTGGTTGTACACATCCTGTCTACACTCCATCACAGTTCCCTCACAAATTGTCTTCAGCTGGTCATCTCCACTCTGTTTGCATTCTGACACATTATTGCTTACTCATACTACTGCTGCCATAGCTCAGCACATACTTCCTCCTTCAACTGTTGCTGCTCTTGTTCATTTCCCCCATGAAAGCATCTACTTGTCTTTGCATCATCAGTTGTAATTCCCTCTATTACTCCTGTAATGTCTCTTGAAGCTGTTCGTTTCATTCTTCCTGTTGTTCATTCTGTGCCTGTAACTGTTCTTTGAGTTCTTTGTTCTTCATTCTGTGCCTGTAACTGTACACTTTGTGCTTGCAAAACCTTCGTAATGGCAGCCAGTAATGCCTCTTCTTGCCTTGTTTGGCCTTGTGTCTGTACACCTTCTGCCTCCATGTCAAAGGTTTTACTCAATGCAGCCCTTAATGACCACACCCCTGACACCACTGTTACGTCCCTGTCCCACACTGCCATAGGCTCCAACAGCAGTAGATCAATAGGAAGGATGTTGCCCAGTGAGTTGTTCTTCGTAGAGGCAGCCTTTCAC
The DNA here is from genome assembly GCF_032717465.1 of Coenobita brevimanus. NCBI lineage: Eukaryota > Metazoa > Arthropoda > Malacostraca > Decapoda > Coenobitidae > Coenobita > Coenobita brevimanus. The sequence goes on from NC_136980.1 coordinate 26,025,786, forward strand.
TGCAACAGCACAGCAACACAAGCACTGGAAAGAAACACTGGCCTCTAAAGTTCACCATCTTCATTTTCCAAATAACTCCATTTAATGCTTGCCAACTTCACTGTTTGCACAAGTACAAGATATATATAATCCTCACTAACTGAAATTACACTTAATGTTTTACAAGTACCGAAGGTATAGGGGAGGGCGGTGAGGGTTCAGACATTCTTTTTAAAAATATTTATAAAAAATCGGGTTAAAGCAAGAGTGTAATCTGGTTTATGTTAAAATGTTGCCACATCATTTGGCTCTTTAGGTTGATAATATGAAATCCTTAGCTCTTTTCAGCTTTAAGCTATAGTTAACGAAACATAAGTGACTAAATCGTCCGAACCATCCCTACCAGTGGTGAAGGTTCGGACAGTAGGGTGGGGTGGTTCGGCCATATGTATTACTCAGCATATTCTTAAAATTATGTGAGTTATATTGGATAAAAACAAACATTTATTAACTCAAAGATATTTCATTTTCCTAAAGTACAGTATTAAACTTCAGAATCCAAATGAAGTACTTGATATATATATATATATATATATATATATATATATATATATATATATATATATATATATATATATATATATAACTGAAATAACCTTCACCAAATTTAATAATAAATGACTTTACCTCTTACTTTCTGCTACGAGGTAATGCATAATTAGCCTTCACTTTTCACTTTGTAGGCCTTATTTCAGACGGACTAACTTAAGACTTTTAATGCATATTGTAGCCTGCAAAACTGAAATAGAAGTTGTAATACCCCTTCCTTCTTTTAACACTTTGAGGAATAGGTTAAACAAACAAAACTATTAATATATATTCCCTGATAACTATTAAGAATGATGTTTCACTATGTGTTCAAATAAAAATGATCAAAAGCAGCATTATCATTTGATAAGGTCATGACTTGGTAGTATTGGAGGGATAGTTCAGAGTGTTCGAACCATCCCTCTCCTCAACTGTCCGGATCATCCCAGACTTATGTCATTAATTGCCAGGTACTCTCAAGTTTCACCCGAGAGAGTTTAACATTCGTTTTTCATAGCAATATGTTCTACATGCAACACAGATTCACCCTGATAATGCACAGTTCGATGCTTGGCATATTCATAAAGGTAGAGCTTACGATATACACTCAAATTATAACATAGGAGATGCAAAAAAACATAAAATCTGACCTGCATCAAAAAGTGAGGGCTTTCTAGCTTAAGAGATTTCGTGTTGTTGAATAAAACAAACTCTCCCACTTTCACGCAAGATCACACTGCCCTAGGTCCCATATGTTTGTCAGGGAATGCAGTGTCCGAACCATCCTATTGTCCGAACCATCACTGTCCTCCACTACTGTCTTCAGTAACTGCAGTTACACTGCACTGGCACTGAACTAAACTCAGACTGAAATGAAAACAGATTAAAACTCTCTAGTCTCTTCCCCATCCTTATGTGAGCTTGCATTGTTCTACAGTAAAATGATCTACATTCTAGGATGGCAACAGTTGCCAACTCCGAGATATCCAAGACATGCCAGAGTTTACTTACACTGCATAACACACTAAAATATTAAGCATACAGACTGAGATAAAAGTCCATAATTTAACAAAGTCACATAAATAAAACATTATACAGAAAAAGAGCATAAAATTTAATGCATAACTGACAGAATACCTTCACTCACAAACAGCAGGCTAACTGGCAACTCTGACACATAACGGGACTACTAGAATAACTGAGAATCATCGGGAATACTCTAGCACTACCTAACTGGCAAATCCCTCTCCTCGACTAGATATATACCTGTAGAGAGAGAGAGAGAGAGAGAGAGAGAGAGATTACTGTATTTTAGGTAATAATATGATTGGAAAAGAAATAAGAACAATTAGTTATCTGATGGTGAACGATAGTGAATATATGAAGGTAAATATATTTAAACATTATTTATGTTAAAACCATTGATACACCACTGTGATAAGTAAAAAACTACAATAATATACAGGATCCTCAATGTCATCGCCAAGAACTAAGGCCTCAAAATAACTAATACCACACCTGTGCTCTACAACTGGTCTAAGAACCGCACATTTGAATTTGCCCTGTTATATTAACCTTTGACTGAATATTATCAAAACTGATTTACTTTATCATTGTCTGGGCCTCAATTCTTCCATCATATTAACATCAAACTGTACCAAACCTTATTCACGTGTCCTTGTCCTGTGGCCTTATCATTTAGCTTATATTTCTCAGAACTGAATATTTCATCCTTGGCAAACCTTCAACCCTTCAAACAGATTGCTGAAATTCAAACTAAAGTGAATTGGTTTCGAATTTCACCTGGATCACCCTTCTTACAGACAGCCCTTCCTCATTCATCCTTTACTTCATTCTTTCCTTGTGCTTCTGCCTATGTGTAACTTTACACTTCCTCTTCTGTATTTCTTTCCTTCATTCTTTCCTCTTCCTTCTGCCTGTGGGTGACTCTACACTGAGTGACAAGCCAAATGGTTTCCTGGACGCCAGGAAACCATTTACTACGCTGGGTGATAACCATATAACCAAATTTTGGCCCCTGGTGGTTTAGTGAGTAATCATTGTGCTCGAATCGGATTGAGCCGGTGAAGGTTTATATCCAAGGGATGGTTGGGGTTGATTGCTCATGTAATGCCACTCAGGGATGAGTGAGGCTGGTCACTCTCATCTTAAATGTCGGGACCAACCGCTTAGCCCCGGACTCCTACGCTCCTCAAGGGGCAATGTAGGACTGGATGATGGATGGATGGATATATATATCATCATCATCAGCCGTTTGAGCGTCCACTGCAGGATCGCCCTATCCCAACCAAAGTCGGGACGATACAGCCAATGTATTTCTACCAAGTGGCTTAGGCTGTCTGGTAGAGATTGTATGTAGGGTGAGAAGGGCTTGTAAATGTAATTGTAGTGTTGGAGAGGCTTAGGATGTGTGTATAGTCTGTGAACCAAGTGAAACTGGCCCACTAAAGCCAACTGGGTACAAGCATACTTTATAGTAAGTGACACTGCTTCAACCACAGCACCCATTATGTCCGTCAAAGCAGTACTTGGCCGGAAAAACACTCTCAAAGTTTTTTACCCTGGCGAGGCGCGAACCCTGGTTCTCACATGTACGAAAACTCACACTGTACCACTGTACCACAGAGGCTCATATATATATATATATATATATATATATATATATATATATATATATATATATATATAAAGAGAGAGAGAGAGAGAGACACACACACACACACACACACACACACGCATGTATGGATGAGTTTGGGTGGGTATGTAAGAAACGAAATCTAAAGGTGGATGTAGGGAAGAGTAAAGTTAGTGAATGGACAGTTTGGTTGGATGAGGAGGAAATGGAAAATGTAAGTGCGTTTAAGTACTTGGTAGTGCGATGACTAAGGAGGGAAGTTTAGAGGGTGAAATGCTTGAAAGGGTACAACAAGGAAGAAAGGTTGTTGGTTCCTTGAAAGCAGTGATAAGAAACAGGGAAGTGAGCATAGAAGTGAAAAAGAAATTACATTACAGTATTGTGATACCAACTCTAACGTATGGAAGTGAAGTTGGACCTTGTTAGAGGGACAGAAGTCAACAGTGAGAGCTGTGGAAATGAGATATTTGAGAGGAGCATGTGGAGTCACATGGAGAGACAAAGTGACAAATGAGGAAGTGAAAGATCATTGTGGTGTGGATGTGAATGTGATAGGAAGCGTTAGGTGAAACACATTGAGGTGGTTTGGCCATGTGGAGAGGATGGAGAGTGAGAGACTAACGAGGAAAGTGTATGTGAGTGAGGTAGAGGGGGGGGAGTGGAAGGGGAAGGACAAGGATGAGATGGAGGGATGGAGTGGAGAGGTATATGAGAGAGGGGTGTGTGAGTTGGGAGCAAGGCAATGAAATGGCGGGGGACAGGGCGACATGAAAACGATTTGATTGTGGCCACTCTTATGAGATTATGGCGTCTGGCAAAATATATATATATATATATATATATATATATATATATATATATATATATATATATATATATATATATATATATATATATATATATTTTATGTGTCCGACTCTGGGCATAGGCTTCACAGCCTGCACTCAAGGCCCAATAGTCCTACATACCATGCACCTCTACATGTCACCATTTTGGCGTTAACACCCACCTTCCATATTGAATACATGCTAGGGGTGTCTCATACAGGACTGGTGTATTGGTATTAACGGGGGTATTTTTACGACATGTCGGCGGGTCTTCTGGTAGATCGGTAAAGCCTGCTTTTATGACAGTCAAATCCTTAAACCGTTCCCTGCCCCAGCGGGGATTTGAACATGGGTCCGACAGGACTGCAGGCCACCTCTCTACCGATATATATATATATATATATATATATATATATATATATATATATATATATATATATATATATATATATATGTGTGAGTGTGTGTGTGTGTGTGTGTGTGTGTGTGTGTGTATTTGTTCTTGCCTAATTGTTCTAACCTAATTGTATCTCTTCAGGAATGAGTCAGGCTCGTACTGTCCCGTGTATTAAATCATTTTATCATACATATTAAATTTATGAATAGTTTTGGCATACAGTGTTTCATTCGGTAATGCATTCCACTGATCAGTTGCCCTATTTGGGAAACTCAATTTCCTTACGTCTTTATCGCCGCTCATTTTATGTAGTTTTTTCAGTGTCCTCTTGCTGATGCTTCCCCATAGGTTTTGTTTTCATTTATGTCTATTTTCTCTTTCCCTCAGATGCATTTTTATAGCATAACCATGTCTCCATTTTTCCTTCTTTCCTGTAGTGTTGCTAAATTCAGTTTTTCTAGTTTTTCTTCGTAGCTTAGATCCCTCAAGCTTGGTACCCACCTTGTGGCTGCCTTTGTACTTTTTCAATCTCATTTTTTTTTTCTTTTTTTTTTCTTTTTTTTTAGATAAGGATTCCAGACTACTGATGGGGTTGGTCTGATGAATGATGTTAAAATATGTTATCTTTCTCAGCATGTCTTCATTCATATTTGTGAATGCTATTCTCTTATTAGCAAGCAGTGTATACATGTTACATACCTTCTCAACGATATGATCAGCTTGAGACAGTCTGTTACTGATAATCACTCCTAGGTCCTTCTCCCTTTCTGATATGTGTAGGGTTGATCTTCCCAACTTATAATCCCAGTCTGGTCTTTTTTCTCTTTTACCAAAATGAATTATATGAGACTTGTCCACATTCCATTTCATTTGCCATTTATTGCTCCATTCTAGGAGTTTATATAATTCTTCTTGTAGCTCTCTGCATGAATATGTGTAATTTTCCTTTGTATTTTTGTATCACCTGCAAACATATTTAGATAGCTTCCATTTCCAGTGTTACTATGTTATTTATAAATACTAAAAACATAATTGGTGCCAGCACTGATCCCTGTAGAACTCCACTAGTCACTTCCCTCCATGAGGAGTAATTTCCCCTTAGTCTATCTATTCTATCTATATCTATAGCCCGACGCCTTAATCCCACAAAGGGTGGCTGCAGACAAAACGCCTCCAAGTCACTCTGTCACCCACCATTTGGCTCCCCTCCCTCCAACTCACCCCCCCCTCCCTCATATACCTCTCAACTCCATCCCTCCACCTCATCCTCGGTCTACCCCTCCCTCTCCCTCCCTCCACCTCACCTACATACACCCTCTTAGTCAGTCTTTCATTCTCCATTCTCTCCACATGTCCAAACCACCTCAGTGTATTTCTCCTAATCTTTTCAACCACATCCACATCTACCCCACAACGTTCCTTCACTTCTTCATTCGTCAACCTGTCCCTCCACGTCACTCCACATGCTCCTCTCAAGTAACTCATTTCCACTGCTCTCACTCTTGACTTGTTCCCCTCTTGCAAGGTCCACGCCTCGCTTCCATACGACAGGGTAGGGATCACAATACCATCATGCAGTGACTTCTTAACTTCCATACTCACCTTCCTATTTCTCATCACTGCTTTCAGTGTACCAACAACCTTTCTTCCCTGCTGTACCCTTTCACGTACTTCATCCCCCAAAGTTCCATCCTTACTCATCACACTACCCAAGTACTTGAATGCACTCACATTCTCCATATCCTCACCATCCAACCCCACTGCACACTCAGTGACTTCATTCCTCTCAAACACCATAACTTTACTTTTGTTTACATTAACTTTCAGCTTCCTCCTCCTACACACTGTCCCAAATTCATTCACCAAACCTTGCAACTCCCATTCATCTTCACTCAACAATACTGTATCATCAGCAAACAGCAACACCGGAATCTTTCAAATCTCACCCTCATTCATTAGGGCCACACTTTTGCCTAAACAATATTTTGTGCTTCAATTTTATGAAACTCATAAACAGGTTTATAAATAGTTCAAGCTAACTATTTTGTGTTCGCAGTTATCGTTGTAAACTACCTAGTCTTAATTATCTGCGTTCTAATTGGAGTTGCTTTTGTAACACTTTTAGAACGAAAAATTCTAGGTTACATTCAAATTCGTAAAGGACCCAATATCGTAGGATTCCTAGGGCTACTCCAACCATTTGCCGACGCCGTAAAATTATTCACCAAAGAACAAACAATACCAACTATATCCAACTGCCCTACCTTGCACCTCCTTTACAACCCCATCCATATATATATTAAACAGCCATGGAGACATCACACACCCCTATTTCAGTCCCACATTGAGATCAAAGAACTCACTCAGCTCACCATCCACTCGCACCGTAGCCCTAGCTCCCTCGTACATACTCTTCACAGCACTCAACAATTTCCCCTCCACTCCATATATTCTTAATACCTTCCACATACCTTGCCTATCTATTCTGTCATAAGCTTTCTCCAAGTCCATGAAGGCAGCATACACTTTCCTTCCCTTCTCTAGATACTTCTCCACTAAACATCTTAGAACAAATATCTGATCTACACACCCTTTTCCCTTCCTAAATCCCCCTTGTTCTTCTCCAACTAGCTCCTCTGCCATATGCCTAACCCTGTCAATGAGTATTCTACCATATATTTTACCAGTCACACTAAGAAGGCAAATACCCCTATGGTTACCACATACTTCTCTCTCCCCTTTTCCTTTGTACAGAGGAACAATTATACCTGATTTCCAGTCCTCTGGAACCCTTCCTTCTTACCAAGCCAATCTACACAACTTCCATATCCACTCCACAACAATCTCACCCCCATACCTAAGCATTTCACCACACACTCCATCAATTCCTGGGGCCTTTCCCAGCTTAATCTTCTTCATCGCTTCCACTACTTCCGACCTACTGATCCCTTCCTCCCTCCTCTCATCTATTCTTCTCCCAGCCATTCCCCAACCACTTATACTCACACTGTTCTCACTCTCTACATTCAACAAATCCTCAAAGTGCTCCTTCCATCTCCTCAATTTCTCTCTCTTCTCCACCAACAATCTATTATTCCTATCTTTCACTCCCCTACTATTTCCCCTTTCACACTGCCTTACTTTCTTTACCTCCTTCCAAAACAATTTCTTACTCTCCCTCCATTTCACACTCAGATTCCTCCCAAACTCTTCATCCACTTTCTTCTTACTCTCCTTCACCAGTCTCTTAACCTCCCTTTTCCTGCTCACATATACCTCTCCCTTCTCTCTCTCATCTTCTCCCATACCTCTACTCGCCAACCATTCACCATATGCCTTCTTCTTTTGTTCCACAGCTCGTTTCACCTCATCATTCCACCATGCTGTCCCTTGCACACCCTTGCATCTCCTCCTCACTCCACAAACCGCCTCACACGCTGCGCTTATCTCTTCCGTGAATATCTTACATACATCTTCCACCCCTTCCATCTGCTCTAGCTCATACCTTCCCAATCTTTCTTCCACTATGCTCTTATACTCTGTCATTTTCTCACTATCTTGCAATTTCTCCACTCTTCTCACAGGAGCTGCTTCCTCCTGTCTTCCCCTTCGTCTCCTCAACCACTTTCTTTGCAGCTCTACCTTGGCCATCACTAAGTGATGGTCCGAGACTCCATTCCCCCACCCTCTCCACACCCTTGCATCCAACACTTGTCTTCTCATTTGCTCATCCACACACACGTAGTCTATCATTGCCTCTCGTTCAACAAGTTCACCATCTATCCTCCTCATTACTCTCCATGTATACCGGTGGATCATCTTATGACGAAAGTAGGTGTTGGCTATTGCCAACCCCTTACCAGCACAGATGTCCACCAAAGCACTACCATTCCCATCTACTTCAGCTGGCACACCCCACTGACCAACCACTCCATCCACTCGTACATTCCCAACTTTGCCATTCATGTCTCCAATCAACAGCACTCTCTCGCTCCTCTCAAACTTGTCCATACATGCTTCTACTCTCGCCCAAAACTCATCTTTCACTCTTGCCACTCGATCCTCTGTTGGAGCATACACACATACAATCGCCCATGCTTGTATACCTACTTTCATCCTCACCCATACAATCCTTGCACCCACTGTTCCATACTCTCTTATATTCTCCTTCCACTTCTTGCTTATCATCAGACATACTCCCTCTCTTGCCCTCTCATTCTCACTGATTCCCGCACATATACCTACACCGTATTCCCATTCTCTTATCCTTTCACCTGTCCATTTAGTTTCAGTCAATCCACATATATCCACTTTTGCATCCTCAAGCACCTGGACAATCTCTCTCTCTTTCACTTCATCATTCACTCCTCTCACATTCCATGTTCCTACCCTCAGAATGTCCTTTGTCCGTTCCTTAGTCGTCAACGTATGGTCCGTCCGGGTCCGAGGCGCTTTATTTGCTTTTTTAGTTAGTTCTTTTTACGGGGTGGGGCACTAACCCACCACCAACCCTTTTAGTCGCCTCGTACGACAAGCAGGAATACTGGGGGAGTATTCTTGAAACCCCCCTACCCCCATGGGGGTTAGTACTGTTCTCATTTCCCTTTTCCTGAGAAAGTCGTCCATCCAACAGTACAGGTTGCTTTGGATACCTCCTTGATGGTACAGTTTACATAAAAGTCTTTGGTACGGTACTCTGTCAAATGCTTTCTTGAAATCTAAATGGATACTGTCAACACATCCTTCTCTGTTCTATAATGTTTCCGTAATTCTATCATAGTAGCTTAATAGATTAGTAATACATGATTTTCCCTTTCTAAAACCGAACTGCTTTTCTGTTATCATTCTGTGTTCTTCTAGATGGTTTATCCAAACTTTTCTTAACAGCTTTTCTAGTATCTTACAATACTGGTCAGTGAAACTGGTCGGTCATTGAGTGGATTCTGTGTATTCCTATTCTTTAATAGGGGAACAATGTTTGCTTTCTTCCAAATATTAGGTAGATTACCTTGACCTAAAGATTCCTTGAATATTAAATATAATGGTCTGCTTAACCACTCTGCACATTCATGTAACACCCAACCTGAAATTTAGTCAGGGCCTATTATGCTTTCTTTGTCTGATTTACCTAACACTTCCTGTACTTGTTTTTCTGATATTTGTATATCTGGTAATATGTGTTGGCATGCATGTTCCATATCATCTCTTTCAAAATTATTTTCTTTTTTAAAAACTGAGTGGAAATTTTTATTTAGTGCTTCAAAAATATCTTTCTTTTGTGTATAAATGATCACCTCGTCCGTAATGGACTGTATTTTATCTTTGACTTTGGTTTTGCTTCGGGTGTAGCTGTAAAACAGCTTAGGTTGATCACTACTTTTATTTATAATGTTTTCCTCGAACTGTCTTTGATCCTCCTTGCTTATCTTTGTACAGTATAATTATATCTTGCCTATTTACAGTTAATATATGCCCTCTCACTATTGTGTCTTCTGTATCTATTCCACAGCAATTTTGTTTTCTTTTGATTTTTTACATTCAGTATTAAAACATTTCTTTATTTTCATTTCTGTTTCTTTGTGTTGAGGGGTGTAATTCTCTACTCTTATTTCATGAAAATCACAGAAATTCCTATATATAGCATCTAAATCTTGTCCTCTAAGCTCCATTTCCCATTCTGTTTCCAAGAAGTACTTCTTCAGGTCATGTTAGTTGCCCTTTTTGTAGATTAGACTCTTTTTGTAACTCTCATTACTGGTAACTACGTCATATGCAATCCTGAATTGCAGTTTAATACTGCATGGTCGCTTTTGCCGAATGAAGGGTGATACATTGAACAGTCAGTATCATTTTCTTTCCCAGTAAATGTAAGATCTTGTACTGATGGATCATCTAGTCCTTTTTTTTTTCTTGTGTTTCCTTTACATGCTGTATTAGAAAAAAAAACTCCTACACAAGATCCTGGAGCTTTTGATCCTAACAGCTTTCATGCCTTCTTATATTAAGAGTATTCCAATTTATATATGTTATGAAATATCCAGTTAATATAATTCTTTCAGATTTCGCTTCCATTCTATGTCGTAATGTTCTTAAATTCTGAATTGTACTTTCTGCCAGGTCTTCATATTCGCCTGTTTCACAAGAGTTTGTTTTGGGAGGCATGTATAACTTTGCCACAGTTAATTTCCCTTCATATGTGTTAATCTTCAGTGCAATCAGTTCTATTTGTGAGGTTAAATCTGTTTTTACTTCTCTGACTTGTAGATTTTTCTTTCCTAAGATAATTCCTTCTTCTTTCTTTAAATTTCTGTCTCTTCTCCATATATTCTATTCCTCTAAGTTTAGGGTATCTTTTGATATCTTTCGGGTTAATTTTGCCTCAGTTAGGCAAATAATAGGTGGTTCTTTTTCTTTGGTACCTTTTCATCTCTAATAAATTAGACACCATTCCAACTACATTTGAGTACATCAACTTAATCATATTGTTTACTTACTTGCCATTGCTTGAGTCTAGTGTCTTCCTTTTTATTCCCTGTTCGTTATGTATCACTTTCGTACCTGCAATCCAATCACTTTGTAAAAAAAAAAAATTACTCTTCCTCTTATCTTTCCTCTTTCTTTGTTTTTGCCTCCTCCCTCTTCTCCATTAGTAATCCCAATTCCTCTTGAGTTAGGCATCTTTTTATCCATACTTTTTAAAACTCTTTTTCCATAATTTTTTTTTGCATTTTTTAGTACTTCCTCCACAATATTCACACTCTGAAAGGTTACATACAGGTGCCTTGACTTATTTTTCTCATATTTCCTTAGCGTTTTGTGTTCCTCTATGTCTTTATCACATATTTCCTCTGATACTTCCTTCAATATGTTCATTATATTTGCCATCTTCTTTTTACCTTTCGATTTTTTAAAATTTCTTCATTATCTATACAAGTGAATCTTTGACAAATTTTGGGTTGTTTTTTATTTCTTCCACTTCCATTCTAATGCTTTTTTTTTCTTCGACTCTTGTTTCTAAGTCTTTCATTTCTTTCATCATTTCGGCATATGCAGTTTCTACATCATCTTTGTAACTTTGCATCACTTCATTCACCTGGCAATTCTCTTCAGTATCGTTGCTTTGGTCTATCAGACTGCTTGCTTGCCTAATTGTCTCTGTATCATTTCTGAAAATTTCCATAATACTCTCATGGTTGACAACTTTTCTTGCCATTTGACTAATCTTCCTTCTAACTGAACTAACCTCAACTGAGAGTTCATCTATTGTTGTGTCTTTTTTTGTTTAATTCATTTAATAATTTTTCATTTTCTTCCTGCTGCATGCGTAATTACTTCTTAATGTCATCTATTTTACTTTGAAATGTTTTCTCCTGTTTAATCACTTTCTCTACTAGTTTGTTGTATGTTTCCATTTCAACCATTTCTTGGTAGAAATCATCATCCTGTTTTCTACCTTTGTCCCTTTTCTTAACTCCTTCCATATTCACTTTACTACAGATGGTGCTCATCTTTTGGTATTACTTAGAAAGACTCTACTTACAAGTATGCATCTCCCTGCTACCCGCCTGGTGACAGCCAACACCCATCAGATGATGCGTTGATCGGCAGATTCTTGAACTAATTGGATGTTTTCTGTTATTCGGACAACACTTTTGCTTATACTTCCTCTACTATATTAGAACATTTTAGCTCATATGAGGATACTATTTAGGTGTGGCCAGTTGTGGCCAAGGGTTGCCAGCACGGAGTGAGGAGATAGACATGTCGTCTCTGGCACTGCCTGTGTGTGTGTGTGTGTGTGTGTAAGGTCTGATTGAAAAGTATCTGACTTGTATTTGATTGAAGAAAATCAATCTTACTTATTTAGTTCAGATTTCAATCCCCTTCATAATACGAGTACGACTCTTGGTACTCAACACACTTTGCCCAGCAGTGCTTCCAATACTGGAGACATTATGTAAAGTTAGTTTTGGGGATCACCAGCATGGTCTTTGTTGCGATTGTATTTATCTTTTATTTCATTTGTGTCCTCAAATTTCGACTCCTTAACTGCGTCTTCAGCTAAGGAAATAGCCAACAGTAACAGGGAGCTGTGTCAGGTGAGGAGAGAGCCTGCTGGACCTGTGTGAACCTGTGTTTAGCCAACAAAAAAAAAAAAAAATCCCGATTAGCTTTGGTGAGTGGGCTGGAACATTGTCCTGATGGAGCTGCCAGTCCTCCACCTTCCACGATTTCCATCTGTTGTGATGCACTGCAATCTTTAGGCGATGGAGAACACCCAGGTACCGCTCTTTATTGACTGTTTAGCCTTTTGAATTGGACTCATAATTAACAACTCCCTCCTAGTGGAAAAAACTGTCAGCATGAGCTTCACCTTGCTCCAAGTCTGCCGTGCCTTCTTTGGCCATAGCTTCATCGCCAAAAGCCTGCTGAATCTTCCTGATGGTTTCAGACTGCGTTTAACCAAGTTCTTGACATAATCTGATGCATTAACATTACTCAGTTCGCTTGATCATTCTGGCACAAAACGAAACTGCGGTGAACAAGAAGAGCACATCTGTGTGGCAAGCTTAGCTTAACATATTCGAGTGATGGAACAATGCTTCAGGATTATGCTTCTCTGAGTTGCATCTCCTTGTTCCTACTGGTCTACAAGGAAAAAATAATTATGTGGTTGCATATTTTCAATCATATCATAATAATTCTAGCAACACAATGTGTCTTCAGTTATTCGATTAAATCAAAGATATCTACATTTTCGGAAACTTCACGGACAGTCTGGCAACGATTATCACAAATCACAGCACACACTTTCCCAACGTGATCTCGTCTTTTGTCATGGAAAGCCGTCCAGATTTGAGATCGACTTTAGTTGACATTCTTCTCAATTTAAACACTGGAACCACTTGTGGCAAGGCTACCAACTCAAATAATCCTTCCAATAAGGTTAGGATATCATTTCAAAAGTCTCTGTAAAAGTTTTTCCCAGTCTGAAACAGAACTTCACGCAAACTCGCTGCTCTTCAAGAGCCTTCATTTTTCAGCTTGCGACAAAACACTCCGTGCACTAAACACTTGTGGACCCCGATAATTAAGTGACGTAGTGTGATAAGGTTTTGTCTAACACTAGAGTGTTAGACAAAACCTCACGCTATGCCAGCTTGATGGTGCAGTATATATGAAAGAGTTACTAAAACAGTATCTAACCCTTCCAGTTTGAAAAGTCTGTCCTTAGTTGAATAAAATCATCATGAGGTACGAGTGAGTGAAAGAGAGAGAGAGAGAAAAAAAAAAATCCCTAGTTCATTGGGTTAAGGAAGGTTGCTAACTCCTCTCAGTGTTTTGTCTTCAGTATTACACTTCTGAATTATCTGCAGTGCTATTTATATCCTTTAAAGACTGATATAGATTGTATAAATAACTTACAAGATATTAATAGGGCACATGCAGAAATAAACTAATAAAGTAGAGGAGCAAGAAGGCCACCTTAATTATGGGAATGTGGATAAAAGTGGGCGAATTTAGTTTGAGGCAGTGCAGAGTGATGGCTGCTGTATCAGTCATCTAGTGTCCTATTCTAAGAGGCTTTGGAGAGTTCTTAGTGCCTCTTCCGTAGCAGTTTATTATGCATGTTACACTTAAGTATTGTTTTGTATGATATTGATGTAAGCAGAATTGCCAAACCAGATTCACTGAATTCGCCAAATTTGCCCTCCTTGTATGGATTGAACTGGTTATCTGTAACACTCATATCTGACACATACTTGTTTTGTATTGCAGAGCCATTAAAATGTTGCTAGAGCAAATTGCTAAGAAGTAAGCTCAAATTGCTAGAATATTGCTAAAAGTTGATAAAGATCTTCAAAAACTTATTGTAAATACCTCAGGCCTAGGTATAAAAAAGCTGAATTGACAACCCTAGATACGAAGTAGGTCTATAAGGTGATATGGGGGCACGGTGGCTTAGTGGTAGAGCATGAGAGTCGTGATCAAGCGATTGGGAGTTCGAGCCTCGCCCGGGACTGCCGTGCCAGGAGAGGTAGCGCGCTCCTGTAACCTAGCGGGGTTATATGGCCATAGTTGCCTAGCTCGGGGATTAAATCCTTATAAGGTGATATAAATAGCATACAAAATAGTGTCATGATGTAAAACAGAAAGAAGTAGTTAAAGAAGAGGTGCTGCAATGCCTCCTCTACCACCAAGAAAACGACCCCCAGAGCAGTGACTTATTACTTCACTTTCTTCTGGACTTACTCCTTATTTTAGTGTGGAATACTGGTTATCTGTAGATTGCCCTCTGTTTTTATGACATGTTAGACGTGTAATCGTAAATGCACTGGTACCGGTATTTTTAAAAATAACAATTTAAACATCTTGCTACAAACTATAGGGTAGCTACACAACTTTCTTTTGGGGATTTAACGTGCATTTTTTCTCCTTTTTTTAGTAGGTGGGGGCGCCCATCATCCACTCACTCAATGTAAGAAGTGCCATATGATCTCTACACTGAGTGACAAGCCAAATGGTTTCCCGTTCCCAGGAAACCATTTACTATGCTGGGTGGGAACCATATAACCGGGGTTTCTGGTAGGGTTAAGTGTCCCCCACATTCCCCAATCCAAAATCACTTAATCATGGCAGTCGTTTCAGAGAGCCTCGGAGGACCCAATACCTGCCCAGGGCCCCAACCAAATGGGCTGACTCGCATGGCCATGTGGAATGTGAGAGGTGTGAATGAGAAGACCAAGAGGGTGGAAGTGGTGAATGTGTTCAAGAGTGCGAGATATGCCGTGATGGCATTGTGTGAAACAAAGATGAAAGGGTGAGAAATGGAGGAGTGGGAGGGTGTGAAATGTGTAAGATCGGGAATGAATGGGCGAGGAAGATGCAAGGAAGGAATTGCTTTGTTGTTCAATGAGGTGTGGCAGAGTGGAATGAGAGACTACAAATATGTCAGCTCGAGGTGTATGTACAGTATGTCAAGTTCAAGTTTGAGAAGGTGAAAGTGGCAGTGATTGTAGCATATGCACCGTGTGAGGACAGGAGCGAGAGAGAGAAAGACAGGTTTTGGGATGAGCTGGGTGAAGTAGTGGGAGAAATGCTCAGGAGCTATAAAGTGATTGTGATGGGGGATATGAACAGAAGAGTAGGCAAGGGTCCTGATGATGACTTAATGTGTTGCTATGGATAATGGGAAGAGACTAAAGGATATATGTCAGGAGAGGAGGTTGTGCATTTGTAACTTATATTTCAAACACAGAGTTGCACTTAAATATACATGGTTTAGAGGGAACGGGGTTCGTGTTGAATGAAGCCTGATTGACTACGTGCTCGTAGAGAGGTCGATGATGGGAATGGTTGCTGATACGAGAGCTGTGAGAGGACGATGTGGAGGTCTGTCAGATCATATGATTGTGGTATGCAAGATCGAGCTGAGAGGAGTGAGGTGGATCAGGAGAGAGGGAAGCAGTCAGGGAGAAAGACTGAAAGTTGAGAAGCTGAGCATCAAAGAAATGGCAGATAAATACAGTACCAAAGTAGAGGACGAGTTAAAATGGGAAAGCAGCTGGGGTTGATGAGGTGTATGCAGAGATGCTTAAATGTAGTGGAGAGAATGGAATGAAGTGCTTGTTGAAGATATGTAAGAAGGCATGGATGAGTGAAACTATGCCTGCAGAGTGGAAAAATGCTGTGATTTTACCCCTGTACAAAAATAAAGGTGAACGAAGTGAGTGCAAGAATTATCGTGGCATAAGCTTACTGAGTGTGGTAGGGAAGGTATATGGAAGAATTATTACAAAGCAAGAGAGGTATCAGAAGTCCTAGTGAGTGATGAACAGGGTGGCTTTAGGAGTGGCAAAGGATGTGTGGACCAAATATTTGCAGTGAGACTGATAGTAGAGAAGGCTTGTGAGAAGGACCATATGGTGTTTATGGCATTCATGGATCTGGAAAAAGCATATGGCAAATGGACAGAGAAGGATTGTGGAAAGTTTTGCGCATGTACGGTGTAGAGGGTAAGCTGCTAGGTGCCATCAAGGGATTTTATGATGGTAGTGAAGCATGTGTCAGGGTTAATGGGCATCTAAGTGAATGGTTCACGATCAGTGTGGGCGTGCAACAAGGTTGTGTGATGTCCCCATGGTTGTTCAATGTATATATGGATGGGGTGATGAGAGAAGTGAAAACACGAGTAGTGGAGAGAGGGATGGTGTTGGTAATGAATGGTGATTGATGGAATATCTCAAATTTGTTGTATGCTGATGATGCAGTTCTGCTTGCAAGTACCGGATAAGAACTTGGTAGGCTAGTGCGGAGTTTTGCTGATGTCTGTAAGCATCGTTCCTTGAGAGTAAATGTAGAAAAGAGTAAAGTGATGGTTACTGAGAGAGAAGGTGACTCCCAGTGCAATGTAACAGTGAATGGAGAGAGACTGGAATTGGTTAGAGAGTTCAAATACCTGGGTACAGTGATAGAAAAGAGAGGAAAATGTGCAAAAAGAAGTTGAAAGTAGAGTGACACAAGGAAGAAAAGTAGTGGGTGCAATGAAGGCCTTGATAAGAAACAGAGTCTTGAGTGTTGCAGCTGCACGAGGTTTACATGAAGGAGTGTTAGTGCCAACTTCAACATATGGATGTGACTATGGTGTGGCATGAAAATGAAAAGTCAAGAGTAAGAGTAGTGGAGATGGGACTGTTGAGGAATGTATGTGGAGTACAGAGGGTGGATAGGATACGAAATAATGTGATTCGTGAAAGATGCGGAGTGCGGAAGTCGGTGGACACCAGAATTGAAGACAATGTACTGAGATGGTATGGTCATGTGGAGAGAATGGCTAACAATAGAGTGGTGAAGAAGGTATATCTGAGCGAATTCAAAGGAGGGAGGAGGCGAGGTAGGCCAGGAAGAAGGTGGAGAGATATGGTGGATGAATGTGTGAGGAAGAGAGGTTTGGAAGTCGGTGAAACTAGGGAACTGACACTAGATCGAGCTGGCTGGATGAATTTTGTGCATGATCAGGGATTTTTGGCACTCCTTTTTAACGTGGCAGCGTCTGGATTGACTTTATCGGATACGTTTATGTGAGGCTACAGAATGTGGTGAATGTTTTTGGCTTATCCGATAGAGCCAGGATTCCGGGGGCTTGAATGATGAGTGAATGGAAGCGTGGCCCATTGGATTGGGTAATTTTGGGCTGTTTGGACATTGCTACTCCTCACCCTGCCATTGGGTGGGAAAGGAGGTCCGGATGATAATAATAATAATAATTATATATATATATATATATATATATATATATATATATATAATGATGGCCAGCAAAACCAGAGTGATGATGTACATGATTTATTATTGGCGACGTTTCGGTTTTATTACACAAACCATCTTCAGACCTAAAACAAAAATAAAAACAAACTAGAAAATAAACCAATATATAATTTTCTCATCTTCCACAGAATAAAATAACAGGGAACAGAGCAGGTCATATGAAATAAAATTACAATATAACAATTTACCAGCTAAAAACAGAGCAACTGTGTAGAGGAGTCGTGTGAGCCAAGGGATGGTCGTAGCTCTGCCGTTAGTAGAGACTCCGCTATAAGTCTGGTCAAGTCATCTCGTGCAGTGAACAAATATTTTTTTTTTTTTTTTTTTTTTTTTTTTGCCTATCGACCATTGAGGCCGAAGCCTCTGGTCATTAAGGCAAATATATATATATGTATATATATTGACACATATATACATATATATTCAAACATATATATATACATACATACATACATACACACATCCATGCATATGAACATACACACTTTCATGCACACGTACATATATATAATAATAATTTTTATTTTATTATTTTTTTGTAGTTTTATTTTTATTATTTTTATTTATTTTTTATATTTTTAACCTTATATTACTTATAAACAAAATACCTAATCTAAAGACCCTAAAACTAACCACCTAACAGACAAATCGCTAACCTATACTAAATCCTAAGAGACAAATAACTAGACCTACACTAATGTTCAAAAAGCCTCGACCAATAGAACACCATCGACTGCAGATATGTAATGCTTTTCTACATTACATACCTGCACTCATCACCTGATGACTGTCAGTCGAGGCACAACCTAATATAGGGGACATCAATATATGAAAGGGAACCAGACGAGTCAGGAACATTTCCATATACGTCAGCTGTCGTCCCTAATTAGAATAACTTAAGCAAGATAATATAATGTATTTACATAATTTATACAAAAATTGAAGAACCTCGCCCAGCAGACTACCATCGACTGCAAGTGCCCAATACCTTCCTATATTGCACACTTGCACTCATCAGCTGGTGACTGTCAGGCAAGGAATTTGGCTTAATGTAGGGGACATCTATATTAGAAATAGATCGGTGGGAGGAGGAACTATTTAAAATATGTCAACTGTCAACCCTAATTAATATTACAATATATACATATTTACTGTTCATAAAAACCATAACCACACAGTAAAAAAGTCACATCACTCTGATCAGTCCGGTCTCTCTCAAGAAAGCCATCAATTTATCAGTCATAACAATGTCCCCATCACCCAGGATGGTGGAAAGGGTGAAGGGGACGTCTACTGCGCCGCAGTAATTCATAAGTGAAGCGCGTTCACGAATAAATCGCCGACAGCGCAGGATGATATGACTGATAGATAACACCGCATTACAGATGTCACAGTGCGGTGGGAAGCGTCTTTCCATATAAGGTTTTATGTGGGTTACAATGGTGGCATTCAGCCGTAGCCGTGCCAACACTTTTTCTTCTAGGCGACTGGGACGGTTAGCAGTGTCCCAGTCGCCCAGGTACGGCTTACAAGTTGGAATATTTAGTCTGGTCCACTGACCTTGCCACAGAAGATTTATTGATTTCTTTCCGAGAGATAGACTCGACCGTAGATCACGAGGAACGTCCCAAGTCTCCTCGAGCTCCACAGCCGACTTTGCAAGTAAGTCAGCCTGCTCATTGCCGTAGATACGACAATGACCAGGCACCCAGATCAGCGTGAATGACTTGTTGCATGAATGCAACTTATTAACGATGCGGCCCTGGATCTCATGAGAGTCCGTAGTGCAAGATGCAATTGCCTGAAGGGCTGATTTTGAATCTGAAAATATGACAAATGAGTCATGTCTAGAATTGAGAGCATAGTCTATGGCTTTGTCAATAGCAAAAAGTTCTGAAGTAAACACAGATGTATGAGTCGGCAACCGATACCTGAGGGCACATTCAGTCGACCACACACTTGCACCCACACATTCACTCGACTTGGAGCCGTCGGTGTACAATTGATGGGACCCCAAGTGACGAACAATGATGTTACGAAACAAGTGGTGGACCTCCGCCTCCGGCGCCTTGGCCTTTGGTGCTGGGAGCCATGTAACATTGACTGTAAAGCTGGGTGGCTCCCAAGGCGCTATATTTTTAAGCACCAACTTGTCACAGTCACTGGGGTCCACATCAAGCTCCTGAGTCAGTAAGTGGAGGCGAGCGGCAAGTGGCCGACGCACCCCCCGCAGAAGGTGGTGGTATTGACGCAGAGGGGTACAGGCCACATTGCCGATATTACTTTTTCTTAATGTCCTTACACCATAGGACAAGGCCAGGTGGTCACGGCGAATACGGAGGGGAGGCACATTCGCCTCCACTGCCATACGAGCCACACGGGTACACCGTACAGCTCCAAGACACATTCGCAAGCATTTATTCTGTAACACATCCAATCCTTTCAGCGTGGCATCAGATGCCGAGCCATACACCTGTGCGCCATAGTCTAGCTTCGATCGAATAAGGGACTTATACACCATTAATAAAGATTTTCTGCCGGCACCCCAGGTAGTACCCGCTAGGTACTTGAGGACATTTAACGGTTTATCACAACGAGCAAGCAAAGTATTAACGTGAAGTTTAAAATTCATTCTACGATCAAAATGTATTCCTATAAATTTTACAGAATTTTGAAAAGGTACCGCCTGATTATCCAAAGTTAAGCACAAATTAGGTACGTTACGATTAGTGAAAACTATAGCGGCACACTTACGTACGGAAAACTTAAATCCGCACTGCAAGGCCCATTGGTGGACGGAGTCAAGGGCTGCTTGAATCCGCCCAGCCGAAAATTGTGCATTACGGGAAGAGTGCCATATTGCACAATCGTCAGCATAGAGTGAGTATTTAAAATTCCTCGGGATGGGAGCTGATGACAGAATATCATTGATCATAATACTAAATAAGGTAGGACTAAGCACACTTCCCTGCGGCACCCCGTTTTCCTGGATAAATATATCCGATGTTACGTTACGGGGCAATTTGACAGAGAAAGTTCTGTCCCTTAAGAAATTTGAAATAAAAACAGGCAAATTTCCTCTTAAACCATAAGCATAGAGCTTCATTAGTATACCGTGTCGCCAGGTCATGTCATAGGCTTTATGGATGTCCAAGAACACCCCTATCATGAATTCTTTATTGGCAAATGCCTCTGCAATACAATGCTCCAAATTCATTAAATGATCTAGTGAACTTCTGTATTTACGGAAGCCACATTGTTGATCATTTAACAAATTCTTCGACTCTAAAACAAAAAGAAGCCTATTGTTAACCATTCGTTCCATGACCTTACATAGACAAGAAGTCAACACAATAGGACGAAATGAAGTGGGATTCATAAGACGACCAGCCTCTTTGGGTATCGGTATGACGTGCGCAAAGTGCCATGAGTTTGGGAACGTTCGAGACGCCCAAATCTCATTGTACAATGCTAACATCTTAATCAGGTTGTCCTGATTAAGATGCTGGATCATACCGTACGTGATGGTGTCTGGTCCAGGGCTGGTGTCTTTACAGGATTTAAGGGCAAGGAGCAGTTCATCTAGCATAAACTCTTGGTTGTACGGGGAGTTTACGTCTTCTGTGGCAAAGTCTAATATCTGTAGCTCAGCCGTGCGTTTATGATGTTGGAAACGCGGGTCATAATTGGCTGAGCTACTTACATGAGAAAAACTCCTGGCGAGGATGTTAGCAACGTCCACGGGCTCGTCATAGGTGGTGTTGTACACCTGCAAGGTGGTGACAGGGAAGTATGGGCGTTTATTATTTAATAATCTTATAGTGGACCAGACTTTATTTAATGGTGTTGTACGAGTCACCGTGGACACAAAGGACCGCCAGGAGTCACGTTTAGCCCTTCTTATTATTCTCCTTGCCTCAGCCCGTGCCTGTTTGTATGCAATAAAATTTTCCTCAGTGGGCTGACTATCAAAAATCCTGTATCTCCTATTGCGTTTTCTTAATGCTTGTCGGCAATCCGGCGTCCACCAATGTGCTCTATGCTTCGCATGAACTGTAGAAGTCTTGGGAATAGCAGCCTTAGCTGCGTGTAATATGGATTGGGTTATATTTTCGACCTTAACATCTATGGTCTCCCCAGATATATCTAAATTGGCGATCCTTGAGAAGGATCCCCAATCTGCTTTCTTATAGTTAAATTTTGGAGGTGGAGGGTCTGAAATGATGTCGCGTGTATAAGAAAGACAGATGGGTAAATGATCACTTCCCAAGGAGTCGTCGTAAGGGTCCCATGAGAGATCTTGATGTATACCAGGGGAGGCCAAAGATAAGTCAATGGCCGAAAAGTTACCAGTACGATCATCTACACGAGTCGCTCTACCATCGTTCAGAAGACAGAAGTTGGACTGTAGTATTAGGTCGGCTACTTGCTCCCCACGACCATCGATCCTCAAGCTACCCCATTGATAGTGATGGGCGTTAAAATCGCCCAACACTAACTTATTTCCAGGTAGATGTTCCACTAGTGAATTTAAAGCATCACTATCAATGGGGCCATGTGGAGGACAGTACAGAGAGCAAATAGACAGATACGTGTTATTAAATTTTACTCTGCACGCGACAGCTTCCAGAGTAGAATTTAGAATCACTTCCGTTTGTGGGTGTGATTTGTGTGTGTAAATGGCAACTCCATGACCTTCATATCTTCTATACGAGTGGTAGTGTTTGAACTGTGGAGGATCAGGACGATTCTCCAGGCGCGTCTCCTGTAAACAAACAACGTCTGGCCTGTGTATAGAAAGCAAGATTGCTATATTTTGTAACTTATTCCCAATACCTCTACAATTCCACTGTAGTATAGTGAATGCGGCGGTTTAAGATTTACGAGGGGGGCCAGTGTGTTTAGTTTTTTTATGCCGCCCGCCACCAGGCGAGTGGCTACCGGGGGACCTTTCCCGGTGCTTACTCGTGGAGATCTCCATATTGTCATCAATAACAAGGCTCCCAGAATCCACCGAGGAAGAGCTATTCTTTCTCTCCCTCGCTGGACCAGGAGCGGGAAGGACATGAGGACGTGACTGTTTGGTGAGGGTGGTCAAGTTAATTTTATCTGACTTGTCAGGCTTCTGTTTTGACCGCACTGACTGCGAAGGAGCAGCGGCAGCCTGAGAGTATGAAGTGGCTATAGGGATGTCTGTCAGAGAGTTGGAACGTACAGGAGGCTTAGGCTGAGAGGTATGGCGTGGGGCATGAGGAGCGAATGTAAGGTCAGTCTGTGTCTCCACCGTGCACATCACAGGACGGGACACAACCGCCGATGCATAGGAGATATTAGGTTTGGGAGTGGCATGCAACTCCTTCACCTTCTTCCTAGCATCGTAAAAGGATATGCCCTCAGTTGCCTTCACTGTGCAGACCTCTTTCTCCTCCTTCCACTTGGGACAAACCCTAGAGGAAGTGGGGTGAGCGCCCTGGCAGTGAAAGCAACATTCATTCTCTGATGTACAGTGGTCAGCAGAATGGCCTACAGCCGAACACTTGCCACACACTAGGTTAGAAGACTGACAAGCCTTTTCATGGTGTCCATATATCTGACATTTTGCACAACGAAGGGGGTTCGGGATGTATGGTCTGACATTGAAAATTTCGTATCCAACTTTCACATTGGCTGGAAGAGATACTTTTCCAAAAGTCAAAACAACTGTTGCGGTCTTTGTCCTTATACCTTCCGAAAATCTTGTAATAAACCTGGCCTCTATTACATCTTGCTGAGCAAGTTCCTGTACGATTTCTTCCTCTTCCATAGGCACCAGATCCCTGCAGGTGATAACACCCTTGCAGGAATTCATGGAGTGGGGGATCGTCGTCTGGACATCGTAACTGTGGAACTTCCTCAGTTTCAGCAAGTCTTTTACCTGGGCAGAATTGATTGTCTTTACCAAGAGATCTCCACTTGCAAGTTTTTTAACTTGTTCCACCTCACCTGCACACCCATCAATCACCTTCTTGATGATGAAGGGATTGAGGCTGGACAGGGGAGTAGAACCAACCGCGTGAATGAGGACGAATGAGGCATTATGTACACTAATGTCAAGTGCTCGGGTCCGGGGCCGTTCAGTCAGGGGACAGTCCGTCCGTTGGTCAGTCGGGGGTCGGTCAGGACTACCTCCCCCCCTGAAGGGGGGGGAGGCAGTAGGGGTGTCCGTCATAGTACTACTCCCCCCTAGAGGGGGAAGTGGGAAGAAGACGAGAAAACAAACAAGGGACAAACAACCCGGGGGAAAACACCTAAATCTGAGGTTGCCCTCTCAAACCACTCCAGGGAGGCCCGACCGTGTTGCTTCACGCCCCAGAGCGATCAGTGGGGGGGATCCTCCGTGGGCAATAAGCAAAGGTAAACTCAGTATAACGGTACAGACACCTACTGTACCTAGCTAGAGGGAGGGGAGGAAAATGAGTACTAGCTAATCCTAACTTTATTTAAAAAACGCCCTAGTGGCGAAAAAACAAAACTAATGCCGGTGAGGCAACACTGCAGCTAGAGGAGAGCCAGAGAAACACGTCTGAACGCTCCGCGACCATGCATGAAAGTCCCCCCAGCTAACTTTTTTTTTTTTTTGCCTATCGACCATTGAGGCCGGAGCCTCTGGTCATTAAGGCAAATTATATATATGTATATATATTTACACATATATACATATATACATGAACATATATATATACATACATACATACATACACACACCCATGCATATGAACATACACACTTTCATGCACACGTACATATATATATAATAAGTTTTATTTTATTTTTTTGTAATTTTATTTTTATTATCTTTTTTATTTTTTATTTTTTTATTTTTTTAACCTTATATTACTTATAAACTAAAATACCTAATGTAAAGACCCTAAAACTAATCACCTAACAGACAGATCGCTAACCTATACTAAATCCTACAGAGACAAATAGCTATACCTACACTAATGGTACAAATACCTCGACTAACAGAACACCATCGACTGCAGATATGTAATGCCTTTCTACATGACATACCTGCACTCATCACCTGGTGACTGTCAGTCGAGGCACAACCTAATATAGGGGACATCAATATATGAAAGGGAACCAGACGAGTCAGGAACATTTCCATATACGTCAGCTGTCGTCCCTAATTAGAATAACTTAAGCCAGATAATATAATGTATTTACATAATTTGTACAAAAAGTGAAGAACCTCGGCCAGCAGACCACCATCGACTGCAAGTGCCCAATACCTTTCTATATTGCACACTTGCACTCATCAGCTGGTGACTGTTAGTCGAGGAACTTGGCTTAATGTAGGGGACATCTATATTAGAAATAGATCAGTGGGAGGAGGAACTATTTAAAATACGTCAACTGTCAACCCTAATTAATATTACAATATATACATATTTACTGTTGATAAAAACCACAACCACACAGTAAAAAAGTCACATCACTCTGATCAGTCCGGTCTCTCTCAAGAAAGCCATCAATTTATCAGTCATAACAATGTCACCATCACCCAGGATGGTGGAAAGGGTGAAGGGGACGTCTGCTGCACCGCAGTAATTTATAAGTGAAGTACGTTCACGAATAAATCGCCGACAGCGCAGGATGATATGACTGATAGATAACACCGCATCACAGATGTCACAGTGCGGTGGGAAGCGTCTTTCCATATAAGGTTTCATGTGTGTTACAACGGTGGCATTAAGCCGTAATCGGGCCAACACTTTTTCTTCCAGGCGACTGGGGCGGTTGGCGGTATCCCAGTCGCCCAGGTACGGCTTACAGGTTGGAATATTTAGTCTGGTCCACTGACCTTGCCACAGAAGATTTATTGATTTCTTTCCGAGAGAGAGACTCGACCGTAGATCACGAGGAACGTCCCAAGTCTCCTCGAGCTCTACAGCCGACTTTGCAAGTAAGTCAGCCTGCTCATTACCGTAGATACGACAATGACCAGGCACCCAGATCAGCGTGAATGACTTGTTGCATGAATGCAACTTATTAACGATGCGGCCCTGGATCTCGTGAGAGTCCGTAATACAAGATGCAAGTGCCTGAAGGGCTGATTTTGAATCTGAAAATATGACAAATGAATCATGCCTAGAATTGAGAGCATAGTCTATGGCTTTGTCAATGGCAAAAAGTTCTGAGGTAAACACAGATGTATGAGTCGGCAACCGATACCTGAGGGCACATTCAGTCGACCACACACTTGCACCCACACATTCACTCGACTTGGAGCCGTCGGTGTACAAGTGGTGGGACCCCAAGTGACGAATGATGATGTTACGAAACAAGTGGTGGACCTCCGCCTCCGGCGCCTTGGCCTTTGGTGCTGGGAGCCATGTAACATCAACGGTAAAGGCAGGTGGCTCCCAAGGCGCTATATTTTTTAACACCAACTTGTCACAGTCACTGGGGTCCACACCAAGCTCCTGAGTCAGTAAGTGGAGGCGAACGGCAAGTGGCCGACGCACCCCCCGCAGAAGGTGGTGGTATTGACGCAGGGGGGTACAGGCCACATTGCCGATATTACTTTTTCTAAATGTCCTTACACTATAAGACAAGGCCAGGTGGTCACGGCGAATACGGAGGGGAGGCACATTCGCCTCCACTTCCATACAAGCTACACGGGTACACCGGACAGCTCCAAGACACATTCGCAAACATTTATTCTGTAACACATCCAATCCTTTCAGAGTGGCATCGGATGCCGAGCCATACACCTGTGCGCCATAGTCTAGCTTCGATCGAATAAGGGACTTATACACCATTAATAAAGATTTTCTGTCGGCACCCCAGGTAGTACCCGCTAGGTACTTGAGGACATTTAACGGTTTATCACAACGAGCAAGCAAAGTATTAACGTGAAGTTTAAAATTGATTCTACGATCAAAATGTATTCCTAAAAATTTTACAGAATTTTGAAAAGGTACCGCCTGATTATCCAAAGTTAAGCACAAATTAGGTACGTTACGATTAGTGAAAACTATAGCGGCACACTTACGGACGGAAAACTTAAATCCCCACTGCAAGGCCCATTGGTGGACGGAGTCAAGGGCTGCTTGAATCCGCCCAGCCGAAAATTGTGCATTACGGGAAGAGTGCCATATTGCACAATCGTCAGCGTAGAGTGAGTATTTAAGATTCCTCGGGATGGGAGCTGATGACAGAATATCATTGATCATAATACTAAATAAGGTAGGACTAAGCACACTTCCCTGCGGCACCCCGTTTTCCTGGATAAATATATCCGATGTTACGTTACGGGGCAATTTGACAGAGAAAGTTCTGTCCCTTAAGAAATTTGAAATAAAAACAGGCAAATTTCCTCTTAAACCATAAGCATAGAGCTTCATTAGTATACCGTGTCGCCAGGTCATGTCATAGGCTTTATGGATGTCCAAGAACACCCCTATCATGAATTCTTTATTGGCAAATGCCTCTGCAATACAATGCTCCAAATTCATTAAATGATCTAGTGAACTTCTGTATTTACGGAAGCCACATTGTTGATCATTTAACAAATTCTTCGACTCTAAAACAAAAAAGAAGCCTATTGTTAACCATACGTTCCATGACCTTACATAGACAAGAAGTCAACACAATAGGACGAAATGAAGTGGGATTCATAAGACGACCAGCCTCTTTGGGTATCGGTATGACGTGCGCAAAGTGCCATGAGTTTGGGAACGTTCGAGACGCCCAAATCTCATTGTACAATGCTAACACCTTAATCAGGTTGTCCTGATTAAGATGCTGGATCATACCGTACGTGATGGTGTCTGGTCCAGGGCTGGTGTCTTTACAGGATTTAAGGGCAAGGAGCAGTTCATCTAGCGTAAACTCTTGGTTGTACGGGGAGTCTACGTCTTCTGTGGCAAAGTCTAATATCTGTAGCTCAGCCGTGCGTTTATGATGTTGGAAACGCGGGTCATAATTGGCTGAGCTACTTACATGAGAAAAACTCCTGGCGAGGATGTTAGCAACGTCCACGGGCTCGTCATAGATGTTATTATTAACCTGCAAGGTGGTGACAGGGAAGTATGGGCGTTTATTATTTAATAATCTGATAGTGGTCCAGACTTTATGTAATGGTGTTGTACGAGTCACCGTGGACACAAAGGACCGCCAGGAGTCACGTTTAGCCCTTCTTATTATTCTCCTTTGCCTCAGCCCGTGCCTGTTTGTATGCAATAAAATTTTCCTCAGTGGGCTGACTATCAAAAATCCTGTATCTCCTATTGCGTTTTCTTAAAGCTTGTCGGCAATCCAGCGTCCACCAATGTGCTCTATGCTTCGCATGAACTGTAGAAGTCTTGGGAATAGCAGCCTCAGCTGCGTGTAATATGGATTGGGTTATATTTTCGACCTTAACATCTATGGTCTCCCCAGATATATCTAAATTGGCGATCCTTGAGAAGGATCCCCAATCTGCTTTCTTATAGTTAAATTTTGGAGGTGGAGGGTCCGAAATGATGTCGCGTGTATAAGAAAGACAGATGGGTAAATGATCACTTCCCAAGGAGTCGTCGTAAGGATCCCATGAGAGATCTTGATGTATACCAGGGGAGGCCAAAGATAAGTCAATGGCCGAAAAGTTACCAGTACGATCATCTACACGAGTCGCTCTACCATCGTTCAGAAGACAGAGGTTGGACTGTAGTATTAGGTCGGCTACTTGCTCCCCACGACCATCAATCCTCAAGCTACCCCATTGATAGTGATGGGCGTTAAAATCGCCCAACACTAACTTATTTCCAGGCAGATGTTCCACTAGTGAATTTAAAGCATCACTATCAATGGGGCCATGTGGAGGACAGTACAGAGAGCAAATAGACAGATACGTGTTATTAAATTTTACTCTGCACGCGACCGCTTCCAGAGTAGAATTTAGAATCACTTCCGTTTGTGGGTGTGATTTGTGGGTGTAAATGGCAACTCCGTGACCTTCATATCTTCTATACGAGTGGTAGTGTTTGAACTGTGGAGGATCAGGGTGATCCTCCAGGCGCGTCTCCTGTAAACAAACAACGTCTGGCCTGTGTATAGAAAGCAAGATTGCTATATTGTGTAACTTATTCCCAATACCTCTACAATTCCACTGTAATACAGTGAAAGCGACGGTTTAAGATTTTCGTTGGGGGCCAGTGTGCTTTGTCTTTTTGTCTCCCGCCGGTAGGTAGCGACTACCGGGGGACCTATCCCGGTGCTTGTTCACGGAAACCTCCATATTATCGTCAATAACGAGGTTCCCTGACCCCCCCGAGGAAGAGCTAACCTTCCTCTCCCTCGCTGGAGTGGGAACTGGAAGAACGTGAGGACGAGACTTTGTGAGGGTGGTCATGTTACTTTTACTAGACTTGTCGGGTTTCGCTTTAGGCAGTACTGATGGAGAGGCAGCAGCAGCCTGAGAGTACGTTGAAGCCTTAGGGATGTCAGTGAGAGAGTTGGAGCGGACAGGAGGTCGAGATGGAGAGGTACTGTGAGTGGCAGGAGGGAGAAAGACAGGGTCAGTCTGGGTCTCTACAGAGCACATCACAGGACGGGACATTACCGCCGAAGCATAGGACCTATTCGGCGTGGGAGTTGCATGCAACTCCTTCACCTTTTCCTAGCTTCGTAGTAGGAAATGCCCTCCGTTGCCTTCACTGTGCAGACCTCCTTCTCCTCCTTCCACTTGGGACAATCCCTAGAGGAAGTGGAGTGAGCGCCCTTGCAGTGGAAGCAACAGACCGTCTCAGATGTGCAGTGTTCCGCATCATGACCCTGGCTTGCACACTTGCCACACACTGGCTGGGAAGCCCGACAAGTCTTTGAACCATGCCCATATAACTGGCATTTCAAACAACGGAAAGGGTTGGGAATGTATGGCCGCACATGAACAATTTCGTAACCAATTTTTACATTGCTAGGAAGTGATACTTTACCGAATGTCAAAACAATGGTCGCTGTCTTTGTCCTGACACCTTCCGAGTAGCGAGTTATGAATTTAGCATCAATGACATCTTGCTGAACGAGTTCATCTATGATCTCTTCCTCACTCATCACCATGAGATCCCTGCAAGTGATAACCCCCTTGCAGGAATTCATGGATGTTGGGATCTTGGTTTCGACATCATAGCAATGAAACTTGCGCAGCTTCAACAAGTCCTTAATTTGAGATGAGGTACAAGTTTTTATGAGGAGGTCTCCGTTCCCAAGTTTTTTGACTTGTTCCACCTCCCCAGCACAGCCATCAATAACCTTCTTGATCATGAAGGGATTGAGACTGCTCAAGGGAGTGGAACCTAGAGCAGTGATGATCACATATTCGGCATTATTTACAGGGACATCACGGGCCAAACGCGTCTGGGGCCGTTCTGTCTGGGGGCTGTCAGTCCGTGTAGAAGTCGGGGGTCGGTCAGGACTACCTCCCCCCCTGAGGGGGGGGGAGGCAGTAGGGGCGTCCTCCATAGTACCACTCCCCCCTAGCGGGGGAAGTGGGAAGAAGGGGAGAAAACAAGCAAGGGACAAACAACCAGGGACCACACACCTAAGTCTGAGGTTGCCCTCTCAAACCACTCCAGGGAGGCCCGACCGTGTTTCTTCACGCCCCAGAGCGATCAGTGGGGGGGACCCTCCGTGGGCGATAAGCAAAGGTAAACTCAGTTTATTTGAACAGACACCTACTGTTCAAGACTAACAGGGAGAGGAGGTAACTGAGTACTAGCTAAACCTAAACGTCACCAGAAGGGTGAAAAAAAAGAAGCTAATGCCGGTAAGGCAGCCCTGAAAACTAGAGAAGAGCGCAGAGAAAAACACGTCTACCCTCTTCACGACCATGCATCAAAGTCTCCCCCCGAACAAAATTCGAAAGTTCTGGTTATTTATAGGGTGACTTTCCGAATCTGAATGATTTCGAATTGCAGAAAATGATGGTTTCGAGATTGGGAGTCCTGTCCTATGAGATCTTCCCTGATGCTCGGCAATCCTGGTAGCTAGATGGCGCTTAGTTTGACCAATATAGGATGCATTACAGCAACCACACTGAAATCGATACACCACCGAGGACTGCAGGGCATCCGGGACACGGTCTTTAAACATGAAACACTGAGACAGGATTTGGGGAGATTTAAACACCACCCTCAACGATATCTGCGGATAAAAGTCGTGAATTAGTTTGATTATCCTGTTACGTAAAAAATTTGATTTAGGACCTAAATACTGTACTGAAAAATGAACTTTAGCTTTCTCAACCGTGTGAATTTTTTTCAAAGTATTGGTTCTTAATTTAGTTAGCTGTATTCCAATATACTTATCTACAAATTTAGTTGGGAATCCATTGAGGTACAGGGTTTTCCTCAGAAACTGCAGTTCATTATGTAGAGAAAAATATGAGGAGCATAAATTATAGGCCCTAGTCACCAGAGTTAGAATTAAATTACGTTTATATTGGAGGGGAACGTTTGAGTTAAATTTAGTAGTTAATCCTGTATATGTTGGTTTCCTGTATACTGACGTTGTAAAAGTTCCTTCTGTTCTCTCTATGCAAATATCTAAAAAGGGGAGTTTATTATTTTGCTCCGTTTCACAGGTAAACTGTATATTTTTATGTTTAGAATTTAAATAATCCAAAAACAAGGGCACATGAGACGGGGACCTAAAAATGGCAAACGTGTCATCCACGTAGCGTTTGAAATAAAGTGGCTTAAAATGGGTGGGACAATCCTTTAACCATATAGATTCGTGATAAGCTAAAAAAGCATTGGCAAGGCTGGGTCCAAGAGGATTTCCCATAGCCACTCCGTCGACTTGTTTAAAGCAAGAATCATTAAAAGTAAAGTAACAGTCTTGCACTGACAATGAGAGCAGTCTATGAAATTGGTCTTTATTTAACCCTCCAATGTTGTTAGTTTCATTAAACAAAGTATCACGGCAGATATCCACAGTTTCATCAAGGGGGATATTTATGAATAGGGATTTTACATCAAATGAAGCCATGAAACAATCGTTAAATTTAAGTTCACAAATTTCTTTAGCAAAAGAAAAAGAATCTTTCACAGTGTAATCATTAAAAGTTATCGGAGACAGCAATGGAACAAGATACTTAGCAAGATTATAATTAACAGAGTTTAGGGCAGATAGTATAGGACGAAGTGGGCAGTGCTCCTTATGAACCTTAGGCAAACCATACAAGACACCTGGTTTCGAACCTGATACAAATAATTCCGAGTAAGTAGTTTCCTGTTAATTATAATCTTGCTAAGTATCTTGTTCCATTGCTGTCTCCGATAATTTTTAATGATTACACTGTGAAAGATTCTTTTTCTTTTGCTAAAGAAATTTGTGAACTTAAATTTAACGATTGTTTCATGGCTTCATTTGATGTAAAATCCCTATTCACAAATATCCCCCTTGATGAAACTGTGGATATCTGCCGTGATAATTTGTTTAATGAAACTAACAACATTGGAGGGTTAAATAAAGACCATTATCATAGACTGCTCTCATTGTCAGTGCAAGACTGTTACTTTACTTTTAATGATTCTTGCTTTAAACAAGTCGACGGAGTGGCTATGGGAAATCCTCTTGGACCCAGCCTTGCTAATGCTTTTTTAGCTTATCACGAATCTATATGGTTAAAGGACTGTCCCACCCATTTTAAGCCACTTTATTTCAAACACTACGTGGATGACACGTTTGCCATTTTTAGGTCCCCGTCTCATGTGCCCTTGTTTTTGGATTATTTAAATTCTAAACATAAAAATATAGTTTACCTGTGAAACGGAGCAAAATAATAAACTCCCCTTTTTAGATATTTGCATAGAGAGAACAGAAGGAACTTTTACAACGTCAGTATACAGGAAACCAACATATACAGGATTAACTACTAAATTTAACTCAAACGTTCCCCTCCAATATAAACGTAATTTAATTCTAACTCTGGTGACTAGGGCCTATAATTTATGCTCCTCATATTTTTCTCTACATAATGAACTGCAGTTTCTGAGGAAAACCCTGTACCTCAATGGATTCCCAACTAAATTTGTAGATAAGTATATTGGAATACAGCTAACTAAATTAAGAACCAATACTTTGAAAAAAATTCACACGGTTGAGAAAGCTAAAGTTCATTTTTCAGTACAGTATTTAGGTCCTAAATCAAATTTTTTACGTAACAGGATAATCAAACTAATTCACGACTTTTATCCGCAGATATCGTTGAGGGTGGTGTTTAAATCTCCCCAAATCCTGTCTCAGTGTTTCATGTTTAAAGACCGTGTCCCGGATGCCCTGCAGTCCTCGGTGGTGTATCGATTTCAGTGTGGTTGCTGTAATGCATCCTATATTGGTCAAACTAAGCGCCATCTAGCTACCAGGATTGCCGAGCATCAGGGAAGGTCTCATAGGACAGGACTCCCAATCTCGAAACCATCATTTTCTGCAATTCGAAATCATTCAGATTCTGAAAGTCACCCTATAAATAACCAAAACTTTCGAATTTTGTTCACTGCACGAGATGACTTAACCAGACTTATAGCGGAGTCTCTACTAACGGCAGAGCTACGACCATCCCTTGGCTCACACGACTCCTCTACACAGTTGCTCTGTTTTTAGCTGGTAAATTGTTATATTGTAATTTTATTTCATATGACCTGCTCTGTTCCCTGTTATTTTATTCTGTGGAAGATGAGAAAATTATATATTGGTTTATTTTCTAGTTTGTTTTTATTTTTGTTTTAGGTCTGAAGATGGTTTGTGTTATAAAACCGAAACGTCGCCAATAATAAATCATGTACAACATCACACTGGTTTTGCTGGCCATCATTAGATTCCGCTTCCCACAGCACGAAAGTATCGCTAATATATATATAATAAATATATATATATATAACTTAGCGGTAGTGCCAGTTGTTGTCCAGATAAACCATCATCATGCATTCCAGCATTGCCTGAGCCTCTGGATGGCCAGTCCCACTGTGGAAGAAAGCCCACTGAGATCCAATTTTACCCACTAAACCTATGTTTCTCCTTGAGCCCATTTTCCCAGAGCCATATTCTCCGTTGACGTATTCCTACCATGGACCTACTTTTCCATTGCTTACCCATCCACTAACCCTGCTTAACACCCACCTGCCTTGCCCAACCTACCATGCCGGCCACCCATCCAACTTGTTGTAGCTTATAATGGTATGGCAGTAGAAGTAAAGAACTCGACAGTAACTGGCTACCATTTTCAGCCATGTTACTTGCATATTTCTTGTTCCTATCCACTGTGATGAAAACGATCATCATCCACATTGGAAAGGAACAAATATTACGCACGAGCGAATGAACAAAACTTAAGATTTTCAGTGGATGCCAGCTATATTATAATAAATAACACAAGAAACGTGGAGGATTTGTAATCTGCGGTGAAACAGAAGCAGAGGCAACCAATTGGGAATGGTCTAGTTGACGAAGAGGTGGGAAATGGAAAAATGGGAGGTACCAACCAGCATGATGTGGGATGATCATGACGGAGGTGGTCGACAGTGAATGGATAGGATGACAGGGAGAGGGATTGCCAGGATGAAGGGGGACAACCACTGCATATACAAGCTTGAAATTTTCAATTGTTGTGCCAGTTTCCAGACGAACTTGCAACACCGAAATATCGGAATAATTTCATGCAACAACTCTGTGTTTCCATATGGTCAACACTCATCAAGATGAATGATGGTCATATATATTGAATACACACACACACACACACACACACACACACACACATATATATATATATATATATATATATATATATATATATATATATATACACAGGCAGATTCCGAGATACGATACCCCTAGATGTGATACCCAAGCATTGCAATGGAGTTAGAAATACCATCCTACCCAGCTGAAGGACGGCATACCATTTTTTTTTTTTTTTTTACCGATTTTGATGATATTTTTGACGAATTTTGTGTTTAGGTTCATGGCATAATCCTGGTATACATTTTTTTTTTTAACCGATTTGATGATATTTTAGACATGAATTTTGTGTTTACTGTAGGTTGATTTATAAACTGTTTTTAGACTTAGATTAATGTATTTTATTCATAGGTGGGGTGAACATTGTTATTTTGGGGTACAGTTTACTAAGTTTGATTTTGATACTAGTTTTTCATGATTTTTTGACTTTTTTTTTTTTTTCTGTGGACTATCTGGTTGTGTCTACGAATGTAATAGGAAGATTGTTGGATGTAAGAATATTGAAGAGGGGAGGGTGGAGGTATGTCTGACCACTACCTGGTGGAGGGAAAGTTAAGAGTAGGTAAGAGATGGGTGACAGCTAGGAGGGTTAGGTGTGGCAGGGAGGTTTTGAAAGTGAGTGAGTTGGATAAAGAGAGAAAAAAAATAGAGTGTCAGGAAAAATTGAAAGATGAGTGGAACGCAGTGAAAGATCGGGAAAATGGCAGTGTGGAGGAGGTATGGCAGTTGTTTAAGAGTGCTGTGGTAGGGCATGCAGAAGAAGTGTTTGGTGTGAGACGTGTGGATGGTGGTATATGAAAAGGAAGTGAATGGTGATGCGAGGAAGTAAGCATGGCTCTGGCTGAGAAGAGACGTGCATATGAAGTGTGGCTGCAGAGAAAGGATAAGATGTCATATGAAAGGTTTAAGGAAAAGAGGAATAGGGCGAGAAGGGCTATGAGTGATATTAAAGTGGCAGCAGATGAGAGGTGGGGTAGGCGGCTGACAGAGAATTTTCAACAGAATAAGAAAATGTTTTGGAAGGAGGTGAAAAAGGTGCGAAAGGGAGAGTCTGGGAAGGAAGAACGAGTAAAATCAGAGGATGGAAGGATGTTAATTGAGATGGATGCAGTAAGGAAGAGATGGGCAGAGTATTTTGAAAGATTGTTAAATGTAGAGGAGGAAAGGGTGGCTGAGATTGTGGTGGATGGAAGGGTGCAAGGAATAAATGTGTTGGGAGAGTTGAATGATTCTTTGATCACGAAGGAGGAAGTGGAGAAGGCAGTAAAGGAGATGAAAACAGGGAAAGCTGCAGGTATGGATGGGTATGCTGTGGAATGCCTGAAGGGTGGTGGAGCGACTATTATTGACTGGTTAGTAAGATTGTTGAATGTGTGCTTTGTCAAAGGTATGGTGCCAATTGACTGGGCAAGTGCTTGTGTGGTCCCGTTCTATAAAGGCAAGGGTGATAAGTATGAATGTACTAGCTTTAGGGGTATAAATCTGTTGAGTGTTGTAGGTAAGGTGTATGATAGAGAGTTAATTATGAGAGTTAGAGAGGGTACAGAGGGAGTGATTGGTGAGGAGCAGTGTGGCTTTAGGAGAGGGAGGGGATGCGTGGATCAGGTGTTTGCTGTGAGACAAGTGTGTGAAAAGTATTTAGCGAAAGGCAAGGATGTTATTTGGGCATTTATGGATTTAGAGAAAGTGTATGATAGAATTGATAGGGAGGCTTTGTGGACTGTTTTAAGATTGTATGGACTTGATGGTAGGTTACTAAAAGGGATGAAAAGTTTTTGTGTAAATAGTAGAGCGTGTGTAAGAGTGGGAAATGCTGTGAGTGATTGGTTTCCCGTGAGAGTGGGGCTGCGACAGGGATGTGTGGTGTCGCCTTGGTTGTTTAATATTTGCATGGATGGTGTTGTAAGGGAGGTGAATGCAAGAGTCTTAGGTGGAGGTCTGAGTCTGGTGAATGTTGATGGTGGAGAGTGGAATCTGAAGCAGCTGCTGTTTGCAGATGAAACTGCACTGGTGGCTGATTCAGAGGAGAGATTGAGACAGTTGGTAGAGGAGTTTGGAAGGGTGTGTGAAAGGAGGAAATTGAAAGTAAATGAGAATAAGAGCAAAGTGATGAAGTGTACGAGGTTGGTAGATGGTAGGGGGATGAATATAGTTTTGAATGGCGAGTTGCTTGAGGAGGTAGATTGTTTTAAATATCTAAGGTCACATGTTGCTGTGGATGGAAGAATAGATGCAGAAGTGAAGTTTAGAATAAATGAAGTAGGAAAGGTGCTGGGAGGAACGAAAAAAGTGTTTAGATGTCGTTCGCTTAGAATGGATGTAAAGAGAAGGCTGTATGAGGGTGTTGTGGTACCGATTGCGTTATATGGGGCTGAAACATGGAATATGGGTGTAGGAGAGAGGAAAAGTTTGAATGTAATGGAGATGAGGTGTCTGAGGAGTATGTGTGGAGTGATGCGTATGGATCGAGTGCGAAATGATGAAGGAGAACTGGAGTTGTTTGGGAGATGACTGGTAGAGCTGAGCAGAGGGTGTTGCGATGGTTTGGACATATGGAGAGAATGGATAAGGGGCAATTGGTGAAAAAGATAACTAAATCTGATGCGAGAGGTGTAAGGGTGAGAGGAAGACCACCAATAGGATGGATGGACAGTGTGAAGAGAGTGCTGGATGCGAGAGTGATGTCTGTTGAGCAAGGAAGAGTGGCTGTTCGTGACAGAAATAAATGAAGAGAAATTGTGAATGAATAAGTGATGACGCAGCCCTGAGGGGATATTCTCCCGCATTTGGTCTGATCAGCTAGTCAGGTCAGGTGCGGGTAAGGGGATGGGTCTGTTATGATGTGGCAGGGGTAAACCAGTTCTGCTGTTGGGCCCTGCTGCGGATGTCACTGATTGCATTGCGCAGTTGACCCTTGTGCGGTGTGGTGCGGTGAGGATCTGTCCGTTCTCCCATTTGGGGCTAAGATGCAAATGAATGTGTTTGATTGGATGAATAAATGGGGAGTGTGTCGTTCTGTCTCGGCTACCTCTCTTTCCTTGGGAAATGCAGCCTAGGTATATAGATAGATTGATAGATGGTTTAGGTGGGTTACAAACTCCTTTCAGGCTCAGTTTAGCTTGTTTTAAAAGTATGGGGGGTTTAGGTTAGCTAAAAACTTCTTTTGGGACTCATTTGGGTGGATTTAGTTCTTGGTTTGGGGAGGAAAGTCCAAGACTCAGAAACACATCCCTGTACTTTGCATGTTAAATCTACCCCGTGATACGATACCCGGCCTAGCTATGGATTTTTACTTGACCAATTGCATCGTTGAACTATAGTATTTCTGTGTGTGTATATATATATATATATATATATATATATATATATATATATATATATATATATATATATATACTGGGGACACTCACCATCCATTCACTCGATGTAGTGCTGCTGTCGGGTGTCTGCCCTTTCCTCTCCTCCATCCTTCTTTCCTTTCATCCTCTTCTTTCTTTCCTTCATTCTTTCCTTGTCCTTCTGCCTACAGGTGACTTTGCACTCCCTCTTCTGTCTTTCCTTCATTCTTTCCTCTTCCTTCTGCCTGTGGGTGTACTGAGTGACAAGCCAAATGGTTTCCTGTACACCAGGAAACCTTTTCTACGATCGGTGGTAACCATATAATCAAATTTTGGTGCCTGCTGGTTTAGTGGGTAATTATTGCACTCCAGTTGGATTGAGCTAGTGAATGTTTATATCCAAGGAGTGCTTGGGATTGATTGCTCATGTATTGGCACTCAGGGATGAGTGAGGCTGGTCGCTCTCTTTTTAAATGTCGGGACCAACTGCCTAGTCCCGGGCTCCTATGCTTCTCATGGGGCTATGTAGGACTGGATGATGGATGGTTTTATATATATATATATATATATATATATATATATATATATATATATATATATATATATATACTGTATATATATATATATATATATATATATATATATATTTTGTGCTTACTTATGTAAACTGCCTATTTGTTCATATTAAAGAAGTGTCCAATCTATTTTCCTAAGTAAGAATTGCTGTTGCTCGTTTTGCTATTTGGATCAAATTTCTGCAATATTAAGAAAATGTGTAATTAGAATTTTTACCAAATTATTATATTAAATAATAGTTAGCATCTTTTTTTTTTTGTCTACCTATTGTTGAGAAGCAGGATTTGCCAGTTAGGTAGTGCCATAGAATTCTCGACGTTTCTCGTAATTCCGTACTTCCGTCACGAGTCTGAGTTGCCAGTTAGCCTGCTGTTTGAGATCATAGTTTTTTTGTAATTTGTTCATTATTTTGGTGTTTTTTTCTCTAGAATGTTTATATATGTGATTGTTAAAATATGTAATTTAATGTAAGTTTGTATGCTAAATAATTTAGAGTGTTATGTAATGTAAGAATACTCTGGCATGTTTTCGATGTCTCGGAATTGGTCACTGTTGTTGTTAGGGGCAGGTACAGGACCATCACGTCCTAGAATGAGGGAGAAGCAAGGAAGTCTATGTAAGGATGAGGAAGAGACTAGAGCAAGTTCAGTCGGTTTTCAGTTCGGTTTCAGTGTAGTGCAAGTGTCAGTGATTTTTTCTGTACTTGTGAGAACAGTGAAGTGTTGTTGGCAAACAGTGAAGTGTTATTGAAGTCTGTATATCATCAGTACTTGTGAATGTTGTGAAGTGTTGTCAAGCATTAAGTGTAATTACAGTTAGTAAAGTCTGTATAGCTCCAGTGCTTGAGAGAATAGTGAAGTGAAGATGGCAAACATTAAGTGTAATTTTTTGGAAAATAATGACAGTGAACTTAAGAAGCCAGTGTCTATTTACAACGCCTGAGCTGATCCTCTGTACCGTAAACATAAAGGCTGACCATAGGAAGAACAACTCACCGGGCAACGTCCTTCCCATACTGAACTACTGCCGTTGGAGCCTGTGCTAGTGTGGGACGGGAACGTAACACTATTTGGCTGAGTAGGGTAAAATTAGGAGGGGAGGAGAAAAACGGAAGGGAAAGGATGGTAAGGGAAGAGGAGAGTGGAGTGGAATTATAGAGATGAATCAGGGAGGGAGGAGAGACATAAAAATATATATATTAAAAGGATCATATACTTCCTGATTTTCTTGCAGCAGAAAGACAGGTTGATAGATATATATAGATGGATAGAGAATCAACGTTATCCTCATAATAAAAAGTTAAAGATATTTTTTGAACTGGACTGATTAGATTCACATCACTAAAAAGATTGACTGAATGTGTACCTTTAATTCCTTTTATAGAAAATGTTTTTAGTCTACCACTCAAAGGCAACATGCTGTGTATGCGTGGGAGGGTGATTCACACTCTCAATTGCTTCACATATGTGCTTGCACGTGTGTGTGTGCGTGGGTGGGTAATTCACACTCTCAACGCGGCACACCTGTGCAGATGGTTCAATTACACTCTCAAAGGCGGCAATCCTGTGGCGGTTGTAATAATGTATTACCACCAAGATAGAAAATTATTCCAAACTGCTGTTGGATTACCCAGTTATTAGAGCAAGGTAGTGTAAATATGAAATGAAATTTATTTCCCCCAAAATATACCTCTATTAACAATATTAAAAAGAAAGAAAGATCTAGATAGCCTAACCTTATCTTATCCTTTTTTAGATGGAAGATTTTTTTTTTTTTTGGCACAAGCCTAATAAAATTTCTCTAAGAAAAATCTCTCCTCTTTGTCTGCTACCAGGATTAAAAAGAAAGAGATCTGATAGCCTAACCTTTTTCTTCTTCTTCTTTTTCTTCTTTTTTTTTTTTTTTGAGGGGAAGGAAAAAAATGACAAAAGCCTAATCAAGTTTTTCTACGAAAAGCCACTTCTATTTTTTTTTTTTTTTTTGCAGGACTAAAAAGAAAGAGAGATCTGACAAGTTTTTTTAAGGGGGAAAAGGGGATTTTTTTTTTCGGCGGGGGGGGGGGCACAAGCGTAAGTAATTACATCTCTCTAAGAAAAATCACTCCTATTTGTTTGTTAGGAATTAATAAAATGAAAGAGGGATCTGATAGCCTTTATTTTCTTATTTTTTAAGAGGGAAAGGGAATACAAACTGTTCTGGGGGGCAAAAGCCTAATCAAATCTCTCTAAGTAAAATTGCTCCAATTCGTTTGTTAGCAGGCTTAAAAAGAAAGATCTGATACCTAACTTTCTTTTTTTTTTTTTTTTTAAGGAAGGGATTTTTTTTTAAGGAAGGGATTTTTTTTTTTTTTAAGGAAGGGATTTTTTTTTTTTTTTGTGGGGGGGGGCAAAAGCCTGATCAAATCTCTCCAAACATAATCGCTCCTATTGGGTTAGCAGGAATAAAAAGAAAGAGAGATCTGATAAACATTTTTAACCCGTACCATGCTAGCGACTTAGATCTACGTCCCCTTCAAAAACGCTGGTGCTGTAGATCTACGTCCTGCAGCACTGAGAAGTCATTGCAAGCAACCTAAGTACAATGGAAGGTAATAACGTATCTCGCTAACTTCAGACGCTCCTCCGCTATGCTTACAACATTGATTTAGGAGTGCGGGAGGCGAGTGAGTCTTCACAGGCTCACAGCTGCTCTGCTCTGTCAGTAACCTTGAAGATTTCAGACATCGAGTGGCACCAACCTGACTCGATTTCAACCTACTTTCTGGCTTTGGTGATTACTTTTATTTATGCCATGGAAATTATATTAATATATTAAGCCCATTTATCCATATAAATAATATCCATAATCGGTTCACAAGTTCACAGACGCTCTGCCCTCTTAGTAACTTCTAGGATTTCAGAGGTAGAGTGACACCAACCTGACTCGATTCAACCAACTTTCTGGCTTTGGTGATTACTTTTATTAGTGCCAGGGATCTTATATTGATGTATTAAGCCCATTTAGCCAGCGAAAAATACAAAATCGGCCGGCATAGAGGGATATCTGTGTATAATTATTATTATTATTATTATTTTTTTTTTCTTGTTGCCCAGCACGGTACAGGTTTAGGGGGGACGGGAAAACGACTTTTTTTTTGGGGGGGGGCACAAGGTTAATCAAATCTCTCTAAGAAAAATCACTCGTCTTTGTTTATTAGCACGATTAAAAAGAGAGATCTGATAGCCTAACTTTTTTTATGGGGATCTACCGTAAAAAAAAAAAAAAAGTTATTTTGCCTATATATTAATTAAACTGAATAAATTTTTCAAAAAAGAAAACAAAGAGATCTGATTTATCACCACAACCTGTATTTATAAAAGCAATATATATATATATATATATATATATATATATATATATATATATATATATATATATATATATATATATATTCATCCATCCGTCCATCGTCCAATTCTATGTCGCCCCACAGAGGAGCATAGGAACCCAGGGCTAGGCAAGTTGGTCCTGACATTATATATATATATATATATATATATATATATATATATATATATATATATATATATATATATATATATATAGTGAACTTGTTGTTGGGCCATAATAACAGAATATTATTACAAGTATGACATAGGAAGATGAAACTATTAATGAAACTCAGATATTTAAGTTGAAGAACACTAGAGTGAAAATAATTTATCTTTTTACAAATTTAATCTCTTCCACCACCATAGAATAAGTCGAGATATTATCAGGAAATCTTAAGTTAATATCATACTCTTCTAGAATAAATAATGTGAGAGTGCAGGGCGAATGTTTACAGCAATTTTTGTCAATATTTTATTTTTAAAAGTAGATATGAAAATTGGCACGAAACCCCAAATTCCCGTTATCATACTCTTGACCGTGGCCATATTATGTAGAACCAGGTTGCGTTTCCGTACAAAAAGTAGTCCGTGCATCCGCTCACACCACACAAACGATGTTCCATCTGTCCACGTCAGCCAGTGACGGTATATGAAAGCAGCCATCTGACGCACATCTAGGATATTACTGTAATTTACTCCAGACTTCCAAGGGAAAAAGTAACTTCAAGGAAAGTAATGTAAGTAAACGTAAGAAAATATAATAAACCATGAAATCTGCTTTAAAAAAAAAAAAAAAAACAGTAGACGTGGAAATTGGCATGAAACCCCAACTTGTCGTCATCAAAGTTTCAGCCGTGGCCGCATAAGGCAAAAGCAGGTTGCGTTTCCGTACTACAAGTAGTCCGTGCATCTACCCACTCCCCACTAAAAATCGACCATGTTTTCATATCTGCCGGTGACGGTATCTGAAAGTAGCCATCTGACTCACATCTGGGATACTGTAAATCACTCCCGACTTCCAAGGGAAGAAGTAACTGGAAGGATAGTAATGTAAGTAAATATAACAAAAGTGAAGTAAATATTTAAATCTGCCTCATACAAAAAAAAAAGGGGGGGGGGATGTCAAGATTGGCACAAACCCTAACTTGCCGTCGTCATAGTTTCAACGTAGCTGTATCGCGTAAACCTTGATTGCGCGTCCGTACTACAAGTAGCCCATGCATCCACCACTCCCCACTAATAATCGACCCTCTCTCCATATCAGCCAGTGACGGATATCTGAAATAGCCATCAGGGTCACGCAAGGATGTAGTTTACTCCCGACTTCCAAGGGAAGAAGTAACTAGAAGGAAACTAATGTCAGTGAATGTTGGAAAATAGAAATAAATCACTAAATCTGCCTCATACCGAAAAAATAAAAAGGAGGGGGGGGCGATGTGAAGTTTGGCACGAAACCTGAACCTGCTGTCATCATAGTTTCGACCGTGGCAGCATTACGTAAACCCAGAGGTTACGTATCCCCACTACAAATACTCCGTACATCCTCCTTCTCCACACAAAAGATGGACCATCTCTTTACATCAGCTGCTGAGGGTATCTGAAATTGGCCATCTGATGCACGTCTGCATTATTGTATTTACCCTCGACTTCCAAGGGAAGAAGTAAATGGAAAGTCTATCTATCTATCTATTGCCAGACGCCTCAATCCCGTTCCGGGTGGCCACAAACAAATCGCCTCCAAGTCGCCCTGTCCCCAGCCATTTCACTGCCCTGCTCCCAACTCACACACCCCCTTTCTCATATACCTCTCCAGCCCATCCCTCCATCTCATCCTCGGCCTCCCTCTCCCTCTCCCCCCCTCCACTTAACTCATATACACTCTCCTCGTCAGTCTTTCACCCTCCATCCTCTCAACATGGCCAAACCACCTCAATGTATTCCTCCTAACGCATCCTGTCACATCCACACCACAACGCTCCTTTATATCCTCATTTGTCAGCCTGTCTCTCCATGTGACTCCACATGCTCCTCTTTAATAACTCATTTCCACTGCTCTCACTCTTGACTTGTGTCCTTCCAACAACGTCCAAGCTTCACTTCCATACGTTAGAGTTGGTATCGCAATACTGCCATGTAGTAACTTTTTCACTTCCATGCTCACTTCCCTGTTTCTTATCACTGCTTTCAACGAATCAGCAACCTTTCTTCCTTGCTGTACCCTTTCAAGCACTTCACCCTCCAAACCTCCATCCTTACTCATCACACTACCCAAGTGCTTAAACTTACTCAATTCCTCACCATCCAACTTCACTGTACATTCACTGCCTTAACTTCTCTCAAAGACCATCACTTTACTCTTCCCTACATTCACCTTTAGATTCGGTTTCGTACACATTCTCCCAAACTCATCCACCAAGCCTTGAAGCTCCCCTTCGTCTTCACTCAACAACACAGTATCATCTGCAAACAACAGTACAGGGAGTTTCCAAACACTACCCTCTTTCACCAAGGACACTCGAACATCCACTACTCTACCTTGTACCTCTTTTATTACCTCCTTTTACCTTTTTTTATTATTATCTAATTGGAAAGTAATGCAAGTTAATAGATGCGAGTTAAGAAATCTGCCTCATGGAAAAAAAAAAAAATTGGATATGAAAATTGACACACAACCCCAATTTCCTATTATCATAGTGTCCACCGTGGCCAAATTAGGTAAATACCAGGTTGCGTTTCCGTATTACAAATACTCCGTGCATCAGCCCACCCCACACAAAGGATAGACCATATTTTGTCCACATCAGCTGCTGAGGGTATCTGAGAGCGGCTAGCTGACGCACATGTGAGGCCGACGAAGTCTATAGGATCAGCGTGCGACCTTTCACTGGCATCTGCT
This sequence comes from Coenobita brevimanus, assembly GCF_032717465.1. Taxonomy (NCBI): domain Eukaryota; kingdom Metazoa; phylum Arthropoda; class Malacostraca; order Decapoda; family Coenobitidae; genus Coenobita; species Coenobita brevimanus. Next base: position 26,070,513 of record NC_136980.1, read on the forward strand.
AGACCACACACACACACACAGGCATATTTCCGGGCGGAAGACACCCGACGTGCTACCACCAAACCAGTTAATTCATGGAGGTAAAAGAATAAAACTCGAAAATTGCCCGCATTCTTACCTCCCACAAATGGTCAGGTATGGAACGTGTTCAAATCTCTCTAAGAATAATCACTCCTTAGCAAGATTAAAAGGAGAGATTTTTTTTTTTTTGGGGGGGGAGGTGGAGGAGGGGAAAAATTTTTATTTTACTGTACCTAATGTGGCTGCGTGTAGCATAAGTGTTTATAGTGCCTTATGCTATCTATCTATTGCCAGACGCCTCAATCCCGATCGGGTTGGACACAAACAAATTGCCTCCACGTTGCACAGTCCCCAGCCATTTCACTGCCTCCAAACTCACACCCCCTTCTCTCATATTCCTCTCCACTCCATCCCTCCATCTCATCATCGGCCTCCCCCTCCCTCTCCCCCCCTCCACCTCACTCACATACACTCTCTTCGTCAGTCTTTCACCCTCCATCCTCTCCACATGGCCAAACCACCTCAGTGTGTTCCTCCTAATGCTTCCTATCACATCCACATCCACATCACAACGCTCCTTTATATCCTCATTCGTCAGCCTGTCTCTCCATGAGACTCCACAGGCTCCTCTTAAATAACTCATTTCCACTGCTCTCACTCTTGCCTTGTGTCCTTCGAAAAACGTCCAAGCTTCACTTCCATACGTTAGAGTTGGTATCACAATACTGTCATGTAGTAACTTTTTCACTTCCATGCTCACTTCCCTGTTTCTTATCACTGAATTCAAGGAACCAGCAACGTTTCTTTCCTGCTGTACCCTTTCAAGCACTTCACCCTCCAAACCTCCATCCTTACTCATCACACTACCCAAGTACTTAAACGTTCTCACATTTCTCACCATCCAACCTCACTGTACATTCACTGACTTCACCTCGCTCAAAGACCGTCACTTTACTCTTCCCTACATTCACTTTTAGATTCCGTTTCTTACACACTCTTCCAAACTCATCCACCAAGCCTTGAAGCTCCCCTTCATCTTCACTCAACAACACAGTATCATCTGCAAACAACAGTACAGGGAGCTTCCAAACACTACTCTCCCACCAGGGCTACTCCAACATCCCCTACCCTACCTTATACCTCTTTTATTACACCATCCATGTACATATTGAACAACCATGGAGACATGACACATCCCTGTTTCAACCCAACCTTCAAAGAGAAAAATTCACTCGGATCACCATTCACATGCACTGCAGCCATAGCACCATCATACATAGCCTACTCTTCACAGCATTCAACAACTTCCCATCTACTCTATGTATTCTTAATACTTTCCACAATCCTTGTCTGTCGATCTTGTCATATGCTTTCTCCAAATCCATGAAAGCCGCATACAACTTCTTTCCTTTCTCTAGAAACATTTCCACTAAAGATCTAAGAATGAATATCTGATATACACAACCTCTTCCCTTCCTAAAGCCTCCCTGTTCTTCTCCGACTAAATCCTCTGTTCTTTCTCTAACTCTGTCAATAAGTATCCTACCATACACTTTTCCTATTATTCTAAGAAGACAAATGCCCCTATGATTACCACACATTTCTCTTTCCCCTTTTCCTTTGTACAAGGGAGTAATTATACCTGACTTCCAATGCTCCGGGACTCTACTTTCCTCCAAGGCCAATCTGCACATTTTCCACATCCATTGTACTACTATCTGTCCCCCATGCTTCAGCATTTCACCACACACTCCATCAATTCTTGGGGCTTTCCCCAATGTAACTTTCTTCATTGCTTCCACAACTTCTATCCTACTGATTTCTTCCTGTCTTCTCACCTCCCTCCTTCTCCCAGCCATTCCCAGCCACATTACTTCCATCCTCTATGTTCACAATTCCTTAAAGTGTTCTCTCCATCTGCTCACTTTTTCTCCCTTGTCCACTAGGAATCTACCATTTTTATCTTTCACTCTCCCTGCTAACTTCACTGCCACCCTATCTTACTCTCTTCACCTCTTTCCAGAACATTTTCTTACAGGTTCCTCCACTTTACACTCAAATTCCTTCCAAATTCCTCATCCACTCTCTTCTTACTCTCTCTTACTAATCTTTTCACCTCTCTCTTCCTTTCTACATATAACTCTCTATTCCGCCTCTCAGCTTCTTCCATGCCCCTATTTCTTATCCATTCATTGTATGCTTTCTTCTTTTGTGCCACAGCCTGTCTCATCTCTTCATTCCACCACGCTGTTCCTTCCACCCCCCTCTGCCTTCTCATCATCCCACACACCACATCACATGCTGCACATATTTCTTCTGTGAATATCATGCACACATCTTCCAATTCCCCCATCTGCTCCAATTCATATTTGTCCAATCGTTCCTCCACTTCTCTCTTATACTCTGTCTTTTTCTCATCCTCTTGTAACCTTTCCACTCTCCTTGCAAATACTCCTTCTTCCCGTCCTTCCTTCTTCTAAATCTCCATCTTATTTTGATCTTGATTCGGGCCACCACCAAGTAGTGGTGAGAAAGTCCACTCCCCCAACCTCTATAAGAAACACTTTATAAGTGCCTTATGCAATATATAATATATATATATATATATATATATATATATATATATATATATATATATATATATATATATATATATATATATATTCTCTACCAGACAGCCTAAGGCACTTGGTAGAGATACAGTACATTGGTTGTATCGTCCCCGCTTCGGTTGGGATAGGCCGGTCCTTCAGTGGACACTCAAACGGCTGATGAGATGATATATAAATAAGTATATATATATATATATATATATATATATATATATATATCTATATATATATATATATATATATATATATATATATATATATATATATGGATGTGAAAATTAGCATGAACCCCAGCTTTCCATCATATTCCATATGACTGGCAAGGTTACACGAAGTACATGTGTTTTTCCTGCTCATGGGACAGCAGAGCAGATGCTAAGCATTGTGCACAAAAGGAATGCCCATTTTAACCGGAAGATATGACTGGAAGATGCAACTGTCTTAACAAACCTCTTGTTGACCCTTGGAAGGTATTCTTGCCTCCACTACATTTGAAACTTTGATGAAGAACTTTGTGAATGCCATGGATCAAGATGGTGCTGGCTTCCATTGTTTACTGACAGAGTTCTAAGGCACTGTATCTGAGGAGAAAGTAAGGGCAGGTTTTTTCAATATGATCACAAATTCATCTTATACTCAATGAGCATGATATTGTAAAGAGCTAATCTGAGCTGGAAAAGGCTGCTTGGGAGAGCTTCATGGTTCTTACCATGAATTACCTAGGAAATTTTTGAGCAACGAATTATAAGGAGCTTGTGGACGAGATGTTGAAGTGTTACAATGCACTCTATGCTTGAATGTTGCTGCAGATAAATATCTTCCATTTTCATTCGGACTTCTTTCTATTCATTCTTGTCAATGTCAGTGATAAACGTGGCGAAAGGTTTCACCACAAAACTGTCGTAATGGAGAGCCGATATCAATGCCGATTCAATCCAAACATTATGAGCGACTATAGATGGACTTTACAGCGTGAGCGTAATTGCTCCTACAAATGCAAAATCCAGAGGTACTTACAATGTGCAAAGGCCACGTAATAATGTTTTGTATATATATCGGTTTGTGCTTAGTATATGATATAAATTAAAGCCTAAGTATAATATTTTTGTAACAAGTTTAGTGGGTAATTACAGCGCTCCAATCGGATTGAGCTGGTTAAGGTTTATATCCAAGGGATGGTAGGAGTTTATTGTTCATGTAATGCCACTCAGGGATGAGTGAGGTTGGTCACTCTCATCTTAAATGTCAGGACCATGTTGCCTAGCCCCGGGCTCCTATCCTTCTCATGGGGCAACTGAGGATTCGATGATATGATGAACAATATATTGACTTCCTGACACTCATTAGACGATTTTGCATGTTTCATGGTCTCTTCCCTCATTTATGATGTAGTAGATCAAGGTTACGTAATAGCCAAATTTTAGGGTCAGTTTAGAAATTGAGGGTAACAAATTAGTTAGAAACAGGTGAGAATAAGTCAGAACCATTTTGGCTGTTGACCAGTGGATATAATCGATCAACGATTTTGACTAGACCTATCATAATTTGCGTAACTTTTAAAGGGGATAAATAATAATTGACTATTTCAGGCTTGGGGGCCTTGCAGATTATGCTTGTGCTAGAGTCATCCACATATACAGTACTTACACACTGTTTTTTTCACAACAGTTTGTTGTGAAAAAAATACAATGTGTGAGTACTGTATTTATGTTAATGAGTAAATGAATACATTACTGAACGATAAATTATGGTGTTTTATTTCCTTTATTTTTTTTCTTTTCATCGATTAGGAAGATCATTTATTCATTTGTGACATGTATCAGTTTCATAACAAGTCAGTTAAAAATTAGGGCAGGAGAATGAATTGATTGTATCATTATTCAATAGCGCACAAATCACTGAGTGAGGAATATGCAGAGCGTGAGGTCAGGGCAGGCGAGAATGAAATGATAGGAAACAGTTCACTGGGAGTGGCCAGGCGTGATGAACAACTACTGTTATTCCGTATGCCATAAAAAAAATTATCTAGTATAGCTAGACATGTCATTTTTTTTTACGAAATGGATCGCAGATAAGTGCTCTACGATATTCAATACTCAGTGCCGAAATGTTTATATGTCTGTGAGTAAATGAGCATTGAATAAATGTGAATGATACAATATGGTAATTCTTTTCTTTTATTTTTATTTTTCGTTCATTACGAAGATCATTCATTAATTTATAACATAAATCAGTTTCAAAACAATACAGAGATACATAAGGGTGGGGGAGTGAAATGATTGAAATCAGTTTCTGATACTGCACGAATCGCTGAGTAAGGACTGTGGGAAGCGTGAGGTCCAGGCTGGCAAGAGATGGTCACTCAGTACTGTACTTGGAAGTGGTTGGACTCAGGTTGTGTCGAAAAAGTGCGAGGGGGTTAAACTTGACTCCAGGTGGGTCAAATTTCCTGTAGTTACTTTCTCTGTAACCCAGAGGGGTACTACATGATGTCATTAAAAAAAAAAAAAAAAAAAAAAATGGGGACGCAAAATGATCCGGACCTTGGATACTCCATATTCCAGCCACTATTTCTTTTCTTTTATTTTTTTTTCTGCTCTCGGACCCTAGTGTGAATGTCGCACTGTACAGTTGATCCTGGTGAGAAGTGGTCCATTATATATACAGTAAGTAAATACGGGATGAGTATTTTGGTGATTGTGTTCCCCTGTCTTGGGTACCCCCCATTGGAAAAATTAGATTAAAAAAAAAAAAAAAATTAAGCCAGATTTATCTTTTAAATGATAGCTGATTTGACACTCCAAAATTCAACTCTTAAAATAAATTTTTAACATCCAAATTTCCATTCTCATTACTAATAGCTGACATTAGTGGGAATAATCGATTAACAATTTTTGTTATTCAAAAATTTAAAAAAATTAGGATAACCTTTGGGACATTGATTTGGTGATCAAATTATATATATTCAAGGGGACAATCCAGATTCAGATAACTTGGTTTATTGATGCTTTTTGTGAAACCGTTTTTCCTCTCCCCCCCCCCCCAACTTTTTGCAAGAATGTATTGTCCCATATTTCATACATATTCATGAATAGTTTTGGCACACACTACTTCATTCAGTGAATTGCTCTATTTTTTTGTCTTGCATATTTATCACCTGTGCCATTTTTTAGTGTCCTCTTGATATTGATTCCCATTTATAATTTTTCTTAATATTAATTATCTATGCTTTCATAATATTTGTGGGTTTTGGTGCCCATATCTGTAGCAGCTCTTTGTACCTTATATTTCCAGACTAGATAAAATGATACCTTACCTAAATTACTATCAAATTCCATAGCCCTAACATATACTCTAATGAATGGGATTTTTACTACTTCTTGCTTTAATTGTCTTTTTCAATATGCTACTATCATTAATTTCTTATTGATGTAGTCAGCCAGCCAGAATTGATACCTCCTTCTCTGATAATTGTAGGGTTTAATTTCATAGCTTATGAGAACAGTCTGGTCTAAACTTGATTAAATGGTATTTGTCTATACTGAATTCTATTGTTGAAGCCTTTTTAATTCTTTTTCTAGTTCTGAAATATTATATTTTTGTTGTATTATCAGCAAATATATTTAAATTACTTCCATTTTCATTAAGAAAGAAGAATTCAGATGTATATTAATTATATCACATTTTGTACTAATTATTTTTTTGGGCATCCGTAGCTAGTGATAAAATTGTATTTTCTTATCTTGGTATGTTTTTACAAGAGAATATGTTAAGAAATAATACAATTTATGTTTATTAAAAACATAATTGGTACCAGTACTGAGCCATGTAGAATTTTACTTGTTTTTCTCTGTGATATCCCTTTAGCACTTTTTGTTTTACATTTACTTGTATAGATTACCTTTGAACAGTTCCCATAAAAATCTTTAATGTAGTACAATACCTTCTTGACACTTGTGATAATGATGATACTATAGGCTGTAGTAGTAACTGTTGAAGTAATGGTAGCAGTAATTTTTAGCTCAAGTTTTTTAGAAATTATATAATTTTGAGAGCTTTATTAAAATAAAATGTGTCCTTTTTTTAATAAGTACAGGATATTGACATCTATATAATGCTTATGAACAAAAAAAAATAAATTGAAGAAAACTGTCAACCAATAGAACATTACATTTTAATAACAGAAAAATGTCAGAATTTCAATAGAAAGAAAATAAAAATTAAATAAAAAAACGGAAAAAATATAATATATAGTGAAATAAAGAAAATAATAGAAAATGCAAAAGAATTAAACAATTAAAACAAAACACTACCTCTTAAAAAATAGAGGTGGTTAGCAATAAACTGATTGAAAATCAATTAGAAGAGGTGATTGAAAAATGTGATGAGAAAAAATAAAACTGTGTAGTGAAAGAAGTTCTCCTTCTGCACCACCATCACCACCACTACCACCACCACTGCCTTATAACACGAGGAGACAACCAAGAATGAACACAACACAACCAAGTCAACAGGAACAAAGATCATTGGGGCTCCCCCAAACAACGTCGCCTACGATCTCAAGAAAGGCCTCCACAGCAAGAAATGTATCAGTATCTCACTCTATCTTCAGAAAATTTAAACTTTTATACTTATCCTTGTTCAGAATTCATTCAAAATCTTTCAAACTATCCCAATGAAAACAGTACCGGTACCAATGTTTACAATTTAGGTTAAGTAGAAGTTCATAATATCTCCCAGACCTAACCCAATGAAAATTGTTTAGACGAAGAAGTTCAAAATGTTTCCTATACCATTTGAATTCCTTCTTTTAATTCAGGCAAAGCAGAAGTTAAAAATTTTCATATATTAAATACATTACTCATCTCCAAAAATGAATATACTTCATCAGAACTGTTTAAAAGTATAAATGAATTGTTAGAATTATATGATTTTAATTTATAGTAATCAGTTTTAAAATCTTTTTAAATTTAAATCTTAATAATATCGTACAATCAACATCAGCTTAAAAAGATAAAACTATGAGAAAATATTTTTAATAGATAAAAGAGGACTGGAGAAATGGTACAGTCAGCACCAAGAACTTCTGTTGCTTCTCTGTCAACGAAAATGGAAAAAAAAATCATTGTGGTGAATCCTTATCACCTTCCTTCTTTGATACTGTACCTTCGTGCCACATGGCCTCTTCAGGCTTGGTGTCAGTTTTCCTCATTATTCACTCATTTATTCATTGGCATATGTGATGACAGATCGGTGCCAGATAAAGTTGGCTGCTGCGGATTCAGCACACTGATTGTCAAAGTTCATCGTGACTAAGTAGGAGAGCTAATAATTCTTGACGAAAGTGCTTTAAGGGAAGGATTTTAACCTTCCTACTGTGGTCAGTTTTCTGAATTGATAATATCTAAAGTTAATCAAAGCAGTGAAAGATTCATTTTTGGAAACTAGAGTTAATTCTATGCAAAGTAAACTAATGAACGGATCTTGAATTTGGCACTGTTATGTTGTTTTCGTTTTTTCTTGGAGAGAATAATTTGCGGGCTCCTGGCCTTTAGTTCCTACTTCCTTGTATAAAAGAAATATTAAATATTACCCTACACATAGTCTGAATAACTATATAATTCTGTTCCAGGTACTTCAAAATGACTTACTGAAATTAAAAGTGAGTCACAGGAGTGTTATTACTGGAGCTGTTAACTATCCCATAGTCTTGTCAGCTCCATCACTACGTTCCAGGTAACACTAGACGATTTTGTTCAGCCGAGTTTGAGTCATAGGAGTCCGAGTGTGTTATTACTGATACTATTAACCCTTTCATGACAGGGATAACGTTACTGATATCTTTCTCCTAATAATAGGTTATATTATCCACACTGGGAGTAAATCAGCTCGGTAAGACCATCAACAAGTACGTCTACTTTTAATACCAACAATTTTTCTGCCGCCTCAGCACCTAAAAAAATACCACAGCACCACTGCATGACATACTCATTAACCTGAGCTCTACGGAGGGTTTCTCCTGAGCTAAAGAAAATAGTCTACTGAAAACAAGAACAAAATTGCAAAGGCGCCGTCGTACACGTGTGTTTAATGGCGATTGATTATAAACCTTTCTCAGTGAGGAATAATCCATTCACTAAACAAAATCGTGTGCTGGAAGTGAGAAATCAGATGTCATTGTACTGAAGAGGTTGACTGGCCCTTGAGTTTATGAAATAGTAAAATGATCAACTATTACGAACCTCAGTGATGTATTCATGAACGTAATCATGTAGGGTATATTATCGTGAATTGCCCTGCAGTCGTATACGAACATACAGTAATTTTGTCTTCCTCTTGGCATATATTCGTATTCAAATTATGAGTTTCTATATTCGCTCCATTCTAATACTGTACATTAAACAGTACCACTACAATGCAGAAGATCAAGAAAATTATAACTAATGTCAATGGTAAAGTTACGTGTGTGATGTACACATATGCGGACCATCGAACCCAATAAAATGGAATATTTTTGCCTCCTTCAAGCAACATACACGTCCACATGATAAAGATTGAAACATGTGATGGGGAGAAACAAATGGATCCCGGGAACATATCGTCTTCGAAGGGATATGAAGGCCGCACAACCTTTCTGTCACGGGGTTTTTAAGATTATACAATATTGAAGGATGATTTCCAATTATACTGAAGAGCAGGGACAATGAATTGTCTTGCTAAAATCAAGCAATGATTACCTTATGCTAGCTTGCTTCGCCGATTATCTAAGAACGAGAATTTATAAACTTTCTTAACAGTACACAGCAGAGACCAATTCCTCACAATTGCTGTTTATTAGTACCGTTAGCCTCTGCAGAAAGTGACTTCCCCCCTGACAATAAATAACTAATATTATTAATGATATCAGGTTCTTGCTGATGCGTTAACTCCTAGAAGGCACAACAGATTTTAAACTTAATACAAAAGACTGGCCTAAGTACCAGTTATGAATAGCAAAGCGTTTATGCAAGCTAGGAGCTATAAGGGAAATAAGCTTAATTATGGAGAAATGAAACACGAGTTTACATTACATTAAGCTCAAAGAAAAAGAACTGTTAAATTTATTGATTACAAAGGAATAAATTTAACGTTACATTTCAAAGTGAATTCAAATAAAGAGATCGCACTCACTCACTCACTCAAAAGCTAAATTCTTAAACCTAGGAAAACAATATGCAGCGCAGCCGGCCGGCATGTGAGGGAACAGCACCTTAACTAAACTCTTAAGTCTAGGAAAACGAAAAGAAAATACTGGTCAAAGAGTGGACTAAGCAGATGTTTGGGCGTCGTTACTGGAAGGACACTGCACTCGCTTAAGTCTTTCGCCTATCACAGTATGTGGGAATCAGGAATGGCGGCACTACGCTCTGGCCCAACCTGGTTTCGTGGAGCTCAAACCTCGACTGACTAACTCGTGGGAAAGAAGGGAGCGATGTGGCTGCTTTTCTAACAGCTAGAATGAGTGAAACACGCCCAAAACAAATCGCTCAGTGGAAGCGCTAATGTCTCACACAAAGACAATCACTTATGACAGTGAAAAAATTGATTTGAAAAGACTCCCGACCGAATGAGCAGTTAACTGAACGATAAACTGGGATTCCACTAGAGTTCGCGGTTTCCCACAAAAGCCAATGTCACTAGCCGACTCGTGACATTACGCCCCATAAAAATCAAATCTTGTTTTTCTTCAGAAAAATGATTTCAATAAACATACATATAATTCCTAACTCAGTCACACAAGATTCACACTGTGGTGTGTGTGTGCTAACCTGCTACAGGAGAAAGTCGCAGTCGCCAGTAAGCGAAAAAACCTCATATTTACGTTAAAAAAGAGGCAAGCTTGAGAGGAAAACTCCGTGATGACAGTGAAAAATCCTGTACTCAGGTCAAACTGAGCTAAAAGTTCGCTACATTTACATTAACAACTAATTGTTATATAGCGTAATGTATGTAATACACGGTGTAGGTGTGACAATTGTGGTGTAACTGTATCTATGTGTAAAATCATGTAATACAAATTTATAGTAAATAATGACAACGAGGCAGAAGAGAAGCGGCAGCATGTGACAGGGACGACCAGCTAATCTGCATGGCAATGCTGCACCCACCAGCTGCACCTGCGAAAACAATCAAGGTGGAGCATCAAAAGTATCATTCCTCTCTCTGCCTAGCAATCAGTACTTATGTTACAAAAAGTACACTATTTACATTATTAACCAGGAAACGTAGGCGTAAGGGTTCTTAGTGGGGGAGCTCTAACCTGGCATGCACCTCGCTCAACATGCGGCGCACCCGGCCGGCATGTGAGGGAACAGCACCTTAATAACATCCCATCACCCGGTTTAGGGGGAGCTCTAACCTGGCATCCACCTCGCTCAATATGCAGTGCACCTGGCCGGCATGTGAGGGAACAGCACCTTAACAACATCCCATCACCCAGTCCCCAGAAACTGACGTGAGGGTTCAACATGTGGTGCATCCGGATGGCATGGGAGGGAACAGCACCTTAACAACATTCCATCACCCAGTTTAATGGTTAAACCCTAAACTTAATTAGCGAAAAGACTGGGCGTTTGTGCAGGACATCAAATGCTGCGATTTGCTAATTTAACCAGGGAACGTGGTCATGAGTGAAAAGACTGGGCATCTGTGCAGGACATCAAATGCTGCAATTCACTAATGGAACCCAGTTTACTGGTTAACTAACTTTACACTTACGATTAATGACAGGAAGCTGAGAATCCCTACGCAATCTCGGGCAGGTCACATTTTAACACCCACAGTGGGTGTGAACACTCATGTGGATACTGTGCATTCTCCGGGAATCCTCAGAGAGGCCCAGAGCTTGAGATGTTCCACAAGGTAATTCATACACAGTCTCAGACTGTCTCTGCAGGGTTCTCAAACTTCCCCCTTAACTTACGGTTCATATGTACAGTATGTACAGGCCCTGGACATGATGTGTCCTGTGGGGCCAATGGGCGAGGCGTCAGGTCTGCACCCACTTCACCACTACCCTGTCTCTCAACTGACTCACAGATTATGGGTGGTTTCAAACAGCACAGGAAGGACATGTCCCTCATTAGTGGTATGTGGACACACGTTGCAGGAACGCACAAAACTATCTATGTCTCGTCCCATCCCTCGCCAGAAAAAGTCAGCTTGGATAAGGCCCTGGGTCTTCCTTTTGCCCAAGTGACTTCCTGAGGCTGAACAATGACCCCATTCTAACACTGCTAGGCTGTACTTAGCGGGAACGACAAACTGCAGTCAAACCTCGCCCTCGGGTGCTCGTGACTCACGGTAGAGCCGTCCTTGTTTGCGAAGGAACTTGGCTCGCCCTCCCCGTGAATACTTTATCACTCTACCCTTTTGTTTCTTTCGCACGGCAGCAAGTGTCGGGTCAGAATGTTGTTCTTGAAGAACAATTTGGCTACACATCAGATCTTGCGGCAATTCAATGGTCACTGGGGTGACACAATCTGGAGCCTCAGTCATGGCTCGTGTTTCTGCAGCCGAAGTCTGAGTAGCGTCATCTTCGGTGCAACTATCCTTGACACCGGGAATATTGCCTATGATCAGGGCAAATAAAGGTTCTGGCATGACAACTGCGAGTGTCGTACCAGTATAAAATGGAGATGCCACCTGGATACATGCCTCAGGGAACAATCTCACTGATCCATCAATAAGGTTAGCTTGGATCTGTCGACCTGTGTACTGCTCAAGCCGAACTAGGCTCTGCTTGACAGAGCAACCTGAGGACATGTTGTCTCTCAGGACCTTCACAGGGATGTCTCCCACAAACCCTGGCTGAACAAAGAAGGCACTGTCACCTGTGGGAGGGCCTGTGGAGGAATCAGCTAGCCACTCATGAGGCTGCTGAATAAATGATGTGGCAAACATGGTGCCTTGTGAACTAGATACTTGAGGGGTCGTACTCATTGCCTGTGGAGATGGAACATTGGCCATCTGTGGAGGGGTGTTCACTGTCACTGTGGGACTAGAGAACTGTGAGGGAGTACCCGTACTGGTAGAGACGTGACCACCGTGCTGCTGCTGAGGAATGAAGGCTGAGTTCGCCTCCTGCCTCCTATTCACTTGAGCTGGTGGTTAAAAGGACAGTCCCAACGGTCGGTTGCGTGGCTGATACTGCTGCTGGTTAGGGTACCTGTTGTACCGCTTCCACTCAGGTTTCTGAGTGTTTTGCCCCTGGTCCTTCCTCTGCAGTTTTGGACCTTGGCCATTATTCTGAGAATGGCCTTGTTGGTGGGGTTCAGTCTGAGATGGTTTCCCAGATTTATCAGCTTTCCTATTCCAGGTATGCTGCTTACGAGTTTGGTATGCTGCTTACGAGTTTGATACCTGTATGCAGTAAAGAATGCGTTTGCCTTCTTCACCATTTGGCTGGCATCTCTTACCTGGCAGATCTTAAGTGGAGCCATAAGTTCAGTAGGTCACGACTTTTCTAGCTGCGTGCGCAGCATAAGATCAATTATCCCCTCACGCGTGGAAGGAGTTTCATCTTTCTCCATCCACTCATCTAAGTAAGCAGTAAGCTGGTCAAGAAACTGAACAGCAGTCTCTTTATCCTGTAAACGCGCCCTCATGAACTGACTCTTGGCATCGTCAACTGTGAGACAGTACGATTTGATGAGCGCGGCCTTCATCATCTCATACGTGAGATTGTCTCCACGAATTCTGTGGAGAATATCGAGGGCAGGGCCCTCAAACAGGCTAAGAAACTGAAGCCGCTTAGCTGCATCATCCAGCTGGTACAGTTGAGCCATGTCTTCAAAACGAGCTATGTATGGCTCAATTTGCTCGCCATCTTTGTATGGGGGAAGCTTGATGTGTGGGGTCGCCATAACATGTGCAGGGAGAACGCTCGTGGAGCTTGGACCAACTGCACCAGATATGTCTGAAGCCAAGGAATCTCGCTTGAGCTTCAGCACTTCAAGTTCATGTTTTTCGTGTGCTTCTCGCTCGGCACGTTCATGTTCTCGTTGTTCACGCTCATATTCACGTTCTCTCTCATGTTGTTCTAACTCGTGTTGACGTTGTTGTCACTCTTGTTCTAACTCGAGTTCGCGTTGTTTTTGCTCGTATTCGCGTTGTTGTCGCTCTTGTTCTAACTCGAGTTCGCGCTGTTTCTGCTCATGTTCGCGCTGTTTCTGCTCATGTTCGCGCTGTTCTCGCTCGTATTTGCACTCCTTTTCGCATTCCTCACGCTGAATTCAACGCTCTTCACGAGCATCACTCTCGTGCTGCTGTTCGTAATTAAACCGAGAGAGGACGAACTCCTTAATTTCGGTTGGGTCCGTAAGACCTATATCTTTGGCTTCCTGTACATAGACGTTGGTCGACATGATGCTAACTCAATCTAAGTAACTAGCGACTCAGTACTGACTGCAATTTTTTTTTTGCAAAGAGAAATACCAATAATCAAAAATAAAGAATATAGGCACAGGTTAGTGGTGACCAGTTCTATCTAACTAAACTGGTAAAGAAAGAAAATTAAACAAACAACTGACTGTCAAAACTATTATGTAAATTAATAAAAATGAATCAATAATCACCAGTAAGGTAATGCCTATAGACTTTAATGATAAGTACCTAAGTATGAACGAGTGAGTATTATCTCGTGAATAGCTTTAGAGCTAGGAGTTATTATCCTGGAATGAGGTCGCCAATTGTCAAGGGGTTTTTAAAAGAAATGCAATATACAAAAATAATGTTCAGTAATACTGAAGAGCAGTACAATGTATTGTCTTGCTAAATCAAGCAATGTTTACTTTATGCTGCCTTGCTTCGCCGATTCTCTAAGAACGAGAATTTATCAACTTTCTCAACAGTACACAGCAGAGACCAATTCCTCACAATTGCTGTTTATTAGTACTGTTAGCCTCTGGAGAAAGTGACTTCACCCCTGACAATAAATAACTAATACTATTAACGATATCAGGTTCTTGCTGATGCGTTAACTCCTAGAAGGCACAACGGATTTTAAGCTAATACAAAAGACTGGCCTAAGTACCAGTTATGAATAGCAAAGCGTTTATGCAAGCTAGGAGCTATAAGGGAAATAAGCTTAATTATGGAGAAATGAAACACGAGTTTACATTACATTAAGCTCAAAGAAAAAGAACTGTTAAATTTATTAATTACAAAGGAATAAATTTAACGTTACATTTCAAAGTGAATTCAAATAAAGAGATCGCACTCACTCACTCACTCAAAAGCTAAATTCTTAAACCTAGGAAAACAACATGTGGCGCAGCCGGCCGGCATGTGAGGGAACAGCACCTTAACTAAACTCTTAAGTCTAGGAAAACGAAAAGAAAATACTGGTCAAAGAGTGGACTAAGCAGATGACTGGGCGTCGTTACTGGAAGGACACTGCACTCACTTAAGTCTCTCGCCTATCACAGTATGTGGAAATCAGGAACGGCGGCACTACGCTCTGGCCCAACCTGGTTTCGTGGAGCTCAAACCTCGACTGACTAACTCGTGGGAAAGAAGGGAGCACTGTGGCCGCATTCTAACGGCTAGAATGAGCGAAACACACCCCAAACAAATCGCTCAGCGGAAGCGCTAATGTCTCACACAAAGACGATCACTTATGACAGTGAAAAAATTGATTTGAAAAGACTCCCGACCGAATGAGCGGTTAACTGAATGATAAACTGGGATTCCACTAGAGTTCGCAGTTTCCCACAAAAGCCAGTGTCACTAGCCGACTCGTGACACTTTCCCCATGAAATCTTAAATCGTCTGGGTTATCTGTCATAAGTACTCTTGTTTAGCCAATAGGTATAGTTGTATTTTAATTAAAAAATCAAAAACTAAAACTAAAACGAAGGTTTCTCCATCATTATGATGCTGAAACAGAGAATGCTTTTCATGTATTGGATACGCCTTCTTGAGCAAACTTCAGATCCAGCAAAGCTTCACATCTAAATAATTTACATAGTAACGCCAAGAACCTAAGCTTTGTGCAAATACTGGGCAATAGCCTGAAGTCAGCCCGATAAAAGTCGATACGCTCTGTTCATGATGGTTAATTTTTTCAGTGAATGCAAGTGAGAATTGGATCCTCTCCGTACTGAGGACAGTAATGACCTGGTGAGGTGAACGAGTTGATGAGATGTCAGGATCCTTAGAGTGGTATTTTACCGTAACTGTTTGGTGGATAAGGCAGGGACAGGGGCCGTGTTTGTCAATGACTCTAAAATATTTGCTGGAAAAACAATTCTCCACAGCAGTTTACTGTTATAAAAAATCATTTGTTTATCGTATATTGTCTGTCTATGTATCTACAGTATTGCCAGACGCCTTAATCACCTAAAGGGTGGCCACAAACGAATCACCTGCATGTCGCCCTGTCCCCCACCATTTCACTGCCATGCTCCCAGCTCACACCTCCTTCCCTCATATACCTCTCTACTCCATCTCTCCATCTCATCCTTGGCCTTCCCCTCCCTCTCTCCCCTCCACCTCACTCACATACACTCTCCTTGTTAGTTTCTCACTCTCCATCCTCTCCACATGGCCAAATACCCCAGTATGTTTTTCCTAACGCTTCCTATCACATCCACATCCACACAACAATGCTCTATCACTTCCTTATTTGTCAATCTGTCTCTCCATGTGACTGCACATGCTTCTCTCAAATAACTCATTTCCACAGCTCTCACTCTTGACTCCTGTCCCACCAACAGGGTCCAAGCTTCACTTCCATACGTTAGAGTTGGTATCACAATACTCTCATGTAGTAACGTTTTCACTTCCATGCGCACTTCCCTGTTTCTTATCACTATTTTCAAGGAATCAGCAAGTTTTCTTCCTTGCTGTACTCTTTCAAGCACTTCACCTTCCAAACTTCCATCCTTACTCATCACACTACCCAAGTACTTAGACGCACTCACATTTTCCATTTCCTCCTCATCTAACCTCATTGCACATTCACTGACTTCACCTCTCTCGAAGATCATAACTTTACTCTTCCCTACATTCACCTTTATATTCCGTTTCATACATACTCTTCCAAACACATCCACTAAGCCTTGCAGCTCCCTTTCGTCTTCACTTAACAACACAGTATGATCTGCAAACTACAATGCAGGGAGTTTCCAAACACTGCCCTCTCACACTAGGACTGCTCCAAGATCCACTGCCCTACCTTGTATCTCTTTTGTAACCCCATCCATATACAGATTGAACAACCATGGAGACATGACACATCCCTGTTTCAATCCAACCTTAAAGTAGAAAAATTCACTCAGTTCACAATCCACACGCACTGCAGCCTTAGTACCATCATACTTACTCATAACAACATTCAGCAACTTCCAATCTACTCCACATATTCTTAATACTTTCCACAATCCTTATCTATCCACCCTGTCATATGCTTTCTCCAAATCCATAAAGGCCGCATACAACTTCTTTCCCTTCTCTAGAAACTTTTCCACTCAATATCTAAGAATGAATATCCGATCTACACAACCTCTTCCCTTCCTATAACCTCCCTGTTCTTCTCCAACTAATTCCTCTGTTATTTCCCTAACTCCGTCAATATGTATCCTACCACATACTTTTCCTCTTACACTAAGAAGACAAATGCCCCAGTGATTACCACATACTTCCATTTCCCCTTTTCCTTTGTACATGGGAATAATTGTTCCTGACATCCAATCATCCGGGACTCTACCTTCCTCCCAGACCAATCTGCACATCTTCCACATCCATTCTACTACTATCTCTCCCCCCTGCTTCATCATTTCACCTATCTTTCCCCCATGCTTCAGCATTTCACCACACTCTATTAATTCCTGGGGCTTTCCCCATTTTAACTTTCTTCATCGCTTCCACAACTTCCTTCCTACTAATTTCTTCCCCTCTTCTCACATTCCTCTGTCTCCCAGCCATTCCCCAGCCCTTTATACTCGCAGTACTTCTTATTCTCTATGTTCAACAATTCGTTAGTGTTCTCTCCATCTACTCACATTTTCTTCCTTCTTCACTAATAATCTAACATTTTTATCTTTCGCTCCCCAACTAACTTCTTTGGCACCCTGTCTAACTCTCTTTACCTCTTTCCAGAACATTTTTACATTCCTGCCACTTAACACTCAAATTCTTTCCAAATTCCTCATCCACTCTCCTCTTACTCTCTCTTAGTAATCTTTTCACCTCTGTCTTCCTCTCTGCATACAACTCTCTCTTCCATCTCTCATGTTCTTCCACGCCCGTTTCTCATCCACTCGCTATATGCTTTCTTCTTTTGTGCTACAGCCTCTCTCACCTCTTTATGCCACCATGCTGTTCCCTGCACCCTCTTTCGTCTTCTCTTCACCCCACACACCACCTCACATGCTACACAGATTTATTCTGTGACTATATTGCACACAACTTTCACGTCCCCCATCTGCTCTAATCCATATTTACCCAATCGCTCCTCCACTTCCCTCTTATATTCTGCCCTTTTTCCATCCTCTTGTAACCTTTCTGCCTTCCTTGTATGAGCTACTTCCTCCTGTCCTTCCCTTCTTCTATTTCTCCATTTCGTTTGGACACTGATTCTGACCATCACCAAGTGGTGATCAGAGAGTTCACTCCCCCAGCCTCTATATATTCTTGCATCCATTACACACTTTCTCATCCTTTCATCCACGCATACATAATCATTCATTGCCTTCCATTCATTCATTTCACCATCCATCCTTCTCATCACTCGCCACGTATACCTGTGGATATTTTGTGCCTGAAGAGGGTATTGGGTATCACCAACCCCTTCCGGCAGAAGTGTCCACTAAAGCACTGCCATTCTCATCCATCTCTGCAGGCACACCCACTCACAAACTACTCCATCCACCTTCAATTCTCTACTTTTCCATTCATATCTCCAGTCAAAAACACTTTCTCATTCCTTTCAAACTTTTCCATGGACACTTCCACATTTGTCCAGAACTCTTCTCTCACACTGCTTTCACTATCTTGCGTTAGCGCATACACACACACAATCGCCCACATTTGTTGTCCAGCTTTCAATCTTATATTATCACTATTTATGGCGTTTTGACTCAAAAGTGTATGGTAGCTTATTCAGTGATGACTAAGAAAACAGAAACAATGTTAAACAAAAGTTAAGGTCCAGATGGTTTGTAAATTTGGAACCTGAAAAAATTAAACATGGTCATCATTCTCAAACGAATGAAGGTTGGTCTTGAAACACACACACACACACACACACACACACACACACACACACACACACACACACACACAAGATTACATTATTTTGGCCTCAGTAAAAGAGAGAGTCAAGTCAGAGATAAATATAAGAGTAGGCTGGAGGACGGACAGTGAGAGGCAGAAGCGGTAATTTCCTTAATCACACCTCGATCTTTTCCATTCTCTAATCTCCCTGCATCCTCTTTCACTTCTCTCTCTCTCTCTCTCTCTCTCTCTCTCTCTCTCTCTCTCTGCCGCGTAGATTATTTTGCTGCCTCCCTTCCTGGCAGTTTGCAATCTTCCTATTTGGCTGCCTTCATACATACCTAACCTGATGTTACCTAACATAACCTCACATGCCATCACATTAGCCAGATACAAACTAGTGTCTCTCATGTAGCTGGAAGTAGAAAATTTGGGTGGGGGGGAGATACAGATCAGAGCTTGATTTTTGTTTCTCTTACGTTTTTGGCTACACAGAACCATTCTGAAAGAGTATGCGCAAAAAGCGATAATGCCAAGACATTTATACCCTTGGAAATTCCCTAACCTTTCTCGTGTCGCAGTTGGATTGGCTTGCTTTAGGAAAATCCATCATCCTATCCTATCCCTGACTGTGACGTTAGTGCTGTCATCGCCATATACTTACATAGACTGAAGTGGAAAGAAGCCATAGTCATTTAGAAAGATATGAATAAACTAACGGGAAAAATGTTGGAAGCAGCGCACATTTGTGTAAAAAATTTAATTAACCATAGAGATGGGTTTCTTCGCCTGCATATGTATACCTTCCTGCCTGCCATCTGCCTCGTCTGCCATTCCCTTCCGACCTGCCATCTGCACTACCTGCCTGCGATCTGCCTCCCTGCCTACCATCTACAGTACTTCCCTCCTACCATCTACCTCCCTGCCTACCATCCACCTCCCTACCTACCATCTACCTCCCTGCCTACTATCTACTTCCCTGCGTACCATCTATCCTCCTACCTATCATCTACAGTACTTCCCTGCCTACCATCTACCTCCCTGCCTACCATCTACCTCCCTGCCTACCATCTACTTCCCTGCCTACCATCTACCTCCCTGGCTGTCATCTGCCTCCCTTTTGCCACCGACTCTCCTCCCTGCCATCTATCTGCATCCCTGCCTACCATCTTCCTCTTGCCTGCAATCTGCCTCCCTGCCTACCATCTGTCTCCTATCCTGATATCAGCCTCCATGCCTGCCATCTACCTCGCTTCCTACCATCTGTCTCCCTGCCTGCCATTTCCCTTCCTACCTGTCAACTGCCTCCCAGCCTGTCAATTCCCGCCTTGCCTCTCAGTTGCATCCCTGCCTGTCAATTGTCTCCCTGCCTGCCATCTGCGTCCCTCCCTACCATCTGCCTCCCTTCCTGCCAGCCTGCTATCTGCCTCTCTGCCTGCCAGCCTGCCATCTGCCTCCCTTCCTGCCAGCCTGCTATCTGCCTCTCTGCCTGCCAGCCTGCCATCTGCCTCCCTTCCTGCCAGCCTGCCATCTGCCTCCCTTCCTGCCAGCCTACCATCTGCCTCCCTTCCTGCCAGCCTACCATCTGCCTCCCTTCCTGCCAGCCTGCCATCTGCTTCCCTGCCTGCCATCTGTCTGTGTGGGTGCAGGTGGCGGTGAGAGAGCCTCTTCTTCCCTCACTCAGTTTCCCATCACGCACCCTCCCTGCCTCCTCACTCCACCGCAATTCCCTTATCTCTCAGCCATCGTCTCTCACCCACACATATTTTCTAAAATTATCTTTACTCTTCTCTTTTTCACATCCACCCGCTGACACTACGTTTTATTGCTTTATCTCTTGTCCCTTCATGTCACACACATTTTCTGTTTACTGTGCTTTTTCAGTTTATCACGCATTCCACTACAACCTCTATCTCTGTCTGTCTATCTGTCTGTCTGTCTGTCTGTCTGTCTCTCTCTCTCTCTCTCTCTCTCTCTCTCTCTCTCTCTTTATCTATCTGTCTATTTATCCATCTATCTTTCTATACACATGCACTCAGGCGTGTATATATATATAGATAGATAGATAGATAGATATAGATAGATAGATATGTATTATATATATATGTATATGTACTATAGATAGATAGATAGATAAATATGTATTATATATATATGTATATGTACTATAGATAGATAGATAGATAGATATAGATAGATATATATGTATTATATATATATGTATATGTACTATAGATAGATAGATAGATAGATATAATATATATATATATATATATATATATATATATATATATATATATATATATATATTTGTGTGTGTGTGTGTGTGTGTGTGTGTGTGTAGATAGATAGATAGATTGATAGATTAACATATATATATATATATATATATATATATATATATATATATATATACAGTATATATTTTTAATACTAGGGCTTTAGTCCCTGCCTTATTGGGAAAATCTGATCTTGTTGGTCATCACAAATGAGACTGTGATTTTTGCCTGTATTCAACAATGAGTAATTCGGAAACTACTGGTGTTATATTAAAACGCTGGTTACGTTAGAAAACAGAAACTCTATGGTGAAATATGATACTTAGCTGATACATCTAAATTACCAATGCGTGCAGGAACTGTGAAGTGAATGAACGGCAGAGTTACTATGATCTTCAGAGTTAATCCGCCATGGCTGCTGTAACTTTCCCAACTCCTTTCTCCCCTTGTGCACTTCTCAGATTGTTCACATTCAGTTCCTCCAATATATATATATATATATATATATATATATATGTACGTAGCAGTACACCCGAGGTGGATGGAAAGCTAATGACAGGGAGAGCTGGAGCTCCCGTTTCATCAGTCCTCAGGACTAGTTCCTGACCATCCCCCTTTGCTGAACTTTTTCAGTGTTTGAGTAACACAGACAGTAGGCCAGCATGCTCTCCAATACAAGTTTCTCTAACTATCAACACTAAACTACATGCACAGTACACACTACTCTTCCTTTTCAAAATTAAATAAAAGAAAAATGGCGCACTACAACAATGCCTCGGAGTCCCCAGGGGGGGGGAACCATAAATGCCCCCACCATCCTCCCCTCTCCCGGTGACGACTCTTTGAGCTGCCTGGATCCACTGTCTGACTCTCTTCTTCTTAATTTCTGCAACATTCGCGGCCTTTCCTCTAATTTTCTGTCTGTTGAACACCACCTTTCCTCCTGTAAACCTCACCTTCTCTTCCTTACTGAGACTCAGCTGTCTGAGGCAACTGACAGCACACCTTTCTCTGTATCCTCCTATTTTCTCTATACTCATTTCAAAGCCAAAGGTGGATGTTGCGTATATGTACGCAACGACATATCTTGTTCTCATGTTCCTGAACTTGATTCTTCTGAATTCTCTACTCTCTGGCTTCGGCTCTCCTATCATTTTCTGATTAAATATATCTGCACTGTTTACTTATCTCCTAATTCTACTGACTATCAAAACTTCTTCAACTATCTTACTTCTATGATGGAACACATTCTATCCATTTCTCCTTTCTCTGACATCTCCATTCTAGGAGATTTCAATGTTCACCACCACCTTTGGCTCTCCTCTCCTTTCACTGATCCACCTTGTGAACAATCCTTCATCTTTTCTGTCCTTAATGACCTAAAAAAGCTTGTACAGCACCCTACCTGTATCCCTGACCGCCTTGGAGAGAGCTCCAACATACTTGACCTCTTCCTTACAACTAATCCTTCTGATTACACTGTTAATCTTTTCTCTCCATTGGGCTTCTCCAATCATAACCTTGTTACTTTAACCTGTCCTATCGCTCTGGTACAGCCTGTTGACCCTCCAAAGAAACGTCATCTGTGGCACTTTGGAGTTACAAATTGGAAGGCCCTCAGGCAGTACTTCTTTGATTTTCCCTGGAATGATTATTGCTTCCATGGCCAGGAGCCATCTGAGTGTGCCTTGCGCAATATGGAGGTTATTCTCTCTGGCATGGAAGCATACATTCCTTTCTCTCATCCACTGACTAATGCAAGAAAGCCTTGGTTTAATCACGTTTGTTCTAATGCTGTCTGCAACAAGGAGAGGGCCTATAAAAGGTACCGGAGCCAACCCACCTCTGAATCACGTTTTTTTATGTTTCTGCCGGAATCATGCTAAGTATGTTCTTCTCTCTGCTAAAAATAATTTCATCTGTACTAAATGCTCTCAACTCTCCAATTCGATTTCTTCTCGCTCCTTCTGGCACCTTGCCAAAAACCTTTCTAACAACTTTACCTCATCATCCTTCCCTCCTCTTTTCTACTCTGATGGCTCTGTAGCCATTTCTTCTACTGATAAAGCATATCTGTTTGCTCAGACTTTCTCCTCCAATTCCATCTTCGACGATTTTTTTTTACCATAAATGAATGGAGGAAGGAAAAACAAAGAAAAAAAAAATAAGTCCAGGTGCCTAAAGGCATCCTCCATATATATAATACTTATAACAATTGGATTTAAATTCAAATGGATTAACTGTATGTGGGAAGCAACTCCCAGGAAGTGAATTCCAGAGAGTAGTAGTTCTGTGGATAAATGAATTTTGATAAGCAGAGGTTCTGCATTGAGGGGGAGAGAGTGTAAGTTCATGGGCGCTCCCAGCTGCCCGAGTATTTCGGGAGAAAATGTGAAGGGGAGGCACAATTGAAGCCAGTTCGTCAGAGCACTTACGGTAAATATATCGATAAAATAATGCTAAAGAAGCAGCATCTCTACCTACCGATAATGGAGGAAGGTTCTGCGTTATGGCAGGATTATTGATTAAGCTAATGGCTTGATTTTGAATTTTGTCCAACTGCCTCAATGCAACCGCTCCACATCCACTCCACAGTGGTGAACAGTATTCAGTCTGAGAACACACATGACTTTTGTATATTGTGGCCATCTGCTCGTCAGTGAAGAACTCACGAACTCTGTACATAAGTCCCAATTTTTTAGAAGCATTTTTAGCAAGGGATTTAACATAAGCTGTCCAGCTTAGGTTGGGGTTTAGAGTAACACCTAGGATATCAATTGTAGTAGATATGGGAATATTGACATCATTTAGTATTATATGAGAGTCTGAGGGATTCTTCCTGTTGGAGAAATTAATGTTTTTAGTTTTTTGAGCATTAAATGAGACCAGATTTGTTTGTCCCCATTGATTAATTTTAGAAAGGTCCTGGTTCAGAGAAACTGCCGTGTTTATTTGGGAATTTATAATATCAAACTGTGTAAAGGAGGTACTAAATGTGAAAGAACTATGAGGGGTCGATTCATCAGCATAAGAGTGTATTGGGTTGTGCAAGACAGATAAGAGGTCATTAATATGGATGAGAAAGAGGGTTGGCGCCATAACTGATCCCTGAGGTACGCCAACATTTATGGAATGAAACTGAGAATAAATTCCATCTACCATGACCCGTATTTTTCTATTATGAAGGTAAGAAGAAATTAGAGGAACCAGTGATGCAAGGCCATAGTGTGACATCTTAGACAATAAGGCTTGGTGCCATATTCTGTCAAATGCTTTTGAAATATCAAGTGCTACTGTGTGTGTTTGACCATGTTGGTCTATTGTTTTGTTAATCTGATGGGTAAGAAGGCAAAGATTATCTACACTTGAACGTTCTTGTCTAAATCCATACTGCCGATCATTGATTAATTTATTGATTTCTAGATGCTTGACTATGTGTTTGTTAATTAGTGTCTCAAAAACTTTACCGAGAAAGGAAGTTATTGCAATTGGTCTATAGTTTGACGGATCAGAAGTTGCCTCCTTTTTAGGAACAGGATGGATATTTGCTTCTTTCCACGAGGCTGGAAAATTTGAGGTACGGATGCATAAGTGGAAAAATTTTGCTAATACAGAAGCCAACACTGAGGAGCAATTTTTAAGTACTATTGAAGGAATTTCATCTCAACCAGTAGCTTTGTCTGCTGAGAGATGCTTCTTTGGTTTTGGTCCTTGTATAAGTGTTATAGGCTATTGTTTTATGTTCTGTTACTCTAGCACAAATGTGGTCTAACCATTTAGGAGAATTACATCTTTTTCTGTAAGTATGATGGGGAATGAATGTTTCCGGTGCTGTTTCTCCCTCACGTCCACCCTCTAACTTTCTCATGGCTGACATTAAAATTTCTTCAGCTGATATATTTTCTCCCATCACTGGCCTCGATGCTAACAAGGCATTTGGGCCTGATGGGTTCCCTCCTGTTGTTCTCAAGAACTGTGCTTTCGTGCTTACACCCTGCCTAGGTAAACTCTTTCACCATTGTCTTTCTGCTTGTACATTTCCTTCCTGCTGGAAGTTTGCTCTCATTCAGCCGGTCACAAAGAAGGGTGACCGTTCCCAACCCTCTAAGTATCGTCCCATTGCTTTAACATCCTGTTTCAAAAGTTTTTGAATCCATTCTTAACAGAAAAATTTTTAAGCATCTTTCCTATTACAGCTTCTGATTGTCAGTATGGGTTCCGTCAGGGACGTTACACTGGCGATCTTCTCACCTACCTTTCAAATTCCTGGTCATCCTCCTTTCGGGACTTTGGTGAAACCTTTGCCATTGCACTTGACATCTCAAATGTTTTCGATCGAGTCTGGCATAAGTCTTTAACTTCCAAACTGCCCTTATACGGTTTTTATCCTTCTATCTGCGCCTTCATCTATACTTCCTTTCTCGTCGTTCTATAGCTGCTGTTGTAGACGGCCATCGTTCTTCTCGTAGATCAGTTAACGGTGGTGTTCCTCAGAGCTCTGTCCTATCACCAAGTCTCTTCCTTTTATTCATCAATGATCTTCTAAGTTGTATATCTAACCGTATCCACTCTGACACTGATAATTTCACTCTTCACCTTTCCATTCAGCTAAATTATGGATGTATTTCCATTAGGATTCCATGTTATGCCATCCAATTGGCAATAGTTTTAATGAGCGAATACTTTGGTAAACTATTAAATATCATAACTATGTTAGTTTCACTATTATATGCTGTTCATACTGTTCAGTGATTATACAGTCAACCATCAAACAGTAATTCGTACGACGTGGGGCCAATCTTCCCCGGGGATAAACAACCACTGAGGATGATTAGTGAGTGAAGTTGTTGTGAACTGCTCTCTCCATGTGTGTGTGTGTGTGTGTGTGTGTGTGTGTGTGTGTGTGTTAGGGCGAGTCCATACGTGCTCTTGAACATATATTGGCAACACGTCAGGCAACATGTTCGGGAACATGTTTGCAGCAGTATTTGGACAGATGTATGCAAACATGTTTCAGTGCAGCTTCGAACACTTGCAGGAGAGGCGATGGGATAAGTGTATCCATACCAGGCAGTTGAAACGTCATCATGATGTTGCCAACATGATCTGGACGCTGCTGTTCCCAACATGTTTGCAGCGTGGTCGTTACTGTGTTGCTTACATGTTGCCAGCACTTGCTCGAGCACAAGTGTGGGCGTTCCCTTACTCTGTGTGTGTGTGTGTGTGTGTGTGTGTGTGTGTGTGTGTGTGTGTGTGTGTGTGTGTGTGTGAGTCAGTTGGTTGGGTGGTTGGAGTTGATGAGGTTGAGTTGGTGGATGTGGTAGTTCGGTGCATCGCCAGGGTGGGTGGACAGTGGTAATGGTGGAGGGGGGGGGGGAGTGGACAGTTGTTGGGTGTGGTGTGTGGAGTGGTTTTGGGTGGGTTGTATGGGTAATTGGGTTAGTGAGTGGATGCGTTTGCTGGGCTGCGTGGGTAGGTGGCTGGATGTGTTGGTGGTCGTGGAGGGGTCGGTAAGTTAGGTTTGAATAAGATGAGTTTGATGGATAAGTCGGGTTCAAATGGGTGAATAGAGTGGCGGAGTGAATGGGGATGGGTAAGAAGGGTGAATGGGCGGATGGGTCGGTGAGAGGAGTGTGTGAACAGGATGGGCGAATGGGCAGTGTGAGGTGGGTTGGGAGTGTTCAGGGAGAGGTGGGAGGGTTGTGTGGATGGATGAGATGGATGGCATTGTTGGGTGACCAGGGTGGGTGGAATTCGTGAATGGGAAGGGTGGGTGGAATTTGTGAGTCGTGAGGATGGGTTGTAGGGGTCGGTGGGCAAGATAGGTTGTCGGGATGTGTGGGCAAAGTGAGTCGCCAGGGTGAGCAGGCACCGTTGGTCGTCAGGGTGGCTGAGACGATTGTTTGGTCGAGATGATCTAAGTGGGTGGTTGGGTTGGGTGGCTGGATGGGTTCAGGGTGGAGAAGTGAATGAGTAAATGAGTTGAGTGGCATTGTTGGGTGAACTTCGTGTGTGGCATTCGTGGGATAGCAGGGTGGATAGCAGGGATCGATGGGCTGGGTGGGTGGCAGGGGTGTGGTCGGTGGATTGTGTTGGATGGATTGCGTGGGTAGGTGGATAAGTAGGTGAGTGTATATGTGGCTGTCCACTTATCTGGCCATATAACTTTTAACTGTTACTTGGATTTTAGTCTATCGCTTAGAACACGTTGGATAACTATTTGGAAACCAGACTATATATTAAGGTCATTGTATTCAAATCTACTAAAACTTCGATATAATCACTTCTCATGGAACTGAAGATGGATCTATGCGCTTGATAATACACCTAATAGTAAGATAAAGAAAGTAACATTACATGCGGCAAGACGTGAGAGTGAGCGAAGCTTCATATCTCCGATCCGTCAGCCTAACGAATCAGTGTTTTGGTGGGGGTAAGGAGGGGGAGTTGGGGGGGGTAGACGTGTGCGATTAACCTGACCTGTAGTGGCAGATTACCTTGTATCACGAATTTCTGTCCGTAGCTGTACATTGGAAAAGTGGATACAAAAGAAACAAAAATCCCGCTACAAAGAGCTAAATGAAAAAGGGATGCAGAGAACTTCAAAGTGAAAACTTGCGATTTTATTTGCCAGAAAGGTCAAAGTGGGATGGATGAAATGAGTGATACTGATGATAGTTTGGAAAATGATGGTACGGATGAAACATATTGTCCGAGTGTAGAAAAAAAAAAAAACGGAAAAATATCAAGGTATCACGATAACTGTGAACTTGTTGCAAGAGAACCTGATCGATTTGGTGTGAGCGATAGAGGTGCCGCTTCAATTGCCACTTCCACTCTGGTGGGCGCTGGACTTGTTTCACCTTAAAACAAGAATTTAGTTGTAGACAAGTCAAAAGTAAGAAGTGCCAGAATATCAGACAGAGAAAGACTTCAGCATATAGAAAAGGAAGACATAACAGCACTGTATTTTGATGGGAAAAAAAGACAAAACATTAACACTGGAAGAGAGAAAAGATGAAAACGGTTTTCCGTCCATTCACTAAGTATGCAAATTTGAGAAACACATTTCATTAGTTAAAGAGACAGGCTCTGAATACCTTGACCATGTAACTCCTGGTGGGGGAACAGCAGCTGCTATTTCTGAGTGTTTGATAAACTGTGGGCTGAGGACTGAGATGCTTATTGCAGTAGGGTGTGATAGTACACCTGTTTACACAGGGACAAAGAAGGAGCAATAAAACTGATTGAAGACTTTCTTAACCGTCCTTTGCAGTGGCTTATATATTTGTTACACTTCAATGAGCTTCCATTTCGGCATATATTTAAACTTTCGGATGGTGAAACCTCAGGGCCACAGCAGTGAAAAGAAAAATTGGGAAGTAGATAGGAGAAACAGTTAGTAACCTCCCTGTGGTAAATTTTGAACCAATCCCAGTAGATGATGTGAAGAAGTTTCATGAGACCTATTCGGAGCTAGATTTAAGTAAAAAAAAAGAAAAATATATTCTGACTAAATGGTATGCAGTGTCATCTGGAAAATTTCCTGCATCATTCTCTTCAGCTGAACCAAAACCATTAGCACATTGAAGATGGCTGATAGCACGTGCAAGAATTTTGAGACTGTATTGCTCAGTACCTCTTCCTTCCAAGCCACTGAAAACATTAGCCAAATATTTGATGACTGTATACATTCAGACCTGGTATGAGATTTAGAAAAATCCTTCCGGTGTCAATGGCCCAAAACACCTATTCAGTGCTGTTACCAATATCAAATATATGAAAGATGAATGTTTTGAAGCATATAAGGCTGCTGCCCAGGCTGTTCCAACAAATGCTTTCTATGCCCATCCGGAAAACATGCTTTTGGGTACGGCATTTGATGAAGAGATTGACATCAGAAGAGATGCTGTGAAGAAAATTCTGCTGTAGCAGCAAGAAACAACCCGAGACAAGACAGAAGATAATTCAAGGCACTAGAGATAAATTTGGGGGCAGATCATTATACTCAAATGATCAGCTGGGATGTGGTGGATATTACAGAACCACCACTCCTCAAGAATTTGACTAATGTTGAACTACATGATTCGGTTGGAAGTCCTGAACTTGTGGAGAAGCTGTCTCCAAAGTATCCTTGCCATACTCAGTCAGTTGAATCCACAGTAAAGCTGGTGACTGAAGCATCTGCAGATGTTTATGGTTACGGAAATATAGATGGGTATATAAGAAACCCTCTCAGGTCATGAAAAATAATGCCAACATTCGAATCATAGAAGGATTTCAAAGCAGAGTAAATCTGGCCCAGTTTAATGGAAGGATGGATGGAATGGGTAAGGTGTGGAACTCCCTTTGCAGCCACCTCCTCGCGGTGAGTTCTGGGTAATGCATGGTCACAGTGTGCTAGCTAAGAGCTTCATAATAAAGTGTCCAGGCGCCACCTCGTACTGACATGATACGGATATAACATTTTGCAGTTCTCTTGCCTTTATATAGGAGCAAGATTTCCCCTGTATCATAAAAAGAAAAATAGTAGATAGATAGATAGATACACAGATAGATAGACAGATAGATATAGATATATATAGATATACTGTATATCAGCTTTTGGTAGATTTGGAAATACGAACCAAATTTACCACTACACTCCTTAAAGTCCATGAAAGGCACCTATAATTATCTGCACAGTTTTAATAACGTATATACACTTTAACAGTATCTGAACAAAGGGAAAGAAATTGAATTTCTGCTCACAGCTCGTGTATCATCGAAAGTAAACCCCAAGCCTGACATGCCGCTGATGGAAAAATGCCTTTGTGTACTGCATGACTCACAGGTTACTATCCACAGTGATATGATATTATGGTCCAAATATTCTGCATGTTATAATTCATGCATTGTACCATTTAAGAGTGAGCAGGATCTGGGATACGAATGTATTAGTGACAAATAATAATTACAACCTTAGTTCACACCTATAATGGTGGAGAAATAAGTGCTAGGAGGCAGATAAGAGTCGATAGTCACTGGGTAAAACATTTGATTATTTTTCATTGTTAGGCGATTCCAATACGTTGGCGATTATCATATAATTTTTCACTTCAGACATAGATACCTATTTTAATATGCTTTTGCATGCCCAGTTATAACAGCAGGCTTAGCAAGAACCCTTCCAGTCTGAGTGGATTTACTTTTGTGCTCAACAAGAGGTCGACCCCATATATCAAGCAGGACAGGTAGAATGTGAAAATAAATAAACCACACAGGACCTGAGGTTAGTGGAAAGACAAGAGGAATGTTTAAGGAAGCTGCCAATAGTATTCTTATTGGCAATGATTATCTTAACCCACTGCGTGCCAATGCCGTTTTAAAATGGCTTAAAATTAAAACATTCACTGTGACCGCATTATTCAAGATTCGCGGGTAAAAATTGGCAGGCATGTATGTTAACTGTTCCTCTATCATGTCCCAGGCAGTTAAAGCCATACACTCCCCCCACACTCACTCTACCTGTGTGCCTCACCCAGTACTGTACATAGTGAAGGCATGTTGTAAATATTTTCACGTAAGAATAGAGACTATACTTAGTGAAATCAGGTTGTAAATATTTCTTATAAGTTTAAGTACCATATATAGTGAAGTCAAATTGTAAATACCTTCTTGTATGTGCCAGGACTGTACATAGTGAAGTCAGGTTGTACCAATCTTCAAGTAAGTGTAAAACAATGCATTCACAGTGAGAGAGACATGCAAATTGTGACAGATGTTGAAGTAATTAGAAAAGTGTCCTGAACATTGCTATACCTTCCCAGTAAAAATTAACTGAGTCTACCTTGCACAGAAAACGACTTTCTCTCACCTATGTGGTGAGTGTGAGAGAGTGGGAATACCTGTATATGAATATGCGGGACTCAATAAAACCCATTTCCGAGCTTCGATGAGTATTTTAATGATGTAATTCTTTGTTTTCACATCAAAATCTATCATTTTAGCCAAAAAAAAGGTCAAAAAATGGTCGGCATGGGGGCGACCCATAGCGCTAAAGATACTTGGCATGCAGCAGGTTAAAATTAATTTAAGGATAGCATTCAGAGAGAAGTATGTTTAGTATTATCGTAATTTCGTAGGTTAAAGAACCTTAGTGTGCTAACTATGTTTACAAACACTCATTTTTGACAGAGTGTACTGGCTTGTTTGGGAAAAGCTGTGAATTTAGAAACCTGTTTAACCCGCCACATGCAGGCAGACTTTGGACCCTCATGGCACCATGGTGCCCGCCAATTTTTGACCATTTTTTTTCTTTGCTAGATAGGTTAGAAGTGATGAGAAAACAAGTGAGAACTACAATAAAAGTACTCACAGAAGCCATGTAGGTCGATTTTGAGGTCGATTCTGCCTGAGCAGGCGGCTGAACTTCGGAGTAATGCCCATAGACTTCACCCCACGCTGCTGCCATACAGTAGAGCAAAAGGAGGCAGAAGCTCTGCATTTTCTTCATTGGTAACTATGCTATTCAAGCCAAGAACACTCTTGTTGAGTATACAGAGGCCTAGAGAGTCAGATGTGGCCTAGAGTGACGTAGGAATATCCCAGCTGATTTTTTTTGTGCCTGATTTGACTTTTCGAGTTTTGGCATATACTGTACGATATCAAATCGCCGATGTACAAGTACATCGCTGGCACTGTCCGCACATATAGGGGCCGACATACACGTAGATCTCCAGCACGGGATGGGTTAATAGTTTCTCAAAAATATGGACAGTGTACTTATTGTATTAATGGCAAAATTTGCTTTTTGTAAACAAATTACAGAGCAGAAAGTGAGCCATATGGAAAACGAATTGTACTCCAATGTGGAACAAGATAGTTACATTATTATCTTTAAGACTGTATGGGATGTAACTGAGGATAGGAAGTTTGTGCTTAGGCCAGTGAAAGTAGGTTTGTGAGAAACACTTGCGGTATAAGTGAAGTGACTGGAGTGATTGGTAACTAGAATGTCCAGGAATGGAAGGTTTTTGTCGTTTTTAGGTTCATAAGTGAAATTTATGTCGGCATGTTGGGAGACAACAATCCAAATATTTTTCAATGTGAGCAGGGTTGTTAAATATGAGGAATGTGTCGTCAGTATACCTTTGGTAAAAAAGAAAGAAGAAAGGAAAGGGGGCTTAAAATTACTGGGACAGTTATTAAGCCTGGTTTGTGCATTATGACAAAAAAAAAAAAAAAAAATATGCAAATGAAGGACCTGGTAGTGACCCCATCGCCACATCATCTGTTTGAGTAAAAAGTTTTCCATTAAATGTAAACAGGGATTGGTGGGGTAGCTATCTCCAAGAAGCTGTACAATGATTTCCTGTTCAGGCCAAATGAAGTGAAGGTAGAAGTACTGGTGTTGTTTGATAAGCCTAGTTGCTTCATGCAATGGAACATCAAAGCCAGCAGAAATCTGAACCGTATATTTATTTGTTCATAGGAAACTGACCAGGAGAGCCAAAAATATATTTTTATTATAAGTGAAGGTACCTTTGAATGAAATGTTGGGTCTTAAAGGTATGTTAGGCTTATAAACTTTTGGGAGACCATAAAGATTACCAGGAATAGAACCAGAAGCATACAGACTAATAGGTGCTACTATAGTGTACGGTCTACAGAGATATTTACACTACAGCACTCGGTTAGGATAGGATAGGTTAGGCTGGCTAGGTTAGGTTAGGTTAGGTATAGGTTAAGACAGGACACGATAGGACAGGATAGGATAAGTTAGGGTTAAGTTTGGACAGGTTAGGATAGGATAGGATAGGATAGGTTAGGTTAGGTTAGGTTTGGTTTGGTTAGGTTTGGTTAGGTTAGGCTAGGCTACGATAGGACAGGACAGGATCGAATAGGATAGGTTAGGTTAGGTTGAGTAAGGTTCTGTTATGTCCTAACCCAGCCTAACCTAAACTGTTCTATTCTGTCCCAACCTAACATTCTATTCTATCCTATTGAACTACATTCTAAAATGTCCCGTTAGACCACTCGCTAAAGAGTAAATGTTCCGGTAGACCACACATTATAGCAGCACCAACTAACAGTCATTAGTAGTGTCACCAACTTCATCTTTAATACTTCGTAGCAATCTGTTTAGTTTATATTCATGCTTAAGGATGGCAGAAGAAATATCAAAATTAATGACCTTAAATTTAGAGGTGTCGCTGAGAACATGATTAAGCTTAAATTCATATTCATCCTTGTTCAAGTAAACTATGCCCCTTCCTTTGTTGGGGAAGGTAATAATTATATTATAATTTTTTAGTGATTTCAAAATCCTATGATATATGCAATCCTCCTTTTCTTTCACATGTGTATACTGCTTTGTAAAAGATTTTTTTTAGCTAAAGCAGATACATTATGCCGCACATAAATCAAGTCTTGGTTGTAGATGTTGTATTCCTTTAAACCTGAACATTATTTCTCATAAGGTAAGAAGAACTTAACATAGTTTAAACGAAGGGAGGGAGAGCAAAATCCACGTTTAACG
The DNA here is from genome assembly GCF_032717465.1 of Coenobita brevimanus. Classification (NCBI taxonomy): domain Eukaryota; kingdom Metazoa; phylum Arthropoda; class Malacostraca; order Decapoda; family Coenobitidae; genus Coenobita; species Coenobita brevimanus. Next base: position 26,104,202 of record NC_136980.1, read on the forward strand.
ACAAAACATCGAATTGGCGTCAATCGTTCAGTTAATATAGATAAAGTCATTTTTAATCGCTCCACAAGGCCTTTGATTAGGGAAGAGAAAGATGTGTATGGTGATCACATGCCGTATCCTCCCGTCACCTCAACACAGGCTCCCACCATGTAGCTGCTCCGCTCGCCCAGCAGAAACGCCACCACTTCAGCCACTTCTGTATTTGGCGAGAAAAAAAAAAAAATAATATAAACTCAAGTGCTCGTGGGCAGAGGGGGTTTAGGTGTTACGAAGTATGGTTTTATGAGTACAATAATATATATGGGTATACTCTCGCGCTGCTATAATATATTTTAGTTATACCTATGGACAAAAAATTCTACGGAGATCCTATGCCGGGCGCCGGCAGCAGCGTTTTTTGGTCAAAATGTGATCGCGCATTAAATACAGTAAAAGTTTTTCAATCGTGATGGGACCAAGTTTTTTCACATCAGCGAATTTTTTGCAATTTTAGTGCCAATTTTGGTGCAATTTGAATGTGTCGTTTCGGCTGCCCAAAACACACACACACACACACACACACACACACACACACACACAGCTAGTGCTATAGTATATTAGATTTCCAAAACTAAACAAGTTTGTTAAGTTCGTTAAATTTTTCCGTTACCTGGAACTGAAAATACGGACCTGGATGAAATCGATGGTTGTGTGTGGTATTCTGGGGGAATGTTTGGGTGATTTCCTTCTCAGTCACACTTGTATGTGTTTGTGACTGTCCCTTGCCACTTAATACTGCCCACGCATGTTGGGTTGAGCCCCAGTACTTGTTTCTTCAACTGAAAATCAATCCCTTACCAACTAATTCTTCCCAAGTCCCCATCCTTTCTACCGACTTAGTGGTTGGCACAAATATCTAGTTCTTTCCTTTTCCGTCACACAGAGTGTATCGTCGTTAGAGGGCTGGGCAGAAAATTTTGACAGAATGTGTTAAGTATGATAACAATGGAGCTTTGTGATTAAATCCAAGATTTGTCAGTCTTGTAATGTGATTCTGCTTGCTTACTTGGTTTTTCTTCTCAGACCAACCTCCCCAAATGCCTCTCATCGTAGCCCACATTCAGCCCTCATCCTCTGCTTTTCATGTATTATATACCGGTAGTATCATTTCTAAGACCAGTCTAGCCTTCAGATTGTGTTATGTAGCCCTGCTTTGGCACAGAAAGTATAATTGCAGTTTCAGCATATGAATACATGGAAGGTTCTAAAACAGAACTGCATTTTCAGGCATTTGATCTAACAATAACCTTATGAGATACAATGGATATAAATAAAAGGCCAGCTTAGGAGTGTACATATTAGACTTGTGACAAGTAAAATTAAGGTAGACACGGTTCTTTCTTCTCCCCCCCCCCCACACACACTGGCGCCCAAATCCACTGAGTGTCCCTATACTGGGTCACTCGTTTACCGAGTCATTGTACTCTTTTGAATAATGAACCCTGGCATGTTACAAGCCACAAATGTGGGATGCTGAAGGATGGGAGTATTAATGATGCCTGGGGTGTATCTGAGGTGCGGGTGTTTTGCTTCTTGGGTGTGTCTGGAGTGTATCTGAGAGTCTGTCCAAAGACATAATATGTGATGAAATGTGTCGGGGTGCTGGATACGTTCTGGGTGGATGCAGTTTTGAAAGGTCTGCTGAGATGAAGGCGTCTGACGGCACCAAGCTAGTGGTCACAAATTCTGTTCTTGTACTCATTTGATGAAGTGCTGCCTACTTCTTCCTTCACTTTTATCATTCGTTTTCTGTGTCTGCCCACCTCTTTTCCAATATCTCCCATCTTTCCTGTCACTTCTTTTCAGGTGGCATATCATTAAGTGACAAACATAGTGGCTCCTGTAAGCCAGGAAACCATTTACAATGCTGGTTGGTAACCATATAACCAACTCAAACGTTCCTACATGTCAGCAGATGGGTTGGTGGAGGTTTAGTGCCCCTCCCCGTATAACAACAAACCCAAAAATAAATTATGGGATTATGGCATCTTGCTACAGATAGACAGATAGATAGCTTTCTGTATCGACTGATGACTAATACTTTCTTCTGTAATCATAATGTGTCGTGTACCAGTAGGTGCAAGAAAAAGTACCATGTATGACAGAACCATTAATAATAGTGTATCCAGAAGCCAGTAAACGTTATTCAGTAGATTAAAATACAAAAAAATTACAAAGTAGGTGAGCTTTCATTCACTGATGTGTTTTGTCCAATTGTTACTATTATAATAAACCTGACAGTCACACAGTCCTATTGTAAAATACTGTATTATTTATTGGGGGAGAAGATATATTCATGCAAGGGCGCCTACACGCACTTTTGCCACTAGGTCACACTTCGCCAGACAAGTATCGAACTACAGACGATTTCCAATCCGGTCGACTTCCATATGGTTGAATATAGCTTAAGAAAGACCCCTTCAGTTGGATGTGTTAAGGAAGGCTATATTGTTAAACTCTCCAGTTCGAAACCTCTCTCACGATCTGTTTTAAAAATGAAGACGACATGAATAAAATACATGAAAACTTTCCGACAGAAAGAAGTAAATTTTCAACAATTCGATCCTTCCACTGCTATATTCCCCATCCAGACACTTTGGTCTGTTTTAGGAAAGGCCTCTCATATTTATCGGTTAATGAGTTAAAAAAGGCTGTACCTAACCCACAGTTCAATATGTCCCCTGGAAAGAGTTTGAACATGATACAAAAAACAACCACAGGGAAGGTGTTAATATCGGTTGTTCGAAGCCTCCTTTGTTGAGTTCAGCATCCTGCTTCGAATCTTCTGAACCCCTGAAGTCCCCTGCTCCGTCTTTATTACCTGTCCCCGCCCTGGAGGGGCTCTGGGATAGGTGTTGTTTTCACTCATTTTCTCTGTTTGTTTGCTTGTTTGTTTATTTGTTCGTCTGTCTGTCTGTCTGTTAACAACTTTACGCGAAAACTACTGGTGCGATTTTGACTAAAATTACACGGATGATGGGCTATGGCCTTCTGATCACCTGATTAAATATTGGGCCAAATTGGGCCAAGCCCCAGGCTGTAGCCCCCCCAAAATTTAAATAACGGGGATGCGTATATTTTTTTTTTCGCCATAACTACTTTCAAATTCGTTATATAGAAATGAAACCTAAACCTAATGGTGCATCTTTCAAATCTGCTTCCTATAACATGCCTCTTCCCATCAGGAGGATCACCCCCCAGCTTGCGGTAAAAGGGTCAGTGGCAGGTGGGTCGGGCTTAAAGCTTAAAATGGGCATAAAATCGTCAATTTTCACCTGATTTACTCCAAATTTGGTATGTGACATCTTTGACTAGATATCCGATTGTGTTTATACGTCAGCATTAAAATGAAAGCCAGTGATGGGTTTGCTGTGCCTTGGCACCACTTCTTGTTCACGTTCTGATGATTTTATGCAGGTAATTAAATCCCTCTCATATTAAAGAAATTAATGAAGGCTTAATCTAACCACTTCAATCGAACTATCTCTCTTAATATGAATAAAACCATCTAAAGATAAGAAGAATAACAAGAAGGGTAATCTATGCAAGAGGTAATGCCTATTATTCGAACCCTCCTTCAAAGAGTTAATTATCCTGCTTCATATCCACTGGTCCCTTTAAGCTGGCCTGCGAATAAGAGATGTCCCATACCGTGATAGGGTTAACAGTGACCGTATTCACACTATAGCGGTATTTTCGTCCTGCCCTTTGAGCGGTCATAACCAGTCGCGACACGAGGCTTCCCGTGACGTGATTGGTGTAGAAATTTCTCTTGTCAAAATGGCAGCAGGAAAATGTGGCTAATGACACAGCTGAACGATACTGATTGTCGTTAGTTGGAATAAATACTACAAAGGACGCGTCCACGACAGGGTTTACAATAATAATATTGCTCTCTCTCTCTCTCTCTCTCTCTCTCTCTCTCTCTCACACACACACACACACACACACACACACACACACACACACACACACACACACACACACCAAAGTTCTGTCCCACCTTTCCCACCATACTTATTCCCCAAGTGCACATACAAAACACCTACTCTAGTCGATATCTACATCTACACATCCCTCACATACACCCTCATTCGACACAAAACCATTCTGGAGAAGGAAGGAAGAAAACATCATCATCATCATCCTAACCTCTTTTTCCCATCCAAGGATAGAGGATGAACTATTTATGTACAGACGATGTGAATCTCTTAGCTGATCACAAGTATTATTCTCATAACTCTTCTCTCTTTAGTCATTCAAAACAACTCTCTTTTTTCCCTTTACACTCATACCTCTCACTTACATCCTCTCAATCACATTTCTTAATCACACTGTTATCCATCGTTACACATTGTCACCCACTCACACTTATTCACACCTCTCACCCATACCTACATCCTCATCCCCACTGACACTTACATCTATACCCACCTTCACTCACACCTGCCTCCACCCACATTCACACCGACGTCCACAATCACAACCACCAAAGCATCACACCCTCACTCATTTATACTCACTTCCACTTAAATCCACGCTTACCTACACCTACACTCACTACAATCACATCCACACCCACATCCACATCCACAATCACAACCATCAAAGCATCACTTCCATTCATACTCACCTGCACCTAAACCCACACTTACCTACACCTACACTCACTACAGTCACATCCACACCCACATCCACATCCACAATCACAACCATCAAAGCATCACTCCCATTCATACTCACCTGCACCTTAACCCACACTTACCTACACCCACAGTAACTACACTCACACCCTCTTACACCTACATTCATGCTTACTTACACCCCCAACCCCACACCTACAATACCCTTTTTACTCTAACTTGTCCTAAAATTTCCCTCCATCCATCTCGAATGCTGAGTTGTAACAATAGATTAACAATAGGACATGGTGTTAATCATGAAGAAGTGCTATATGCAAGATGCAGAGCCGTAGTATAGTCTTATTCTGACACTGACCTACGTGAATTAACATGCAAAAAGACAGAAATGTAGGCCATGTTAAAGTAAAATGACTTTAACACCCACTGGCTCAGAGATGAGCGATAAAAGACAGAAGATGAGTGACCTGGGGGTAATATATTCCAGGAAGGGCATCTTCATAATATGCATTTACATAACACTTGAATGAAACAACACATGGTCTCAGTCATGGGTTTTTGATCAAATGTTGCATGATAAGGGCGACGTATGATCTGGCATTCACTTTCTTATAGTGAACATGATGTACCGTATGATGTCGAATGGTAGAGCAACAGACAAAATACCAAGGAGGACCCTGCAGAAATAGCATAGCAGTCTGATATTCCTGACTATATTTACGATTATCATCGGGCTTTCCTTGAACCACATATCCAGTATTTGTATAATTATGCAGGTATGTGAGATTATGGCTTGATCCTTATATCTGATTTTTCAGTTCAATAATTTTCATTCCGAGATTATTAAAAAAAACTATTCCTGATAGGTGGTGGGGCTCCCACCATCCACTCAGTGCGTGTAGTGCAACCTGAACATGACTATCCTAAGTGAAAAGCCAAACAGTGTTATTTAGTCCACTGCCCACTTACACAGAAGTAATTAAGGAACCGTGACTACCAACTAACCTATACACAACGTCAGGGCAATCATCTGGCTCCGATAAAAGGCAGGGTGAGGGTACTATGGTCGAAATACAGCGCGTTTACCTACACCAGGGTGAAGCTTAAGGAATCATTCATCAGATTTTTCAAAGTGAACCCCGGCTGTAATATTGATAGTGCCACCAAATAAGACATATCAGACTTGTTGTGTAGGGGGACCAATGACGACGTTCAGGGGACCTGGTCTGCCCGAGCTCCAGAATAAGACCTCTGACCCAACCCCCCTAACTGGCCCTTATTTGGTAATTCGGATTATGTCGATGGGAGAGAGAGACAGGTTAGAGCCAGAATTCTTTATTTTCTCTAACGTGTCAGGCTACACAGAACCCATCGGGCCGAATGCAATGGTCATTAAGACAATTTATTATTCACTTATTTATTTTTAACTTTTTTATTTTTATATTTCTTGTTCATTTTATTTCAATTTTCTTGAATATTTTATTATTACCTTCAAAGCATATGACAAGGTGGATAGACAAAGGTTGTGGAAAGTATTAAGAATATATGGAGTGGATGGGAAGTTGTTGAATGCTGTGAAGAGTATGAATGATGGTGCTAAGGCTGCAGTGCGTGTGGATGGTGAACTGAGTTAATTTTTCTCTTTGAAGGTTGGGTTGAAACAGGGATATGTCATGTCTCCAGGGTTGTTCAATGTGTCCATAGATGGGGTAATAAATGAGATGCAAGGTAGGGCAGTGGATGTTGGAGTGGCCCTGGTGAGAGAGGGTAGTGTTTGGAAACTCCCTGTACTGTTGTTTGCAGATGATACTGTGTTGCTAAGTGAAGACGAAGGAGATCTGCAAGACTTGGTGGATGAGTTAGGGAGAGTGTGTAAGAAACGGAATTTAAAGGTGAATGTAGGGAAGAGTAAAGTGATGGTCTTTGTGAGAGGTGAAGTCACTGAATGTACAGCGAGGTTGGATGGTGAGGAAATGGAAAATGTGAGTACGTTTAAGTACTTGGGGAGTGTGATGAGTAAGGAGGGAAATTTGGAGGATGAAGTGCTTGAAAGGGTGCAACAAGTAAGAAAGGTTGCTGGCTTCTTAAAAGCAGTGATAAGAAACAAGGAAGTGAGCATGAAAGTAACAAAGTTGCTGCATGATAATATTATGATACCAACCCTGACGTATGGAAGTGAAGCTTGGACGTTGTTGGAAGTACACAAGTCAAGAATGAAAGCAGTGGAAATGAGTTATTTAAGAGATGCCTGTGGATTCACATGGAGAGACAGGCTGACAAATGAGGATATAAAGGTGCATTGTGGTGTGGATGTGGATGTGATAGGAAACGTTAGGAGGAATACACTGAGGTGGTCTGGCCATGGGAGAGGATGGAGGGTGAGAGACTGACGAGGAGAGTGTATGTGAGTGAGGTAGAGGGGGGAGAGGGAGGGGGAGGCCGAGGATGAGATGGAGGAATGAAGTGGAGAGGTATATGAGAGAGGGGTGTGTGGGTTGGGAGCAGGGCAGTTAAATAGAGGGGGACAGGCCGACGTGGAGGCGATTTGTTTGTGGCCACCCCGTGCGGGATTGAGGCGTCTGGCAGTAGATAATAGTAGATAGATAGATAGACCCTCAAAACCAGAGAAAACAAACTAACACCGTAACACTGCTAACTTTAACAAATATCGCTACGTCACGCTGGCGGCTAGACACAAATAGCTAAACCTAACTAAATATTCATACTCGTTACACTGATGATTATATTCCTCGTACCTCGACAAACAAAACACCATCAACTATGTAATGCCCCTTTACATTACACACCTACACTCATCACCTGCTGACTGTCAGGCGAGGCATATGCATTAATACAGGGGACCTACCGGTAACATGAAAGAGAGCCAAATAAGTCTGGAAATACTCGATGCACATCAACTACGAACCGAATTGAAAAAGATTAAATAGATGCAAAATATTCAGATACGTACATAATGTGAAATCTCTCCCCCAACAGAATACTATCAACTGGATGTGCCTAATACCTCTCAATACTGTACATCTCCCCTCATCAACTGGTGAAAGTCAGGCGAGGCATGTGCTTAATATAGTTACCGTAATATCAATAAAAGTCAGTAGCAGGAACCAATTCATATATGTCATCTGTCAATCTTACTTTAAAAACAGTATATACTACATATATACAAGTAGTAATGCCACAGCCAAACAGTAAAATGATCACATACTCTGATCCATCCGGTCACCCTAATGAAAGCTATCAATTTATCATCATAACAAGATCCTTGTCACCCAAGACCGAGGAAAGGGTTAAGGGGACGTCTGATGCGTAGCAGTTACTTTTAAATGAAGTACGTTCACGTATAAATCGCTGGCAGTGCAGAATGATATAGCAGATAGATAATACCGCACCACAGATATCACAGTGCAATGGATTTTTATATATTTTTTCTATCTAAGGAAAACGTAATAAGAGACGTATGTAGACGCGCTAGTACCCTTTCTTCAGAGCAACCGGAACGATTAGCAGACACCCAGTAGCCAAACGTCAGATTGCATAATTGTATATTGAGACTGATTCAATGATCTTGTCAGAGAAGATTTATTGATTTCATTCCGAGGGATAGACACGAATGTACATCAAGATGAGCATCCCAAGTCTCCTCGAGCTCTACAGCTGACTTCACAATTAAGTCGGCCTGTACATTGCAATATATACGACAATGACAAGGTAACCAAATCAGCATGAAGGATATGTTGCATGAATGCAGTTTATTAACAATGCGGCCTTGGAACTCATGAGAATCAGTTGTGCAAGAAGCAATTGCCTGAAGAGCTGACTTACAGTCTGAAAACATAAATGAGTTATGCCGAGAATTTAGTACATAGCCTAAAGCAGTGACAATCAGTCAGGGTGCATGGTTAACCCCAAGATGCATGATTTTTTTTTTTCTTTCAAAAAGTGCATAGAAATAATGGGGTGCATGACACAAAGTGTAAACCAAGTGTAATGCAAGATATGCGTTTAAACCATAATAAAATTTTTTCAAATATCAATAAACAACAAATATTACACTATTAAAACTGACTGTTATTAGATAGGATTAGCCACCAGGTGACGACTAAGGACCGAACAAAGGACATAGTACGGATAGCTGCATGAAATGTAAGATGTGCAAATGCTGAGGTGAAAGAGAGAGATTGTCCAAGTGCTTGAGAGTCCAAAAGTGGATGTATGTGGATTAACTGAAACTAAATGGGGACGTGAGAGTGTGAGAGAATGGGAGTATGGATGGGGTATATGCGCGGGAATGGGAGAGAATGAGAGGGAAAAGAAGGAGTGTGTATTGTTGTGTTCAAGAGATGGAAAAAAAATATAAAAGAGTATGGATCAGTTGGCTCAAGGATTGTGTTGGTAAGATTGAAAGTTGGACTACAAATGTGGACGATTGTGTGTGTTTGTGTAAGTGTCAACGCAAGATTGTGCAAGCACAGTGAAAGAAGAGTTCAAGATAAATGTAGAAGTACGGCATAGAAAGGTTTGACAGGAAAGTGTGTTGTTGATAAGAGATATGAATGGAAAAGTAGGGAATGTGAAGTTGGATGAAGTAGTTGGTGTGTGGGGTGTGCCTGCAGAAGTGGATTAGAATGGCAGTGCTCTAATGGACATTTGTGCCGGGAGAGGGCTGGTGATAGCCACTAACATATACAGACACAAAATGATCAACAGGTATACATGACGAGTGATGAAAAGGGTGGGTGGTGAACTGAGTGAACGGAAATCAATGATTGATTATGTGTGTGTGGATGAGAGAATGAGAAAGTGTGTATTGGATGCAAGAGCATACAGAGGTTAGGAGAGTGGACTTTCTGACCACCATTTGGTGGTGGTGGTAATCAAGGTTCAAATCAAATGGAGGAATAGAAGAAGAGAAGGACAGGAGAAAGTAGCTCATACAAGGAGGGTAGAAAGGTTACAAGAGGATGGAAAAAAGGCAGAATATAAGACAGAAGTGGAGGAGCGAACTGTCTGAACTGTCTGCATGCATTCCTCCACCTCTAAGACGGGCGCGTAGCACCCGTCTAGCAGCAAACTCTCATCTGTTTTCTGTCCAACTCTCTAATGCAAGAGTTAACCGTTACTCCCAGTCCGTCATTTATGCAACAGGTCATCTCTGGAACTGTCTCCCTCTGTCTGTATTTCCTGCTTCCTATGATCTCCAGTCTTTCAAATGCAGTGTGTCCAGGCATCTCGAAATGATCGGATCTTGAATTTGGCTCTCTCTTGTATTTTGTTTTTCTCTTGGAAGGAACAGTTTTGCTGACTCGTTGCCTTTGGTTCATTCTTCCTCACATAAAAAAAAAGAAAAACTCAGCAGAGGGAAAGAACACTTTAAGAATTTGTTGAACATAGAGACTGAAAGTAATGCGAGTATAAATGGCTGGGGAGGGATGTGAGAAGATAGGAAGAAATCAGTAAGACAGAGGATGTGGAAGCAATGAAGAAAGTCAAAATGGTGAAAGCCCCAAGAATTGATGGAGTGTGTGGTGAAATGCTCGAGCAAGGGAGAGAGATAGTAGTATAATGGGTGTGGAAGATGTGCAGATTGGCCTGGGAGGAAGGTAAACTCAGGGAGGAAGTCAGGTATAATTATTCCCCTTTACAATGGAAAAGGGGAAAAAGAAGAGTGTGGTAATCATAAAGGCATTTGTCTTCTTGGTGCATTAGGAAAAGTGTATAGTAGGATACTTATTGACAAAGTTACAGAAATAACAGAGGAATTTGTTGGAGAAGAACATGTAGCTTTTAGGAAGGGAAGAGGTTGTGTAGATCAGATATTCATTCCTAGGTCTTTAGTAGAAAATTCTCTAGAAAAGGGAAAGAAGTTGTATGCAGCCTTCATGGATTTGGAGAAAGCATATGACAGGGTGGATCGACAAGGACTGTGGAAAGTATTAAGATTATATGGAGTAAATGAGAAGTTGCTGAATGCCGTGAAGAGTATGTATAAGGGTGCAACGGCTGCAGTGCATGTGGACAGTGAACTGAGTGAATTTTTCAATATGAGGGTTGGATTGAAACAGGGATGTGTCGTGTCTCCATAGTTGTTCAATCTGTATATAGGTGGGGATATCAAAGGGATACAAGCTAGGGCAGTGGATGTTGAGGCGACCCTAATGAGAGAAGGCAGTGTGTGGAAACTCCCTGTACTGTTGTTTGCAGATGATACTGTGTTGTTAAGTGACGACGAAGGGGAGCTGCAAGGCCTGGTGAATGAGTTTGGAAGAGTGTGTAAGAAACGGAATATAAAAGGTGAATGTAGGGAAGAACAAAGTTATGGTGTTCAAGAAAAATGAAGTCACTGAATGAATAGTGAAGCTGCATGAGGAGGAACTGGAAAATGTGAGTGCGTTTAACCCTTCGTTAGTCAGGTGGGGTGTTTTGGCACCCTAATTTTTTTTAAAAGCTCATATTTCCTAGCCTGTAATTCGAATATTTCTCTCCGTTCCAGTATGATTCAGTGAGGGGAGGGAGCATGTGGATTGGTTTAGTCCTGCCTCTGCTATAGTGAGAGAGAGGGGTACTCCCCCCCCCACCCCGGGGTGTTCAATCACCCCATCAAACTAACTATTTAGATCATATTGTGATATAGATTGGTTTTTTGTCTTATTTTTCCGTATTGTTTATCATTATACTTATTTTAAAAATCACAACATGTATTTTCCTGTGCGTGTTTTCCTGACAAATGAGATATGAGTCCATTTGTTTTTTACTGATATTATAATTTATTGTATTTTATTATTATAATTTAATACACACCGCCGACGAGGCATTCACTCTTTTCATTACTGATTGCAGAGATATGCTGAAGCGACACTATGAATATATTTTACATGTTAGGAACACTACATGTATTTTTGTATTGGGGTGATGTAACACCCCACCGGACTAACTACGTTTGAATACCCCACAGGACTAACGAAGGGTTAAGTACTTGGATGGTGTGATGAGTAAGGATGGAAGTTCAGAGGATGAAGTGCTTGAGAGGGTACAACGAGGAAGAATTGCTCCTGCTTCTTTGAAAGCAGTGATAAGAAACAGGGAAGTGAGCGTGGAGGTGAAAAAGTTACTACATGACAGTATTGTGATACCAACTCTAACGTATGGAAGTCAGGCTTGGACGTTGTTGGAGGGACACACGGCAAGAATGGGAGCAGTAGAAAGGAGTTATCTGAAAGGAGCATGTGGAGTTACCTGGAGAGACAGAGTGACAAATGAGGAATTGAATGGGCGTTGTGGTGTGCATGTGGATGTGTTAGGAAGTGTTAGGAGAAACACATTGCGGTGGTTTGGCCATGTGGAGAAGGATAGAGAGAGGGAGACTGACAAGGAGATTGTATGTGAGTGAGGTGGAGGGGGGAAGAGGGTGGAGGAGGCCAAGGATGAGATGAAGGGATGGAGTGTAGAGGTATATGAGAGAGGGGTGTGTGACCAGGGCACTGAAATGGCATGGGACATGGTGACATGGAGGCGATTTGTCTGTGGCCACCCCTTACGGGATTACTGCGTCTGGCAGTAGATCAACAGATAGATAGATAAATATATGGCTATTGGTCAGGTAGGGCCTATCAAGTGAGGGCATGCAATAGCCAGCCATATTGGCTGGTGAGTTTAATTACAAGTTTTTAGTATAAGGAGCAATATTTTTTTGTGGTCATAAATACATATCCATTAATGCTACACTTTCTTTCTAAGCAGAACATTTTTATCTAGCCATGTTTTAGCAACAAGTGATAAAATGTTGCCTTTTATTTGTATTATCTTAGATATGTATTTGTATTACTTAGATATTTGTACTTCATGTACCAAAAGAAGGCTTACTATTTATTTTCATATGTTCATCGCCATTAAATATAAAATACTAAAGAAGTGAAGTGATAATGGGGGTAGTTTTAGTTCTGCTCTCTGTGAATCGACTTATAAATCTAGAATCAGTTACATCCTGCTGAGGAAGTTCATATATGATGTCCTTTTCCATAGCCATGAGATCCCTACAGGTGAAAACACCCGTGCAAGACTTCATGGAAACCAGGGTCCTCAGTTCGACATCATAACAGTAAATCTTACGCAGCTTCAACAAGTCCTTTACATGACAGGAAGTAAAAACCTTAATTGGGTCTCCCCTTGCAAGTTTTTCATTTGTTCCACCTCACCAGTACAGCATGAATTACCATCTTAATAATGAATTATGACTTGTCAGGGGAGTGGAACCGTCAGTATATAGCACAACAAAAGATGCGTTATTTATAGAAATGTCACGGGGGGTACGAGTCAATGGCTGGTCAGTAGGGGGGCCGTCAGTCTGTGACACAGTCAAGGGTCCGTCAGTACCATCTCCCCCCCTGAAGGGGTAAGAGACAGTAGGGTGTTCACCATAGTAACCACCACTCCCTCATGGGGAAGTGAGAAGAAAGAGAGAACTTGAGCAAAGGACAAGATACCCAGGATAAGACAATTACGACTGATTAGTGAGAGGGTCACTCCATAAGTGGGTAAGCAAAGGCTATCTCAAGAAACAGATACAAACACCTTTTGTAAATCTTGACAAAGAAGGTAGGAATACTAGAACTAGTTAACCAAATCTAACACCATCCTAATGGTGAACAAAAGCTAATGCCGGTGGAGCAGACTTGCAACTGGAAGATAGCAAGACAAGCATATCTGTACCCCTACAACTATGCATCAAAGGCCTTCTAAACAAGATGTGATATAGCCGAGACGTTTTTACCACTCGAATTTCCCTCCCCTTTCTCTTGTCACAGCCTGAATGATTACACAGGTATACACTGAAAAAAAAAAAAAAAAAAGTTTAGATTTTTTTCATACAATTTTAATATATTTCTGGATGCTGAACTGAAAAATGAAAACCATTTTTGTCCATCATGTAACTTTTTTTGGAGAACATTTTTTTTTTTTTTTAGTTTTGAATTATACGTATTTTTATCATTTCACACTATATAATTATTTACATATGGATATTTCATTGCAATGATAACATGTTTGAATTTAGTATGTGCTAATATTAAAATCCATGTTTTTAACAACACACATTATTTGATAAGCCGAATGTAGCTGGAGCAGAACACAAGGATGAATCATACCAGTACTGGAGTGCAGCAAACATATCCCAGTGTGACTCAGTTGACTAGAGCACTTGTAAATTATTTTCAGTGCAGTGTTTCTTTTTAATCACAGCAATATAAACTGAAAATAGTTTTGTTTTATTGAAGTAGTTGTGATATTTATTTATTTATTTTGTCCTTTAGTCCAAACGCCTGGTTAATTTTGAGCTTGGCCCATTCTCACTATAGACATTTCTAGCAAAATAGCTCTTTTTCAAACCTTAATATCTGGAAAGGTATAATTGTTGGAGAAATAATTTAAAAACCATATTACTCACAAACTCTTTATTGTGCAAATGAAGCTATCCCCAGGTCTCCAGGATGTCCCGTTGTTGAGTAAGGACGAGTAGAAGATGAGTGGTTTTCGATGATTTGATGAGGAGTCTCTGAGCATGGGCTGCTGGCCATGGCTTGGGCGAGCCTGGCTAGCATTGGCAGCACTGACTGGAGTGGTGATTGTTACACAGGCTGGCCTTCCTTCTCAAACACTTAAAAATTTACACTTCATTCACTTTTCCACATGCATCATCATAAGGATGAGTCATCGCCCTGCCCTTGTGGTTCGCCTTTGGTTTTCTAGCAGTAACAGTGGCACTATGCCCTGTAGATATGTGGGAAAACTTATGCTATATACTTTTCTTGATTGTTTTCAGGCATTAGGTATAATACTTGCCCTACAACTTATGTTCAGCATCACATATACTGTACCTCATATCACAATTACAGTTTAATGCATTTGGACAAAATCATTGCTCAGCATACTGTGCACAGGACGGTTGAGTATGAGGTATACACTTGTTCATATATATAATTTTTGTACTCATCCCAGACATCGTGAATATATTACTTACGTTGTACACAACTTGTAACATTTGTACTTCATGTCACAAATACAATTCATATCACATCTTCGCAAATATTTCTAGAATAAGTAGGGCATAGAAAGACCTTGCATTCCGCACATTGGTAGGGAATTTCCTTCCATATGGGGGGAGGGCGTTTTGTCTTGCTGCAGACATGGCAGTGCCTGTAAGCCAGACGACCTGCAGGTGTAAGGCCTGTGTCAACAAGACAATGATGCTGGAAATACTGAACACAGCTCAGTCTGTCTACCATCACTGCCTGGTACATGCCTCGCCTCCCAACTGCCAACTGTGCAGGTCGCATGCCAGGTCTTTCTTGAACTCTTCTAGGAAAAGTTTCCTTGGCCAAACCTGCTTGAAAGTGGGGAACTGTTCAGAACAGCAATATCAAGAAGATGTAAGAACGCCTTCTTGTACCACCAACAGGATTTATGGAGGCAATCAACTGCCCCAGTCTGCATGTCCGACCTATCAACGAGCCTTATGTTGATGTTGTAGTTGCTGACAGTATTTGGCTCGAACACGGGTTCCCTAGTCCTGTAGTCTGCTTTGCATATGTCCTCCTTCACATCTTTAAGAACTGTGGTCTTCGTGCCACATAAAGGCTAACATGTTGCCACATTTCTGGGTCAGGAGGACACCTTTCTCCATTTTTTCTGGGCAGGATGAAAAATGATTTCTCTCTGCACAATCAGTTCCACAGGACCCAGTACCATGTTCAAGTAAATACATGGTCAATGTGGGGGGAAGTGTAATAGTTGTCAGTGTACAGGATGTGGGGCTCATTGAAATACCTGTTCATGAGCACCTTTATGACAGATGGTGAGAAACCAAGGGGATCATTGCCAGGTACATCAACATCTGTAGCTGAAAAAACTATTACGTCTAGCACATATACAGTTTGGCAGTCACACAGGACAAAGAACTACAATCCAAAATGATGACACTTTGAAGGCACATACTGAAAAAATGCTAAACTGTCCCAGAACAACACAACAACTCTTCAACAACTACTTTCTGAAATGGTTGGAAAAACCCGGTAAATGACTCCTTCAGCATGGTTAGGATGGGTCTTATTTTCCAAAACCTGTCGTTGAGAGATGATCCATAGTTCCTACTGAAGTGAAGGAACAGTAAGATGGCCAGGTACCTATCATGGGCCATACAATTTCTAAAGACAAGTGTGTCCACAAGTTCGTCTACCAACCAATAATCATGGAGCACATGTTTTCTAATGTGGGCCATCATCGCTGTCAAAGCCAACCACACAAACAACTCTGCCACCTCCAATGGTACCCAATCCTTCATTTTGTCACTTTTGGGGGCCGAAACATCCAGTCGGTGCACACTGATTGCCTGATGGTAATTGATTTCTGTCACCAGGTACTCCATAATGGCGGTGGTGAAGATAGCCCTGAAAAAGGACATCATAATCCCGGGGCCGGGAAACAGCTCATCATACTGCACACCTGCCTCTTGAATGTCAAAGGCAGGCACACTGGGCTCGAATCTTTCCTCCTCCTCCCACACAAAGGCATCAACTTTCCCAACACCTGGGAGCCTTGGCCGTGATTTTTGGCCAGCATGTCTTTTCACGTCACGTGCATGCCCATGCCCATGCTCACGTGCACGCTCATGGGGACGGCCACGGGCAGGGGGTGAAGGGGAAGGAGAGGCAGAGGTGAAGGAGTATGGGGATGACTCACCTGATGCAGGGCTTCCCTGGGGAGATCCTGGTGGCCCCGTCAAACCACGTCAATGCCAAGTGGAACTTTCCACACCTGAATGTCCAGGTTGTGAGGATAATGCCCTCAAAGTGCTCAGTTGTAGTGATGAGAGACGTTGGAAGGAGAGACTGGCAAACTGGCCGCAAGATTGGTGGTGAGATGAGGTGGTGGTGTTTATGGAGTAGATGACAATCACAATCTCCCTCACTTTCTCGGTGACCAGGGTCGTCCATCTCTTCCTCAGACATGAAGTCGTCATTGTCATAGTTCCTGCCCTCCTCCTGTAGTAATTTGAGAGCCTTTTCAGGAGTCTCAGGGCAGGTCGGGGACAGAGGGCGCGACACATGACTTTCAACATGGTAGCTTCCCTCTGCTTCGGAGCAAGTCTTCCCCCTCGCACTAAGAGAAGACAGTTTCCTGAAGGTCACAAGCTATGGCACTGTCACTAAGCCCTTTCCCCAGCAATAAGGGCTGAACCTTGGTGGAAGTCGATGTTGCAATCGGCCCAGTGCATGAGGGGACAGAATTGGATGACAAGGCTGAGGAAGATATCACTCCAGACTGTAATAATGGCCATGGAGAAACTAAACCGTGCATCCATGGGGTACCTTGGGTAGCTACCTACCCTATGGCAATGAAAGAAAATGGGTGTGGGTTCAAACGGTGGCCTGACTCTGACGTGTATACACATTTCCTGATGGATGGAAATTAAAGATAAATTAAAATTTTGTTGTACTGTTTGCAATCATATTATGGTGTCAAGAGGCTATGTGAACAGTCCTGATCTTTTCGTTACATTTGTGGAAAATTTGTAGTAAAAAAACAGAGACAGAACATAAAACATTTTCTAAAAAAAAAGCTTTATTACGCCTATTTTGAATAAAACAGGACAAAAACTGGGTCCTTCACAATGTCTGTTATGTTTGTGTAGAGGAACTAGGACAGTGGACAAAAGGTAAAAGAGGGGTCTTGCTTTTGTTATTCCGGTGACATGGAAGAGACTCAAAAATCATCGTAACAATTGTTATTTTTGTTCCTGCAAAATCAAAGACACAACAAAAAGAATAAGAAAGAATTGATTAACCTATTCTTCTATCAGCAGTAAGACCTGTACCACAACGACCTGTCTACCAACCCCTACTCCACCTGATAGTCTTACTTATGTATAAACTCAGAGAAAGAAAGTGCTGCAGTAGACAATGAAGAATTTGTCCCAACGTGTTCAAGCAATGAGCCACAGCCATTCTTTCAGGATGAACTTATGATTTGTAGGAGACCCCAGTCTCACCAAGGATGCTGCGGAGGTTTAGGGATCCCGATTAAAACATAAAAGCTTATTACATCCAGACACAACTTTCTCTTGGTACCGAAATAGAGAAAAAGAGTTTGGACCATATTTCAGGAGACGGATGCTTGGTTTACTGCACTGACGCAAGTGGCCTAGTGCAGAAACTTGTCAGAGATTATAGTGTGGAAGGCTGGAGACTATTTATAGATTCATCTAAAAGAAGCCTGAAAGTATTTCTTCATAATGGTAATATATATGCATCAATACCTGTTGTTCATCTTGTGCATTTAAAGAAACATATCAGAATCTGGCAAATCTTCTCGAGAAAATTAACTACAATGAATACCGTTCATTCATATATGGGGACCTGAAACTTCTGTGTATCTTACTGGGTCAGCAGTTAGGGGATACAAAATTCAAATGTTTTCTTTGTGAGCCAAGGACTTACATTGGTTTCAGAAGGAATGGTCAAATAGAGAAATCTACAGCTTGGTGACAAAAACATCATCAGACCTAGCATGGGAAATCGAGATAGTGCTGCTACCACAGCTTCATATTAAGCTTGGATTAATGAAGTAGTTTGTCAAAGCCCTATCAAAAGATGGAGCCTGTTTTATGTATTTGTGCCAAAAGGTCCCTGGTTTGTCTTCAGCTAAATTAAAAGAGGATGTATTCTGGCCCTGACATTGGAAATCCGATCCCTGGTGCAGAATTTGATAGTGCACTGAACGACCTGGAACGAGAGGTTTGGGCATCAATCCGAAAAGTAACTTCAAAATTTGAAGGAAAGAATAAGTCCAACTTACAAAGAAGCTGTGAGAAATTTGTTAGTCAAAATTAAGGAGTAGGGTTGCAACATGAGTATCAGAGTTTACTTTTTTTATTCTCATTTGGAATTCTTCCCCAGGAATCATGGAGCAGTGATCGAAGAATAGGGTGAAAGATTCCATCAGGATGTCAAGGACATGGAAGGAAGGTAGCAAGGACGTTGGGATGTCAGTATGATGGTGGACTGTTGCTGGGTGATTCATAGTGATGCACCAGAAAAAGAGTACAAACGACTGGCAATGAATCGAAATTTTGGAGCAGAAAAACTGAGAAGCTTCAAAGTTATATGTGAGTATTTGAATATATAGTATTATTTCCTATATGTATATGTTTAAACCCAAATATTTTAATTTTCTATTAATCCCTTCCTGCGCAGAAAACTTATTAAGTTTTCTGTGGCATGATGCATTGTCTTTTCTCCTCTCCCCCATGCCTGCCGCACACTCCAAAAATGTGTATTCTCGGCTTATTTTCACCATCCAAACATATTATTCTTGCCACAAAACCCAGATATTCCTATTCGTCGATGTTTGTTGCACACGATATGAAAGAAAAAAAAAAAAACACTCTACATACGTTAGGGCCCTTGGAATAAACATTTGGGGTCATAAATTTCATTTCACAACATCGTAAGTCGAATGTTTACTATTCAATCTCTATATGTTATACAAACATTCGAAAGAGAATTTTATTAGCTTTCGAATGCCGGAGGTCCCAGTTTGATACGAGTTATGGTGTTCGAGTAATAAGCGAAAAAGTAAAACCAATTTCCGACAGACAATAGATTTTTTATTTGGGGAGCCCTACCAAAAAACTTTTCTCTCCATTGTTATGTTTTTATTTTATCATCATATGTAGAATTTCATTCGCTTTCATTTGAGCCAACAACGGTGATCCTAGGCCTCATAGTTTTCGAGAAAAATGAAAAAAAAAAACTGTGGTGTATTTTCCTGCCGCTGAAACGCTGTCAGCCTTGCTCACTTACGTTGTTTTCCTGTAGCCCGCTAACACTTTTATGCTTGCTAGCTATGCTTTCTTTGTTTTTTATATCAACAACTATTTCATATAATTACTTCTGTTTTATTTTTAGTTGCCTCAGAAACCCCATATGAACACTAAACCTGTTGCTAGCAACTGAAACTGAAGCTGTACTTATTTCCGTCATTTGTGTTGAAGTAAATAACAGTATATATGTATGTGCAAATATACTGACATAAGTAGAGGTAAACAGATGAATAAAAAAAAGAATACCACGAACTTCTCCAGTGGCGATGGTCTTCCTGCAGGACTAGATCAGTTTGGAGGTGAGGAGTTTTGTACTGTGTGTGTGTGTGTGTGTGTGTGTGTGTGTGTGTGTGTGTGTGTGTGTGTGTGTGTGTGTGTGTGTTCGCCACTAATGAAGGTATCACTCTGTATGATACTGCTCGAAACAATGACCCATGCAAATTGGCACATCACATTCAGGACTCATGTTCCTTGTGTACTTCTTCACCCCCAACTTGAAGCACAAGGTACACCTGAGCCTCTTCTTGTTGGGGATCCTCGCCTGGTGGTGGCCCAGAGTGCGATCCAACCTCATGTCATCGTCAATCATCCGGCGATGCTTACTTGGATACCCTCGTGCTCTGTGGTCCTGTTGTGCGGGAGCTGCAGGCCCAGGCACAGGTTCTCCCAATGGACCAGCAACTGGAGGTGGTGGCGGTGCTGGCACCCCTCATGGGCCTCCTGCAGGCGATGCTGGTGGTGATGGTGGCACCTGTGATGGGCTTGCTGCAGGTGGTGCTGGTATGAGTTGTCCTGCAGGCAGTGGTGGTGCTGGTGGTGGCTGAGCCCATCCTGGCACTGGTGCCTGTGCCTGCTGGGTGCCAGGTGTTGCTGGTGCTGGCCGCTAGGTAGGTAGGTCTGGAACATGGTGGAGTATGTGTCCAGACATGGGCCAGTCCACTTCATGGAAATGCAAAAGATTGTAGATGGACTACACCACAAATTCAAGGAGAGTTTCTGTTGCACATCTGTACCTTTTGTACAAGGCGAATGCGTTGAAGAGTGCCATTTGGACGAAGTAGAATGTGATCTTCATCCACTTGACAGTTCGCCATTGGGTGGGGTAGTCCTGGACCATCTGATCGAAATGATCACCCCCACCCATGTACCTGTTCTAGTCCCCCACAACCACAGGCTTGTTAACAACCTTCTCCACATAGGTTGTCTACCTGTCATTACCCCGTACCTTTCCTCGAACCCTCTTCGGAATGATGTCCGCAGTGTGGAAGGTGGACACCATCTTCACAATGCGCTTGTCCTTCCACAGCAGGACTAGCACATTGTCCTTGTGCCTGTACACCATGCCCCCTCTCAGGCAGGTTCTTAGCCCTGGAGATGCCCTGCAGCTGGCGTGGCACTCTAGGCAGCTGTAGGGTTCCACGCATATAAAAGCATGCAGTGAAGAGTCATTTGCACAGGGCTACAGAATTTTAGTAGTTGTCCATGAACAACTTATAGCCCTGGTCCTTCAACAGTTCAACAAGGCCCCACATGATGTTCTCGAGGGTCTGCTGCACCCCTGTGTAGACCTCGAGGTTCCAGATGTAGCCTGAGGATGACTCAGCCAACATATACATCTTGATGGAATACTTGTTGGGCTTCTGGGGGTTGTACACGCGGAAGGACAGCCGGCCCTTCCACCCCAGACAGCCCTTATCCAGGCTGAGCTGCTCCTTGGGTTGGTACGCTGACTGGAACTGCTGAAGGAGGTACTCCATGACTGCGCAAACACGGATCAGCCGATCTTGGTTGTCCTGGGGTATGGTGAACAAGTTGAAGGTGTGGATGTGCTTGAGGATGGTGGTGAAGCACCTTCCACTCATCGACTGCCAAGGCCTAGGGTAGTCGTGCAGCTCAGAGCTCCTCCAATAGTACCTGATAGTCAGTATACGCACGACCCCCATGAAAAGATATAACCCCAGGAACTTGCCTATCTCCTCTTCATTGCAGGAGAACCAGGCATCCAGCTGAGTCCTAAGGAATGTGGCGTACTGGTTGGTTTCCACAGTTAGGTAAGACAAACAACTCCTGCATGAAAAAGAGCTGGAAGAACTGCAGAGGAATTGTTGGAATATCCACCTGGATCCCTGGGGAGCAAGTGAACGGCCCATGGTTCGGTGTGAACGGGCCACTGCTCCACCCAGTATCTTCTTCAGCGCAGGTGGTGGCGGTGGCAACGGGTCAGCCTGTCAACATCCTTTGGCCTGCTCTTTGACCCCTTGGATGTCCCCTATGGCCAGGCAGCAGACCACGGTGCCCTCGTCTGGGAGGTGACGCCTCGGATGAGGACAAGGACAAGACAGAGGGCTCTGGGGACACCAGTCTTCTTGGCCTGGCCGGCGAGGATGTCACCGTAGCATCCTGCATGGCAGAAGTGGATGGATGGGCCATCACAACGAACGATGGCCTGGCTTCCGGTGACACTTGCTCGCCAAGGGCGGCAGAGGGGCCTGGAGATTGGGGGCCAACGAAGAGAATGGTGGGACTGGCAAGTCCTAGAGGTGGGGAGGGTTCACCGGTGAAGCTGGCCGATGATGGCGCTGTAGTCTCCCGTGATGGAAGGTGGCTGGGCAGCTCCACTTGCTGACTGGATGGCATCAGCTCAACCTCCTCCATCCCAGAATGGTCGCTCTCGATGTCACTCTCTGACTCTACCTCATTGAGGATCTTATGCCACTCGTGTGGGTGCCAACCCACTTTTTATCTCTGCAAGATTGATGTTGCAAGCCAACTGGAGAATGAATTGCTGTCCAGGGGATGATGGACCTTGTGGTAGTCCATTGCTGTGGTAGGTGTGTGAGCTAAACTAAAAGAGTCAAGATATTTTATTCACAGCCAGCCAAGAACTTGGCTCAACACTGGCACAGCGCAAGAGTTCACGATATACGTGTATATCCTTGAAAAACATCGTCTCCTACACCTGACTTAATGCACAGGTGGGGCCACGAGCACGTGGTTACCTCTTTCATTTACTTTGCACATTAAACATAACCAAATCTATCATTTTTATAAGGTACACAGTACATTTCACCACTAAAATGTAAATGCACATGTTCCATAGGCCCTTACCTGTGTGCTAAGGTGTAGCAGATGGTGTTTCCCTAATGAGAACACGCTGCAGTGTTTACACTGCACTCTTCCATACGAGCACATGGGTCAGTCTTTCACCTTCTTTTCACATAAACATAACCAAATCTATCATTTTTTATGAGATATACAATATATTTCACCAATAAAATGTAAATGCATGTGTTCCTAACCTCGCATTGCATTTCACTACCTTTGTGCTGCCTCAGGTGTACAACATGCACTCTTCCTTACGAGCACGTGCATCAGTCTTTCACTATCTTTTCACATAAAATATAACCAAATCTATCGCTTTTTGTGAGATACATAGTCTACTTCACCAATAAAAATGTAAATGCACATGTTCCTAACCTTGCATTGCATTTCGCTACCTTTGTGCTACCTCAGGTGTATGTTCTCTTTCTTACAAGCACGGGAGTCAGTCTTTCACGTTACTTTTACATAATACATAGCCAAATCTATCACTTTATGAGATACACAGTATATTTCATCAATAAAATGTAAATGCACGTCTTCTGTAGGGCGGTAAGGTGTAGCAGACGATGATTTCCAGATGATCACGTGGTTCACTCACTTTCTTTTCACATAACACATAACCAAAGATAACACTGTATGAGATACACAGTATATTACACCATCTACAGTTACGAATCTCACATTGCATTTCGCTACCTTTGTGCTACCTCAGGTGTACAAGATGTTCTCTTTCTTACGAGCACATGGGTCAGTCTATCACGTTATTTTTACATAATACATAGCCGAATCTATCAGTTTATGAGATACACAGTATATTTCACCAATAAAATATAAATGCTCATCTTCCATAGGTCAATTGCGTGGCCTCTACCTGGGCAGTAAGGTGTAGCAGACGATGATTTCCAGACGATCACATGGTTCACTTTCACTTTCTTTTCACATAACACATAACCAAATCGAATATTTTATGAGATACACAGTATATTACACCATATAGAATATAGTATCTCATGTTGCATTTCGCTACCTTTGTGTTACCTCAGGTGTATAAGACGTTCTCTTTCTTATGAGCAGGTGGGTCAGTCTTTCACGTTATTTTCAGATAATACATAAGCAAATCTATCAATATATGAGATACACAGTATATTTCACCAATAAAATGTAAATGGACATGTTCCTAACCTCGCGTTGCATTTCGCTACCTTTGGGCTAACTCAGATGTTCGATATACACTCTTTCTTACGAGCAATTAGGTCGGTCCTTTACTGTCTTTCACATAAAACATAACCAAATCTATCAGTGTATGAGATACACGGTATATTACACCACAACAAGTACAAGAACGTGGCCCTTACCTGTGTGCTTAGGTGTGACAGATGATGTTTCCCTTACCTGAAGATGCTGCAGTGTTTACAATTTCATTTCACAATACACATAATCAAATCCATCATTTTATGAGAAATACAGTATATTTCACCACAACAGTACATGAACGTGCTCTGTATGTCACATGTGTGATACCTAAGGTATCGCAGATGATATCTTCTGATGAGCACGTGGTGCAGTTTTTACGTTAATCCACACAAGCATACGATAAACATATCACTATAACACTCGTGCTTTGTTTCACACAAAAAGCATAGGGAATATATATAACAATATGATAAAATCAAATATCCCTATAAACCTCCACTATTTTATCCCCTCCTGACAATGACACCATGGCTGTTAGGCATACTTGACTCCTGCCTTAGCCAATATTTCATCACGTACACTCGTTGCGCTATACTCCTATCTGTTGCACGATAACACTATCCACCATATATCAACATAAAACAAGGACCTCATGAACACCTTGGCAAATATTCCCTTCAAGACAATGCCATGTCGTAAGGCGGTTGCCCGCCTCCCCTGCTGTATGTTTCACCATGTCCTTCCTCACTAACTGTTGCACACTATATTCACCTGATTCACTGTCACTAATGTTCAGTGGCTGAATACTCACATTGGGTGCAGGGTAAAGGGAATGTAGTTGTTGGGACACGGCAAAAAACAGGGTAGGCCTAGCACAATCTTTGTTGGGCTAACGGCTGATAATGGCCAGAATGATTCACAAAAACCTAATTCCCTATTGCACACACCAGATCTAATCACAATAGTACCCCAAAAGTAAAAACAAGCACTATTGGTATAGTAGAGCATGACGTGCGCCCAGGACAGGGGTAAATAGAGTACTCTTTAAATGGCCTGCCACGTGCTACCTTCTCCCTCGACAGCCGCTGTGGTACTAATCAACCTGTTCGGTCTGCAGTGCATCTGGGGCCCCAAGGTTGCCAAGTCATTACTTTTGACGAGAAGTGTGGAAACTATTATGCCTCCAAATATGATGCGAATTGGCCGAAAGCTTTTTCTCTAATGAAGGTTTTTAGGCTTAAATGACGACAAACGCATCTTCGAGTATAGTGGCAGCCACACCAATATGATGACAAACGCGTCATCGTGGGCAGAGGGGTTAATTTAGGACAATATTTTATATATTCATTGAAATTTATAAAATTTTATGTTTTAATTATATTTCTTTTTGATTTTGTATCTAAAATTGCTTTGATGGAAACATTCTTTTTGTTTTTTTATTGTGTTCATAAGTGCAATAACAATAAGCTACTCAACATTTTAACACTTTTTAATTACTTCAATTTTGCAGACCTCTGCTACCTATATGAACATTCTGTTATCCAATCCTATCCCTGATTGAGACATTAACCCACCCCAAACCACCCCAATTTACACCACAGACTTACCCCAAACCCCACCCAATTTTGGCTCAAACCTCCGCTTTTGGTGAGAAACATTGAAAATTCATAGAGAAATCACTCACCTGAGGTTTAAAATATTCCATACAGGTAGCAGTACTCCTTACCTTACTGGGTTTTCTATCAGGCTGGCTCCAAAGAAAACGAGTTCTATGGGAGGGTAACTATTCCACACCACTCATAAATGGTACTTATTTATTTGGTACGAATTTATATGTAGTACGAGAGTATATTGGTTTTCAAACAGTAATATAGGTAATAACAGCATTCTTTCACTCACTGACACATCAACATACCTGACCTTTTTTGGTGACATTACCTGATCATCATTTCTGACTGTTTCTTCCTCTAATGCTACGTAAACTTTGTCCTCCACATTGTCATTGACTGGGGAATCACTCTGGCCCTGAATGTCTTTATTGGCCAGGTCACTGGTAACAGGTGAATTGCCGAGACAATGGCATGCGGGGGGGGGGGGAGGTCATGCGAGGGAAGGCATTGTCCCTGCCTGGCATCTTGTAGAGGAAGGTGTCCCGCACATACATTCCAAAAATCACGCACGAAAATTGAAAATTGTGCAAATTATGATCCTTGCAATTGCGCGACATACTGGTTTGTCGATGGGTCTAGCCGTGACAAAACGTTGCGATGTACCCATGCTTCGATGGGACGCCTCAGGTTAATGCTATCCTTGTTGTATACCTACATGGGATGAAAAACTTATTCCTATGTATAGTTACTTTTTACATAAATATGAGGTGCTTCCACTAATTTTCTCATTTGTTTATTCAGATCTTTTTAAGTCACAGAAGCTTCTTCCAACTTGGGCAAATGATTGTGCTGATGTATGTGCAACACTACGGAATTACATACTTTGTGACCCGTACATCTGCTTTGTATTCTGCTTTGTGTCCATTCCTTGTCCAGTTTCCCCTATGTACATTTTTGAGCATCCACTGCGTGGTATGCTGTATACAACACTGTTTCAATTTTTTCTTCCTTTATTTATTTTATTTTTTTTATTTCACCATATCTCATATATTACGTTTTGAGGATGCTGCGATCCTCAGCCCTACTTTCTGTAAATAATGTACTTGTTAACTGATGAAACTTTGGCTGGGTTGCAGACAGTTACATATCTTGTAATGTCATAAATTTATTGAATATTGGCATCATCTCTTTTCTTTTTTATGATATCAGTAGCCTTCCTTTATTTAGCTGGTAGAGCATCAACGCAACTTCGCCCTTAATCGAAACTAAGCACCTCAACCACAACTCTACGATTACGAGAAACAACAGCAGCGATACATTACGTCTATCAACAGCTCTACATCACTACATGTTAAGAAGAATCGAACAAGCAAAAATGAGAAAGGAGGAAGTGCATCTGTACTGTGCTAACAGTGTTGACCCAGCATGGCGATGTATCAGCATATCTGACCTCCATTCCTCCCTCCTCCTACCTCCACCACCCTCCACCACAATCTCCACCTTCTCCAACACTACCACCATCACCATCATCTCCACCATGACTCCCAGAGTGAGGCAGCAGTGTGTTATCATTAGCTGAATGGGGACAACGACACCGAATGCTGATGCAGTCATACCACGACCCTAACCTACCTCAACCAGACCTTACCAACACTCTTCAGCCAACATCACTATCATCAGCTGCAGCATCCTAGCCAGTATTCCCAACACAGTTAATATCAGTGAATCGAACATTTACTCTATTAGTTTAACCCCTTAACCACGGGGATGTCGGGAGTGTGCTGTGCGTGTCCCGTGGGGATAATCGTGCTCCGACTGACTTTTTAGATATTTACCAAAAGTCAGTTATTAGTCCTAGAATATTTTAATTAAATAAACATATGGCACATACATTTAGCTTTCTCCTGGGATGTTTGTTGAGCGTACGTCGACTACCGTAGGACTTGTGGAGACTTCTGACATTGGGTAACGAAGTCTCCACTTTACACTTCCTGATACCCCATAATATGGTTACCACTGCCTGATATTATAACTACAAACACTATTCTATTAATTTAACCCCTGCGTGGCCGAAGGCCCGGAATTTTTCGTGCACCCCAGGCCGACACGGGGCCATTTTTTGAAGTCTCGAAAATTGATTTTTTTTCTCCTTGCCATATTGAAGTGAAAGTTCAGATGCACCTAACAGTGCAAATCCCAGCTTCCTAGACGCATTTTGTGGCTTGCAATGAAGTGTGGAAGTTGCAGAAATATCGGCAACCGATATCGCCCCCAAGGGAACTGCCGCATCGCAACTGGGCAGGTGTTGTTCTTTTTTTTTTTTACCTCCCAAAACAATGCGAATGGTGCTGAAATGTTGTGCATATATGAGATATGATGATATCGAATGATTTCAGTATATAATGTTAGGATGGCTGGAAAAAAAAATGTTATGAATACATTTTCATCTTTTTGATATAAAATACGTTTATGGTAGTTTCGAGTTATGTTTTACGTTATAGTTGTGCCCATGCTTGGAAAAGGGAGCAAAAGAGTTGAATTTTCAGTCCTAAATGAGAAAACTGCACGTCCTCCAAGGCTAGACTCTGCCACGGGAGAATAAAGTGGAGGGTCATTCCGATTAGCAATACGGAAGTTGAGTCGCAACTTCCGGCTCCCACACCACGAGCATGGCTAAAAATAGAATCGTAATGCAGTTTCAGAACTAAGAATAAGTCTAATTATTACGAATACAGATGCAAAGCAGAAATAAATACGTTTACAGACGTGGGAAAACGTATTTTTTCTGTCATAACTGTTCATCTTTATCATTTTACGTTCTTTATCATTTTACCATGTTATTTTCGCAATATATATTGCTGTCTCGTAAACAGGGTGGTTGTGTGTATTTTTCTCTTATTATCATGTCTTTTTTGTATGTGCCTGTATTACTTCATAATCGTAAACAGGTGGTTGTGTGTGTTTTGCAAGAGAGGACAAAGATGATATGTTCTGCATGGGTCGAGATAATGGGTGTAGTTGTGCTTGTTAAGGCATGGCCAGGAGCAAAATAATAAAAAATCCACATATCACAGCAGCAGGCTCTGAACTGCTTGATGGGGTGTATGGGTGTGTAGTGTAGGTCAGTGTGAAGACGTTCAGGACGTTCATTCACTTCTAAAATATTTTTGCAGTGTTTTATAGGCCGCGCTCAAACGACGCCGGCGGCCATTTATCGGCTGAACGTCATTCGATGCCGGT
Source organism: Coenobita brevimanus (assembly GCF_032717465.1). Lineage (NCBI taxonomy): Eukaryota > Metazoa > Arthropoda > Malacostraca > Decapoda > Coenobitidae > Coenobita > Coenobita brevimanus. The sequence continues at coordinate 26,132,920 of NC_136980.1, forward strand.
GGCCACGGAGGGATTAAAGTAGTTTGGAATTCATGTTCCAAAAGAAAAGAAACTGTGAAAGCAACGTAAATTACGAATGCATACGAGTTTGGAGGTGAGGAGTTTTGTACTGTGTGCGTGTGTGTGTGTGTGTGTGTGTGTGTGTGTGTGTGTGTGTGTGTGTGTGTGTGTTCGCCACTAATGAAGGTATCACTCTGTATGATACTGCTCGAAACAATGACCCGTGCAAATTGGCACATCACATTCAGGACTCATGTTCCTTGTGTACTTCTTCACCCCCAACTTGAAGCACAAGGTACACCTGAGCCTCTTCTTGTTGGGGATCCTCGCCTGGTGGTGGCCCAGAGTGCGATCCAACCTCATGTCATCGTCAATCATCCGGCGATGCTTACTTGGATACCCTCGTGCTCTGTGGTCCTGTTGTGCGGGAGCTGCAGGCCCAGGCACAGGTTCTCCCAATGGACCAGCAACTGGAGGTGGTGGCGGTGCTGGCACCCCTGATGGGCCTCCTGCAGGCGATGCTGGTGGTGATGGTGGCACCTGTGATGGGCTTGCTGCAGGTGGTGCTGGTATGAGTTGTCCTCCAGGCAGTGGTGGTGCTGGTGGTGGCTGAGCCCATCCTGGCACTGGTGCCTGTGCCTGCTGGGTGCCAGGTGTTGCTGGTGCTGGCCGCTAGGTAGGTAGGTCTGGGACATGGTGGAGTATGTGTCCAGACATGGGCCAGTCCACTTCATGGAAATGCAAAAGATTGTAGATGGACTACACCACAAATTCAAGGAGAGTTTCTGTTGCACATCTGTACCTTTTGTACAAGGCGAATGCGTTGAAGAGTGCCATTTGGACGAAGTAGAATGTGATCTTCATCCACTTGACAGTTCGCCATTGGGTGGGGTAGTACTGGACCATCTGATCGAAATGATCACCCCCACCCATGTACCTGTTCTAGTCCCCCACAACCACAGGCTTGTTAACAACCTTCTCCACATAGGTTGTCCACCTGTCATTACCCCGTACCTTTCCTCGAACCCTCTTCGGAATGATGTCCGCAGTGTGGAAGGTGGACACCATCTTCACAATGCGCTTGTCCTTCCACAGCAGGACTAGCACATTGTCCTTGTGCCTGTACACCATGCCCCCTCTCAGGCAGGTTCTTAGCCCTGGAGATGCCCTGCAGCTGGTGTGGCACTCTAGGCAGCTGTAGGGTTCCACGCATATAAAAGCATGCAGTGAAGAGTCATTTGCACAGGGCTACAGAATTTTAGTAGTTGTCCATGAACAACTTATAGCCCTGGTCCTTCAACAGTTCAACAAGGCCCCACATGATGTTCTCGAGGGTCTGCTGCACCCCTGTGTAGACCTCGAGGTTCCAGATGTAGCCTGAGGATGACTCAGCCAACATATACATCTTGATGGAATACTTGTTGGGCTTCTGGGGGTTGTACACGCGGAAGGACAGCCGGCCCTTCCACCCCAGACAGCCCTTATCCAGGCTGAGCTGCTCCTTGGGTTGGTACGCTGACTGGAACTGCTGAAGGAGGTACTCCATGACTGCGCAAACACGGATCAGCCGATCTTGGTTGTCCTGGGGTATGGTGATCAAGTTGAAGGTGTGGATGTGCTTCAGGATGGTGGTGAAGCACCTTCCACTCATCGACTGCCAAGGCCTAGGGTAGTCGTGCAGCTCAGAGCTCCTCCAATAGTACCTGATAGTCAGTATACGCACGACCCCCATGAAAAGGTATAACCCCAGGAACTTGCCTATCTCCTCTTCATTGCAGGAGAACCAGGCATCCAGCTGAGTCCTAAGGAATGTGGCGTACTGGTTGGTTTCCACAGTTAGGTAAGACAAACAACTCCTGCATGAAAAAGAGCTGGAAGAACTGCAGAGGAATTGTTGGAATATCCACCTGGATCCCTGGGGAGCAAGTGAACGGCCCATGGTTCGGTGTGAACGGGCCACTGCTCCACCCAGTATCCTCTTCAGCGCAGGTGGTGGCTGTGGCAACGGGTCAGCCTGTCAACATCCTTTGGCCTGCTCTTTGACCCCTTGGATGTCCCCTATGTCCAGGCAGCAGACCACGGTGCCCTCGTCTGGGAGGTGACGCCTCGGATGAGGACAAGGACAAGACAGAGGGCTCTGGGGACACCAGTCTTCTTGGCCTGGCCGGCGAGGATGTCACCGTAGCATCGTGCATGGCAGAAGTGGATGGATGGGCCATCACAACGAACGATGGCCTGGCTTCCGGTGACACTTGCTCGCCAAGGGGGGCAGAGGGGCCTGGAGATTGGGGGCCAACGAAGAGAATGGTGGGACTGGCAAGTCCTAGAGGTGGGGAGGGTTCACCGGTGAAGCTGGCCGATGATGGCGCTGTAGTCTCCCGTGATGGAAGGTGGCTGGGCAGCTCCACTTGCTGACTGGATGGCATCAGCTCAACCTCCTCCATCCCAGAATGGTCGCTCTCGATGTCGCTCTCTGACTCTACCTCATTAAGGATCTTATGCCACTCGTGTGGGTGCCAACCCACTTTTTATCTCTGCAAGATTGATGTTGCAAGCCAACTGGAGAATGAATTGCTGTCCAGGGGATGATGGACCTTGTGGTAGTCCATTGCTGTGGTAGGTGTGTGAGCTAAACTAAAAGAGTCAAGATATTTTATTCACAGCCAGCCAAGAACTTGGCTCAACACTGGCACAGCGCAAGGGTTCACGATATACGTGTATATCCTTGAAAAACATCGTCTCCTACACCTGACTTAATGCACAGGTGGGGCCACGAGCACGTGGTTACCTCTTTCATTTACTTTGCACATTACACATAACCAAATCTATCATTTTAATAAGTTACACAGTACATTTCACCACTAAAATGTAAATGCACATGTTCCATAGGCCCTTACCTGTGTGCTAAGGTGTAGCAGATGGTGTTTCCCTAATGAGAAGACGCTGCAGTGTTTACACTGCACTCTTCCATACGAGCACATGGGTCAGTCTTTCACCTTCTTTTCACATAAACATAACCAAATCTATCATTTTTTATGAGATATACAATATATTTCACCAATAAAATGTAAATGCATGTGTTCCTAACCTCGCATTGCATTTCACTACCTTTGTGCTACCTCAGGTGTACAACATGCACTCTTCCTTACGAGCACGTGCATCAGTCTTTCACTATCTTTTCACATAAAATATAACCAAATCTATCGCTTTTTGTGAGATACATAGTCTACTTCACCAATAAAAATGTAAATGCAGATGTTCCTAACCTTGCATTGCATTTCGCTACCTTTGTGCTACCTCAGGTGTATGTTCTCTTTCTTACAAGCACGGGAGTCAGTCTTTCACGTTACTTTTACATAATACATAGCCAAATCTATCACTTTATGAGATACACAGTATATTTCATCAATAAAATGTAAATGCACGTCTTCTGTAGGGCGGTAAGGTGTAGCAGACGATGATTTCCAGATGATCACGTGGTTCACTCACTTTCTTTTCACATAACACATAACCAAAGATAACACTGTATGAGATACACAGTATATTACACCATCTACAGTTACGAATCTCACATTGCATCTCGCTACCTTTGTGCTACCTCAGGTGTACAAGATGTTCTCTTTCTTACGAGCACATGGGTCAGTCTATCACGTTATTTTTACATAATACATAGCCGAATCTATCAGTTTATGAGATACACAGTATATTTCACCAATAAAATATAAATGCTCATCTTCCATAGGTCAATTGCGTGGCCTCTACCTGGGCAGTAAGGTGTAGCAGACGATGATTTCCAGACGATCACATGGTTCACTTTCACTTTCTTTTCACATAACACATAACCAAATCGAATATTTTATGAGATACACAGTATATTACACCATATAGAATATAGTATCTCATGTTGCATTTCGCTACCTTTGTGTTACCTCAGGTGTATAAGACGTTCTCTTTCTTATGAGCAGGTGGGTCAGTCTTTCACGTTATTTTCAGATAATACATAAGCAAATCTATCAATATATGAGATACACAGTATATTTCACCAATAAAATGTAAATGGACATGTTCCTAACCTCGCGTTGCAGTTCGCTACCTTTGGGCTAACTCAGATGTTCGATATACACTCTTTCTTACGAGCAATTAGGTCGGTCCTTTACTGTCTTTCACATAAAACATAACCAAATCTATCAGTGTATGAGATACACGGTATATTACACCACAACAAGTACAAGAACGTGGCCCTTACCTGTGTGCTTAGGTGAGACAGATGATGTTTCCCTTACCTGAAGATGCTGCAGTGTTTACAATTTCATTTCACAATACACATAATCAAATCCATCATTTTATGAGAAATACAGTATATTTCACCACAACAGTACATGAACGTGCTCTGTATGTCACATGTGTGATACCTAAGGTATCGCAGATGATATCTTCTGATGAGCACGTGGTGCAGTTTTTACGTTAATCCACACAAGCATACGATAAACATATCACTATAACACTCGTGCTTTGTTTCACACAAAAAGCATAGGGAATATATATAACAATATGATAAAATCAAATATCCCTATAAACCTCCACTATTTTATCCCCTCCTGACAATGACACCATGGCTGTTAGGCATACTTGACTCCTGCCTTAGCCAATATTTCATCACGTACACTCGTTGCACTATACTCCTATCTGTTGCACGATAACACTATCCACCATATATCAACATAAAACAAGGACCTCATGAACACCTTGGCAAATATTCCCTTCAAGACAATGCCATGTCGTAAGGCGGTTGCCCGCCTCCCCTGCTGTATGTTTCACCATGTCCTTCCTCACTAACTGTTGCACACTATATTCACCTGATTCACTGTCACTAATGTTCAGTGGCTGAATACTCACATTGGGTGCAGGGTAAAGGGAATGTAGTTGTTGGGACACGGCAAAAAACAGGGTAGGCCTAGCACAATCTTTGTTGGGCTAACGGCTGATAATGGCCAGAATGATTCACAAAAACCTAATTCCCTATTGCACACACCAGATCTAATCACAATAGTACCCCAAAAGTAAAAACAAGCACTATTGGTATAGTAGAACATGACGTGCGCCCAGGACAGGGGTAAATAGAGTACTCTTTAAATGGCCTGCCACGTGCTACCTTCTCCCTCGACAGCCGCTGTGGTACTAATCAACCTGTTCAGTCTGCAGTGCATCTGGGGCCCCAAGGTTGCCAAGTCATTACTTTTGACGAGAAGTGTGGAAACTATTATGCCTCCAAATATGATGCGAATTGGCCGAAAACTTTTTCTCTAATGAAGGTTTTTAGGCTTAAATGACGACAAACGCATCTTCGAGTATAGTGGCAGCCACACCCATATGATGACAAACGCGTCATCGTGGGCAGAGGGGTTAATTTAGGACAATATTTTATATATTCATTGAAATTTATAAAATTTTATGTTTTAATTATATTTCTTTTTGATTTTGTATCTAAAATTGCTTTGATGGAAACATTCTTTTTGTTTTTTTATTGTGTTCATAAGTGCAATAACAATAAGCTACTCAACATTTTAACACTTTTTAATTACTTCAATTTTGCAGACCTCTGCTACCTATATGAACATTCTGTTATCCAATCCTATCCCTGATTGAGACATTAACCCACCCCATCCCACCCGATTTTCCACCACTGACTTCCCCCAATCCCAACCAATTTTGGCTCAAACCTCCGCTTTTGGTGAGAAACATTGAAAATTCATAGAGAAATCACTCACCTGAGGTTTAAAATATTCCATACAGGTAGCAGTACTCCTTACCTTACTGGGTTTTCTATCAGGCTGGCTCCAAAGAAAACGAGTTCTATGGGAGGGTAACTATTCCACACCACTCATAAATGGTACTTATTTATTTGGTACGAATTTATATGTAGTACGAGAGTATATTGGTTTTCAAACAGTAATATAGGTAATAACAGCATTCTTTCACTCACTGACACATCAACATACCTGACCTTTTTTGGTGACATTACCTGATCATCATTTCTGACTGTTTCTTCCTCTAATGCTACGTAAACTTTGTCCTCCACATTGTCATTGACTGGGGAATCACTCTGGCCCTGAATGTCTTTATTGGCCAGGTCACTGGTAACAGGTGAATTGCCGAGACAATGGCATGCGGGGGGGGGGGGAGGTCATGCGAGGGAAGGCATTGTCCCTGCCTGGCATCTTGTAGAGGAAGGTGTCCCGCACATACATTCCAAAAATCACGCACGAAAATTGAAAATTGTGCAAATTATGATCCTTGCAATTGCGCGACGTACTGGTTTGTCGATGGGTCTAGCCATGACAAAACGTTGCGATGTACCCATGCTTCGATGGGACGCCTCAGGTTAATGCTATCCTTGTTGTATACCTACATGGGATGAAAAACTTATTCCTATGTATAGTTACTTTTTACACAAATATGAGGTGCTTCCACTAATTTTCTCATTTGTTTATTCAGATCTTTTTAAGTCACAGAAGCTTCTTCCAACTTGGGCAAATGATTGTGCTGATGTATGTGCAACACTACGGAATTACATACTCTGTGACACCGTACATCTGCTTTGTATTCTGCTTTGTGTCCATTCCTTGTCCAGTTTCCCCTATGTACATTTTTGAGCATCCACTGCGTGGTATGCTGTATACAACACTGTTTCAATTTTTTCTTCCTTTATTTATTTTATTTTTTTTATTTCACCATATCTCATATATTACGTTTTGAGGATGCTGCGATCCTCAGCCCTACTTTCTGTAAATAATGTACTTGTTAACTGATGAAACTTTGGCTGGGTTGCAGACAGTTACATATCTTGTAATGTCATAAATTTATTGAATATTGGCATCATCTCTTTTCTTTTTTATGATATCAGTAGCCTTCCTTTATTTAGCTGGTAGAGCATCAACGCAACTTCGCCCTTAATCGAAACTAAGCACCTCAACCACAACTCTACGATTACGAGAAACAACAGCAGCGATACATTACGTCTATCAACAGCTCTACATCACTACATGTTAAGAAGAATCGAACAAGCAAAAATGAGAAAGGAGGAAGTGCATCTGTACTGTGCTAACAGTGTTGACCCAGCATGGCGATGTATCAGCATATCTGACCTCCATTCCTCCCTCCTCCTACCTCCACCACCCTCCACCACAATCTCCACCTTCTCCAACACTACCACCATCACCATCATCTCCACCATGACTCCCAGAGTGAGGCAGCAGTGTGTTATCATTAGCTGAATGGGGACAACGACACCGAATGCTGATGCAGTCATACCACGACCCTAACCTACCTCAACCAGACCTTACCAACACTCTTCAGCCAACATCACTATCATCAGCTGCAGCATCCTAGCCAGTATTCCCAACACAGTTAATATCAGTGAATCGAACATTTACTCTATTAGTTTAACCCCTTAACCACGGGGATGTCGGGAGTGTGCTGTGCGTGTCCCGTGGGGATAATCGTGCTCCGACTGACTTTTTAGATATTTACCAAAAGTCAGTTATTAGTCCTAGAATATTTTAATTAAATAAACATATGGCACATACATTTAGCTTTCTCCTGGGATGTTTGTTGCGCGTACGTCGACTACCGTAGGACTTGTGGAGACTTCTGACATTGGGTAACGAAGTCTCCACTTTACACTTCCTGATACCCCATAATATGGTTACCACTGCCTGATATTATAACTACAAACTATCTATCTATATCTATATACCTAGGCTGCTTCCCCCAAGGAAAGGGGAACACTATTCTATTAATTTAACCCCTGCGTGGCCGAAGGCCCGGAATTTTTCGTGCACCCCAGGCCGACACGGGGCCATTTTTTGAAGTCTCGAAAATTGATTTTTTTTCTCCTTGCCATATTGAAGTGAAAGTTCAGATGCACCTAACAGTGCAAATCCCAGCTTCCTAGACGCATTTTGTGGCTTGCAATGAAGTGTGGAAGTTGCAGAAATATCGGCAACCGATATCGCCCCCAAGGGAACTGCCGCATCGCAACTGGGCAGGTGTTGTTCTTTTTTTTTTTTTACCTCCCAAAACAATGCGAATGGTGCTGAAATGTTGTGCATATATGAGATATGATGATATCGAATGATTTCAGTATATAATGTTAGGATGGCTGGAAAAAAAAAAATGTTATGAATACATTTTCATCTTTTTGATATAAAATACGTTTATGGTAGTTTCGAGTTATGTTTTACGTTATTGTTGTGCCCATGCTTGGAAAAGGGAGCAAAAGAGTTGAATTTTCAGTCCTAAATGAGAAAACTGCACGTCCTCCAAGGCTAGACTCTGCCACGGGAGAATAAAGTGGAGGGTCATTCCGATTAGCAATACGGAAGTTGAGTCGCAACTTCCGGCTCCCACACCACGAGCATGGCTAAAAATAGAATCGTAATGCAGTTTCAGAACTAAGAATAAGTCTAATTATTACGAATACAGATGCAAAGCAGAAATAAATACGTTTACAGACGTGGGAAAACGTATTTTTTCTGTCATAACTGTTCATCTTTATCATTTTACGTTCTTTATCATTTTACCATGTTATTTTCGCAATATATATTGCTGTCTCGTAAACAGGGTGGTTGTGTGTGTTTTGCAAGGGAGGAAAAAGATTGTATTTTCTATCTGGGTCGAGATAATGGGTGTAACTATGTGTGTTTAGGCATGGCCACGAGCGAAAAAAAAATCATACATCCACTCGGCACGACAGCAGGTGGTGAACTGACAGATGATATGTGAGAAGGTGAAGTCAAGGTCAGTCTCATGTCCCAGATTTTCGTTCACTTCCAGAAAGTTTTCACAGTCTTCTACAAGTTGCACTGCATCAAATGATCCTAACCATTGCAGGAAACCTGAGCAAATAGGTAAAGATACTAAGACAAAAATGTATTTTTCTCTTATTATCATGTCTTTTTTGTATGTGCCTGTATTACTTCATAATCGTAAACAGGTGGTTGTGTGTGTTTTGCAAGAGAGGACAAAGATGATATGTTCTGCATGGGTCGAGATAATGGGTGTAGTTGTGCTTGTTAAGGCATGGCCAGGAGCAAAATAATAAAAAATCCACATATCACAGCAGCAGGCTCTGAACTGCTTGATGGGGTGTATGGGTGTGTAGTGTAGGTCAGTGTGAAGACGTTCAGGACGTTCATTCACTTCTAAAATATTTTTGCAGTGTTTTATAGGCCGCGCTCAAACGACGCCGGCGGCCATTTATCGGCTGAACGTCATTCGATGCCGGTGGCCACGGAGGGATTAAAGTAGTTTGGAATCCATGTTCCAAAAGAAAAAAAACTGTGAAAGCAACGTAAATTACGAACGCATACGAGCTTTCCACCCCCGCTCATTCCCTGGTGGTATTCTGAGGCAGAGCTGTCATTTATTATGTATAAACACACTCACACTTTATATTCCTAGTACTTTATTACACTTATTTATGTATCTATCTTACTATCAAATGAGGTGGTACCTCGGATTGCCACCACCGGCAGGGTAGGGCTGGAGGCACAGGGTCCTCCCGGTCGCCATCAAGTGACTGTGCCGGCAGCGACTGTTGCTATTTCCGGGAATGCTCGTCGGCGAAGAGGTGACGGTGCAGCCTTATTCTTTACCAACATCTGTGGCCTTAACACAAATTTAAACTCAGTTCATTTTTTCCTTCAGTCCATATCCCCTTTGGCCCTTTTCCTCACAGAACCACAAATCTCACCCTCTACCGATTTATCTCCATTTTGTTTTCCCGGTTACCATCTCCTTACAAACTTTCGAAACAAGGGCGGCACCTGTTGTTATATCAAATCCCAATATGCAGTTGACACTATTTTAAACTTCACTTCATCCAGTTTTGATTACTCGTTATATAAATTAAATTGCCAAAACATTACCAAATATATCTGTGTAGTTTATCGTTCCCCCAATGCTTCTTCGGAACCCAGTGTATTTGATTCCATATCCACTCAGTTGAGTAACCTTGACCTTGCCCTTGGCAATGAAATTACCATTTTGGGTGATTTTAACATACACAATGTTTAATGGTTATTGCATTCTGCCCGGACTGACGACGCTGGTCTAGAATGCGAGCTGCTTGCGGAATCGTTTAATCTCACCCAGTTGGTAAAGCAACCAACAAGACTACCTGATAATCCTGACCCTAATGCCCATCTCTTGGATTTATTCTTCACAAATAATCCAGATCAATACAGGATAGAGGTACTGTCACCACTTGGATCCTCTGATCACAATCTCATGAAAGCCTCATTAATTAACCCTCCCACACCTCCCCGTTCTAAACCTGTCAGGGTGACCCGGTGGCACTTTGACAGGGCAGACTGGGATGGATTTAGAAATTATCTTGCTGATGTTCCATGGCAGTCTTTCTTCTCTAGTGATCCCAATTCTACCCAGTCCCACATTTGCGACTTAATACTAGCTGGTATGGATTTATTCATACCAAGTCAACAATTCACTAAAAGATCAAACTCTCCAAAATGGTTTGATGGCAATTGCGCCAGAGCAACAGCCCAAAAGTCATTAGCATATAACTCTTACTTAAAATCAAAAACATCTGAATCACTCTCCCAATTTAAAATTGCTGGAAATCATGCAAAAGCTGTATTAAATCTATCTAAATCAAACTTTCTTCAAAAGCAAGCAACAAAACTACTTAACAACCCTAATGACAATAGAATATTCTGGTCAGCTCTTAATTCTTTCAATAATAACTTTAACAAGTCATCTTCCATTCCCCCACTAAAATCTTCAGATGGCAATATTACAAATGACCCACGTGTGAAAGCAGATATCTTTGCTAGTACCTTTGCAAGAAACTCTCCGTAGATGATACCAGCCAGAATGTCTCAATACTGGAACTTGATTCTCCCGAAACTGACCCACTTAAAATACAGACAAGACACGTAAAATCCATCCTAGACAATTTACCTACCAACAAAGCTCCAGGCCCAGATGGAATTCCGCCAATTGTTTTGAAAAAGTGTTCCCCTGAACTTGCCTCTGTCCTAGTTAAATTATTCAGACTATGCATACGTACTTCTTTATTCCCAAAATCATGGAAAGAAGCCAATATCCACCCAGTTCCGAAGAAAGGAAGTTCGTCTGACCCCTCCAATTACAGACCAATAGCTGTCACATCTTCTCTTGGTAAGGTATTTGAAACTTTAATTAATAAGCATATTGTTAAACATCTTGAATCCAACAACTTAATTAGTGATAGTCAATACGGTTTTCGCCACGAAAGATCTACCATTGACATACTCAATCTCTTAACTCATACCATCCATCAATCAATTGATCTTTTTGGAGAAACTCATGCAGTAGCTCTTGATATCTCTAAAGCTTTCGACAGAGTATGGCACCGTTCCCTGCTGTCCAAACTCCCTTGCTATGGAGTAACGTCTTTTGTTCCTTTGATTTCTTCTGATCTTAGTGACAGGAAAATAAGAGTAAAAGTAGATGATGTATATTCGAATTTCCACTCAATTAACGTCGGCGTGCTGCAGGGATCAGTTTTGGCGCCAATCCTATTTCTGGTTCATATTAATGATCTCTTATCTGTCACTCACAATCCCATTCACTCATATGCAGATGACTCAACACTACATAGTTCATTCACACTCAGACATCCATTTACAAAGTCTAATATCTCTACCTCTCAACTCAGTACAGCCATCTCCATCAATCAAGATCTATCTACAATCAGTGAATGGGGACAAAACAACCTTGTGTCTTTTAATGCTAGTAAAACTAAATATATACAGTTTACTAATAGACAGATATTGCCAGATTCGTGCATTACCTTCAATGCTACTAATATTCCCATCTCCAAAAGTATTGAAATTCTTGGTGTCTCACTTAACGGTGCCCTCTGCTGGACCTCTCATGTCAGATCACTTGCTAAAACAGCCTCAAAGAAACTTGGATTATTGTACAGAGTCTGTAACTTCTTCACCGATGAGCAGTTAGCTATAATTTATAAGAGTCATGTGTGCTCTCAGCTTGAATATTGCTCACCCTTGTGGAATGGTTGTGGAGAGGTTGCATTAAGACAACTAGACAAAATTCAGAATAAAGCCGTTAGAATCATTAACAACCCTGCCATTACATATAAACTACCTCCCCTGCAAGTAAGAAGGAATGTTGCCTCCCTTGCATTATTTTACCGATATTTTTTTGGCAAATGCTCAGATGAAGTTGCGTCCATGGTGCCACCTCTCCATGCCTTCCTTCGTGCTACACGGGCATCTGGTAGCGCTCATGACTGGAATGTCACTCAACCATATTGCAGAACTTCTGCCTATCAGAATTCTTTCATTCCCCGAACTCCATCTCTCTGGAACTCGATTCCCCAGACTTGTTTTCCTCCAAATTTCAACCCACAACTGTTCAAGTCTAACTGTTACAGATATTTTATGAACGGAGGACACCAGTAATCTGGTGCATGGATTTTTTTTTTTACCCGTTTGTTTTTCCTTCCTCCGTTCTGTTATTTATAAAAGAAATAAAAATATATATATATACCTAGGCTGCTTCCCCCAAGGAAAGGGAGATAGCCGAGACAGGACGACACACTCCCCATTTACTCATCCATTCAGACACATTCATTCGCATCTTAGCCCCAAAGGGGAGAACGGACAGATCCTCACCGCACCAAACCGCACAAGGGTGAACTGCGCAATGCAATCAGTGACATCCGCAGCAAGGCCCGACAGCAGAATTGATTTACCCCTGCCACATCATAACAGACCCATCCCCTTACCTGCACCTGACCTGACTAGCTGATCAGATCAAATACGGAAGAATATCCCCTCAGGGCGCGTCATCACTTATTCATTCACAATTTCTCTCCATTTATTTCTGTCACGCACAGCCACTCTTCCTTGCTCAACAGACATCCCTCTCGCATCCAGCGCTCTCTTCACACTGTCCATCCATCCTATTCGTGGTCTTCCTCTCAGCCTTACACCTCTCACATCAGATCTAGTTATCTTTTTCACCAATCGCTCATTATCCATTCTCTCCATATGCCCAAACCATCGCAACAAACTCTGCTCAACTCTACAAGCCATCTCCTGAACAACTCGAGTTCTCCTTCGCACTTCATTACTTCGCACTCTATCCATATGCGTCACTCCACACATACTCCTCAGACACCTCATCTCCATTACATTCAAACTTTTCCTCTCTCCTACACCTATATTCCATGTTTCAGCCCCATATAATGCAGTCGGTACCACAACACCCTCATACAGCCTTCTCTTTACATCCATTCTAAGCGAACGACATCTACACTTTTTTCATTCCTCCCAGCACCTTTCCTACTTCATTTATTCTAAACTTCACTTCTGCATCTATTGTTCCATCCACAGCAACATGTGACCCAAGATATTTAAAACACTCTACCTCCTCAAGCAACTCGCCATTCAAAACTATATTCATCCCCCTACCATCTACCAACCTCGTACACTTCATCACTTTACTCTGACTCTCATTTACTTTCAATTTCCTCCTTTCACACACCCTTCCAAACTCCTCTACCAAATTGTCTCAATCTCTCCTATGAATCAGCCACCAGTACAGTATCATTTGCAATCACCAGCTGCTTCAGATTTCACTATCCACCATCAACATTCACCAGACTCAGACCTCCACCTAAAACTCTTGCATTCACCTCCCTTACAACACCGTCCATGTAAATATTAAACAACCAAGGCGACATCACACATCCCTGTCGCAGCCCCACTCTCATGGGAAACCAATCACTCACAGCATTTCCCACTCTTACACACACTCTACTATTTACATAAAAACTTTTCACCCTTTTTAGTAACCTACCATCAAGTCCATACAATCTTAAAACAGTCCACAAAGACTCCCTATCAATTCTATCAAACGCTTTCTCTAAATCCATGAATGCCCAAAACACATCCTTGCCTTTTGCTAAATACTTTTCACACACTTGTCTCACAGCAAACACCTGATCCACGCATCCCCTCCCTCTCCTAAAGCCACACTGCTCCTCACCAATCACTCCCTCTGTACCCCCTCTAACTCTCATAATTAACACTCTACCATACACCTTACCTACAACACTCAACAGACTTATACCCCTATAGCTAGTACATTCATACTTATCACCCTTGCCTTTATACAACGGGACAACACAAGCACTTGCCCAGTCAATTGGCACCATACCTTTCACAAAGCATACATTCAACAATCTTACTAACCAGTCAACAATAGTCACTCCACCACCCTTCAGGCATTCCTCAGCACACCCATCCATACCTGCAGCTTTCCCTGTTTTCATCTCCTATACTGCCTTCTCCACTTCCTCCTTCGTGATCAAAGAATCATTCAACTCTCCCAACACATTTATTCCTTGCACCTTTCCACCCTTTCCTCCTCTACATTTAACAATCTTTCAAAATACTCTGCCCATCTCTTCCTTACTGCATCCATCTCAATTAACATCCTTCCATCCTCTGCTTTTACTCGTTCTTCCTTCCTAGACTCTCCCTTTCGCACCGTTTTAACCTCCTTCCCAAAAATTTTCTTATTCTGTTGAAAATTCTCTGTAAGCCGCCTACCCCAGCTCTCATCTGCTGCCACTTTAGCATCACGCACAGCCCTTCTCGCCCTATTCCTCTTTTCCTTATACCTTTCATACGACATCTCATCCTTCCTCTGCAGCCACACTTCATATGCACGTCTCTTCTCAGCCACAGCCATACTTACTTCCTCGCACCACCATTCACTTCCTTTTCTTACACCACCACCCACACATCTCACACCATACATCTCTTCTGCATGCCCCACCACAGCACTCTTAAACAACTGCCATTCCGCCTCCACACTGCCATTTTCCTGATCTTTCACTGCGTTCCACTCATCTTTCAATTTCTCATGATACTCTATCTTTTTCTCTCTTTTATCCAACTCACTTTCAAAACCTCCCTGCCACACCTAACCCCCCTAGCTCTCACCCATCTCTTACCTACTCTTAACTTTCCCTCCACCAGGTAGTGGTCAGACATACCTCCACCCTCCCCTCTTCAATACTCTTACATCCAACAATCTTCCTATTACATTCCTAGACACAACCACATAGTCCATCAAAGCTCTATCAATAACCCTTCCACCCTCCTGTCTCACCCATGTATACTTATAAATATCTTTCTTCTTAAACAGCATATTTCCAATCACCATCTCTTACTCAGCACACATCGTTATCATTCGTTCCCCATTTTCATTTCTTCCAGGCACACCATGCATACCAACTACACCTTCAACTGCTTAATTTCCCACTCTAGCATTCAGATCTCCCATCATTACCACATTCACATTCGTTCCAAAACTCTGCAGACACTCATCAACATCATTCCAGGAAGACTCCCTCTCTTCTTCATCCCTTTCACTACCAGGCTCATATGCACTCACAAACACCCACAACTCACGTTCAAATTTCGCTTTCACCCACATCAGTCTCGATGACACCTCCTTCCATTCAATCACACACTGCTGTACTTCCGGACTCACTAACAAGGCCACACCTTCTCTTGCCCTTCCTCTATCAACACCTGACAATCATCCATTCACACTTCCAAACATAGACTCACCCTTCCCTTTCATCTTCGTTTCACTCAAAGCTAACACATCCAACTTTCCTCTCACAAACATTCTTCCAATCTCCTCCCTTTTAGCCTCAATCGTACTACATCCACGCACATTCATAGACCCAATCTTCAGGGTACGGGGATAACTCCATCCCCCATACCTTTCTCTGGCCTTTCTCTTTTTAGGAACTAAAAAACAGAGGAGGGGGTCCCTAGTCCCCTCACCCTGCCCCTTTTAGTCGCCTTTTACGACACGCAGGGAATACGGTGGCAGTATTCTTCCTAACACAACCTGGCTGCAGAGTAGTAGTACCACTCCATATTTATCCATAAGTTTCTTTCAGTACTAGTAGTTTATTTTCACTCCAGGCATTCACTTTCTCGTTCAGTAAACTAGCGTAGTGAGCAAAGCTTTAACTTTCACTTTCATCACTCCAAGAATTTATACAAGCTAGAGCGAATCACTTTCACTTTCATTACTCCAAGTATTTATATCCGTATTCTTATATTACTAATTATTTACATTTCTACTTACATTCTCTATTTTATTTACATTATTTACATTTCTGTTTTACTTACACTCTGTTATGCACTGTCACTTGCAGTACCTTATAAAACTATTTTCCACTGTTCAATTATATTTACATTCATTGCTTTCACTTGCTATTTACAAATTATTTACATTCCACTTGCACTGTTTTAGAGTCACCAGAAAGATCATAGTCACTGTCCATCAATATCATTGATATATTAGCCAGTTCACGTTCCACAGCAGAGTCACTTAGCCCTTTACCCTTTCCCACACGAGGTTTAGTAGGGGTAGAGGTCGCAGGGCCCTTTGCAGGGGGCTGACAAGCAGCGGAATTGGACAGGCACGAATCCAACATGGTTTCACCTCGACAGACGACAGTAAACTGAATGATGTGGCCTATGGGCAGGGAAGGGTTGACAATGTCAGTGTGGTGACAACTGCTAATTTATATGCTATGAAATGATTGGCAGGAAATCGAGACAATACATAATAAATTAAGTAGTCCCAGGTGAATGTAAATATCATTTAGACTTCTCCCTTTCTTATATATATTTTTATTACGAGAATAGGTCATACAGCATATTTCAAGGGGAAATAAACAGAGAAAATTAGCGAACGAGTGCACATGGGGTGTTGCTAGGTGATAATTAGCCCATTCCAGATTATAGCAGTATCAATTATCTTTTCTCTTTCTTTTATATATTATTTTGTATAAGAATAGGGCATAGGGCACATTTCAATGGATAAAATGATTGGAAAAATCCGTCCAGAATTTGTGTAGCGCAGCGCAGCTGGGCAGGTGGGAGGAGAGGGTAATGGAGGGGAGGTAAGGAGGGGAGTCAAGGACAGGGGAAAAATGGCTAAATTGTCAACAGTCGATGGGAGTACAGATGACATTAGCAGAACTGAGTATAGCTGGACAGTGGTAGTACTGATACATGATACAAGCCACCACTTGAAAGCCCGGGCGAATTCAAAATAACACAGAATCATGAAAGTGACGCCCCACGGTATGATCCCTTGCTCCCGAGCGTCACGCAAATGACGACCTGCGGTTAAGGGGTTAATAGTCTATTTATCTATCTATCTATTGCCAGATGCCTCAATCCAGTTAGGGGTGACCACAAACAAATCACCTCCACATCGCCCTGTCCCCCGCCATTTCACTGCCCCGCTCCCAACTCACACCCCCCTCTCTCATATACCTCTCCACCCCATCCCTCCATCTCATCCTCGGCCTCCCCCTCCCTCTTCCCCCCCTCCACCTCACTCACATACACTCTCTTCGTCAGTCTTTCACCCTCCATCCTCTACTAGTACTACTTCATATATATACAACCTTATGTATATATACAGTGATAGACAATATCCTTACACCAACATGTAAAACATACATATGAAAATCTAGTAAAACCAGAGAATCAAAATATAAGTACAAATATATCCATCATTTTACAGTGACAAGGAAAATCAAGTGGATATGCCTAACACAAATGGAGCTAGCAACAGTGTGTTATACTCAACCACACACATTAGTACTTGCAACCTGTACCTAAGGATGAATATAAAAATGAGCAAACATATCAAGTTGACTTCACAACCTTTGGAGGACTATAGTATCAAGTAATGTGTGGTACAAAGGAAACTAAGTGAACACTGTATATATTGTAAATATTGTGTATATAATTTTATATAAAATAAAACAACATGGAGTTACATATAATATCATTTAAATTTAAGTATACAGTAAACCCTCTCTAATTCGAACCTGAATAATTCGGAAATTGGTTAGTTTGGATCTTTTTTGACCACCAGACAAATAATTTTAATTTGGATAGAAATTTGAATTAAGTGAGACAAGTCCGAAAAGGGTTCCAGTGATAAGTGGATGTGAACAGTATTTGTAGTGATAAGTGTAGTAATAAATGTAATTTTTAAAAACTATACAGTACCTTCTGTACAGCTAAGTGTACTGTACTCTACTACCGTGTTGCAAGACTTCATTATCAAGGATTGACACTATTTTATTTATTGTATTTTGCACTCTTTGAGTATAAAGTATTAATATACTGTAATGTTCAATGTTTTTTTGTGAAAAAGATATGTTCTAGTGAGCGTGTGTGTGATCTGGGGACAGGGGCAAACAAGAGCTCCAATAATTCGGATTTTTGGATAATTCGACATAGGGTTCCACCCAATTAACCCGTATTATAGAGGGCTTAATGTACTCTGTGCAACATAACTACGCCAATACACCTATGGTGTCTCAAATAAACTGTGCAACATAAGAAAGCCAATACACCTATGGTGTCTCACATAAACAAGTACAGTAATCACTCCAATATCCGGATCAATAGAGCCATCGGTAGGTTCGGATATTGGTTTTGTCCGGATATTGGGCCCCAGCTTATGGACTTGTACTTACGGACCCTAACACAGAGAAACACCTATACAACTCCCTCCGGACATGCATAGCACCTATTTAACACCCAAATCACACCAATAAGGCACATAAATGACTGAAATAAATGCAATAGACACATAAAATGTGGGTTTAGAAGTATGTTCATACATTAATAAACATTCTGGTACTTATGGACTCTAACCGAACCTAACCTAACCGAACCTAACCGAACTCTGAAAAACACATTCCTACTGCACATGCATGAGGTAAGTTTAGTATGGAAAGAAGTACAGTATGACACTTTCTGGTAAGTATAGTATGGGAAAAAATACAATATGAAACATTCTGGTAAATATAGTATGGAAAATAGTACAACATGAAACATTTTGGCTACTTACAGCAAGTCCCTGGCCACCTCGATGAATAACCGCCTCCTCTCGGACTCTGACAGTAAGAACGATTTCCTGAAGCACTTGCACTACACTCTTCCTGAAGTCTTGCACTGAACTTAGTCACTAACACACAGAAGTCCGTTCTTTTCACAGTGTTCACTTTAGTCCAAATAATGTTCCATTAAATTTAAGTGTTGCACATTAACTTTTCCCAAGTTTTTTTAAGTTTCCAAAGCCAAAACAAAGAAGGTTAGTTACGTTAAATTTCTTTTCTACTTAGTCTTTTCTCCCAACTTGAAAACCTTAACACAACACACCGTTTTTTTCACTGCACAACACTCAAAATTCCCGTGTGGTCTAGTGGAGAAGTTCTTGCTGTTTATTCACTGGCAGAGCCCGAGAGTATCACTGGCAGGCGTCCAAGGGGTGCATCGGTGGGTAGTGGTGATGGCGTACCGACTACAGAAGACTCTGAAGACAGCCGCAAACTCACGTCGAGCGGTGACTCCACTGTAGCTGATGTGCTGGGCTGTGGCTCGGAGCATGAGGGCCTGTCTTGGGAGAGGCAACGGAGTGGAACCAGGGCTTGGCACAGCGGGGTCACGGGCCTGAAAAAACTGTCAATCGTTGACTGAGCGCAAGGACCGACGATTCTGGCGATTGATGATGCGCTGCCGGAAAGCACGCACTTCCTCCACGAGTCCCAAGGGCCCCATCTCCCTGTCGCAGTCCGGGTGTTCCAGGTAGTCTAGGACGAACTCCTAGATGTTCCCGGAGTGCGCTCAGCTTGGGGATGGCTGGAGTAGTGTCCTGCTGGGCGGAGTCTGCATCATCATCGCCTTCGTCGTGCCGGAATCTTCAAGTTCGATACTGACACCAGCAACATAATACTCGATCTCGATAACAGACAACGTCTGATACCCAGGATCGCCCTCGTCAAGCCGTCCAACCACTCACGAACATCGTCCACATCAACATCGTCGCCGTGCATACGTAGCCGTGCATGGAAGTCATCCACGTCAAACCCTAGGAAATCGTACTCCACATCTGTTCCGAGAAGCAGACGAGACCAACCATTTTCAAGAGTTTTCACAGGGACTTCCTTCCATGCACTAGCCCAGTTGTACAGCGCAGACTTGATGTTGTAGCGGCGAAGGTTTTCCAAAGTCCGCTTGCCTCGAGTGTCACGTCCTTCCCTGCGCTCGTCCTCGTCCTCGAGAACCACCATCACCTCGTCCAGGAACTTCCGACGGTACAGGCGCTTTGTTGCCACGATCACTCCTTGGTCCATTGGTTGAATGAGAGCAGTCGTATTAGGTGGCAGAAACATGCACCTAATACGGCCATTCTCAGCAACCAAGTCCTTGTCGCACGGGTGGGCAGGTGCATTGTCGAGGAGAAGGAGAGCCTTTACCTGGTCGCGAGGAATTCCCAGTGTCTTCGTCTGGTAATGTATGACCTCCTTGACGAAGTGATGGTGAAACCAGTCTTTGAAAATCACAGATGTGAACCATGCTTTCAAAGAATGGTACCATACGACAGGAAGGACATCCATCACCCCACGAAGGCACCGAGGCTGCTTTGCACGGCCAACAATAACGGGCTTAAGCCGGTGCATGCCGTTAGCATTGGCACAACACAAAGCAGATATCCGTTCCTTAGAAAGCTTGCGTCAGGTACACGCTTCTCCGTCTCATCGGCGAGAGTGTTCGTTGGCACCGAGCGATAGAATAGGCCAGTTTCGTCAGCGTAATAGACTTGACCGAGAGTGAGGCCCTCCCTGTCGATCAAGCCTTTCACCTTGTGCCGAAACTCGTCCACTCCATCCTCGTTAGCGTCCAATGCTTCGCCATGTGCTTTACGGTTAGTAAGGCCATGTCGCAACTTGAACGCGAAGAGCCAACCCTCGGATGCCTTGAAGTCTAGGGCGTCGTGAAGCCTTGCAAACTTCTCAGCAGCAGCCTTCAGCTTCGTTCCACGTACCATCACACCAGCTGCACGTTGCTGTCGATACCAAATCAACGTGGAGCGGTCGATCTCTGCATACTTGGGAGTAAACATAACCTTCCTCTCCACGTTGCGTTTGCTTCTCGACGAGAAGTCAGCCGTGTACTGCATGAGCTTGTCTCGGGAACGCTTGATATCAAACAAAGTCGACCGGGCCAGGTTGAACTCGCGGAGAATGCGAGAGGAAGACCAACCCGCATCAACCTTCTCCAATATCTCCCGTTTCTTCTCCAGAGTCAACACCACTCTCTTCCTTTTCTCAGGAGGCGGGGCCATCATCACACACACTAAGAGTAGGGCAGAGAGCAGCAGGAGGCCTTGCAGCAAGTACGGCACCACCACAAAAGCAAGCACGTGGGCAGCCATGACGAAGAGCGTAGGTCTTGTCGCGGTGAGAGACAGGCGGGAAGTGGGGAGGATGCAGCGGCGCTCTATCGGACGTCGGAGGAATGACGAACCAAAACAATGCTCTCACGCGGTGCGCGCGGCAAGTTCAAATTACGGACGGCAAAAAATCGATTTTTTTTCCAATTTTTTTGGATTTTCGGACCATTTTGGGAATGTTTGATCCCAGGACGATAAGGTTCGGTTAGTGGGGATGTTCGGTTATTGGGCGTCCGGATATTAGAGGGATTAATGTACATCAAATATGGCTGATTCATGATATGATTGTATTTCTAGGATTGTATAAATTATATACATATGTGTCAGTTATATGGCTACAATGACCACACTTGTGATTACTGCAGTTTCATTACAATTGCCACATTTATGTAACTTCATTTTGTTACAACCACATTATGTAACAGTTGCATTAACAAGATGTAACTACAGTTTTATGGCCAACACAATTATGTAACAGTTGCATTAACAAGATGTAACTACAGTTTTAAAGCCAACACAATTATGTAACAGTTGCATTAACAAGATGTAACTACAGTTTTATGGCCAATACAATTATGTAACAGTTGCATTAACAAGATGTAACTACAATTTTATGGCAAACACAGTTATGTAACAGTTGCATTAACAAGATGTAACTACAATTCTATGGCCAACACAGTTATGTAACAGTTGCATTAACAAGATGTAACTGCAGTTTTATGGCAAACGCAATTATGTAACAGGTGCAGTAACACAATGTTATGTTACAGTCACATTTGTGTAGCAGTTGCATTAAAATGATGTAACTGCAACAGCATTAACACGATGTAACTGCAAGTATACAATATTCATACAGTTATGTTACTTTTACAGTATTATGTATTTCACTTAATTAGGTTACAAGTTGATTGTAATGTGTATACAGTATGCATTAATACCTTATGACAACATTTACTGTCGTTGGTACGACAGGGGTGTGACCGAGCTATATATAAGCATTATATAGGCATCCCGCCGACATGTAGTAAAAATACCCCCGCTAATACCAATACACTAGTCCTGTATGAGACAGCCCTAGCATGTATTCAATATGGACGGTGGGTGTTAGCGCCGAAGTGGTGACATGTAGAGGTGTATGGTGTGTAGGAGGACTGCTGGGCCTTGATAGCAGGCTGTGAAGCCTATGCCCAGAGTCGGACACATAAAAAAAAAAAAAAAAATCTCATAAAAACAATATACAGGATGCAGTGTCTGTTGGAGACGTACACAGCTTCTCACTAGGAATGTCAATTCATATAATGTCTATCCACAATCTTGTTGTCCCAGACCATCAAGAATCCTTAACCAAACCATATGATGTATTTCAGCCATCCTCGTGGTCAAGACAACCAAGAATTTCATGACGTATTCAAACACGTGAAGTAACCGGCCCTAGTCGGTTAGTCCATGTGAATGGAAATCTAATAGACACTACATCACACACACAAATCCTCTCCATGCTGTATATAATGTCGGAGAGATTCCCTTCAGATCAGAAATGGGAGAGAAGGCCCAACACTAGGGTCATTAGGAGACTTGGCCATCGCGCTCTGTTACGCTGTAATTCATTATTGATAAAACCGTGCAATAAAACTCTGTAACCCAAGAGTGCTGTAACCTACCTCATTGACACTACATCTCACGACTTCATTCTGGCCGTGCTTGACGATCCACAATCGACTTCCCTATCTTCCTACAAGTACCACGCTATCGAGAACAGGTCAATACACATTCTGTTACTAGTGCTTCTGAAATTATTGTACTTTAAGAGTGTGATTAGGAATTTAACAGTGGTACAATGATACAATAACTATGTTAGGCTCACCTTATTTGGTTGCAATACGTTTAATACTCACGTATTTTTTTATGAAAAATCTGAGTAGAGACAAGTCTGTTGTAGGTAAAAATGTCTTAACTCAGCTATGGAAGCCCATGCCACTGCCTAATAATGGCACTGTCATCATCTTGTAAATGACTCCTGATTATCTAAAAATCGTTTCTGAAAGTGCCTGCGATTAACTGAATGAAGACATGGTGTCAGTTACTGCCAAAGGAGGTTTACAAAGCCAGAAGTTATGGACAAAGTGTCGTGTCGGAAAAAAATAACCGCTTATGAGAAACCATGTGGCTCAACAGCACAACAAGCAATGGCACCAGAATTCAGATTTGGCACTATGAGCACGTATTATATGTATGACGACCAGGAAACTATTTAACCCACTGGGTGGTAACCATATTGCAAAATGGACGCATGGTGCTCTAGTAGGTTAAGGCTCTCCAATACAATGGGGCTGATACTACAATATATTTGAAGGGTGGTTGCAGTTCATTGCTTACATGATGGCACTCAGGGCCCAGTGACACTGGCCATCCTTGCTTTACATGTTGGGAGTGAGCACTCTAGGCCTGAAATCCAATGATCCCTGTGATGCAGAAAATGATTGGATGATAAAAATATATTTTATAAGTTCGTGGCATTAGACATTTTTGCACCTGCACAGGCAGGTGTAATGCTTTTCGTAGCACATGTGTGTGTGTGTGTGTGTGTGTGTGTGTGTGTGTGTGTATGTGTGTAACTTAGTTTAGATCTGTTTTTAAACAATTCTGTGGAAAGGTTGGGAATCAGTTACGTAGTTGAACATTTTTTTCTTTTTTATTCAAAGTTCAAAGTCAGGAAGGATTCAAGGTTCTAACTGTGTGTGTAAACAAACTGTATCTTATTTGGACCAACCTTGGTGGAACAGTTGAGGATCAGCAAATAGGCTGACTTCTCTAAGTAAGATTTACTTACACAGCTTTTGTCCAGTTTACACCAAGCTTTCTACAAGGGTTCAGGCAATGCAAGGATGAAGACACTTGATTCCGAGAACAATCAGCCAAAGGCAAAAAGGCCACAGAGAAAGAGCAAAGGTCTAGATCAAATGGCAAGGTCAGATTAAATTATTTAACCCCTTAACCATGAGGCGTCACTTTCATGACGCTTGGGAGCAAGGGGTCATACCGCGGGGCATCACTTTTGTGATTTTGTGTTATTTTGAATTCCCTCGGGCTTTCAAGTGGTGGCTTGTATCATCTATCAGTACTGCCAATGTCCAGCACTAATCACCACTCCTAATTTCAACTGTACTCCCATCCATTGTTGACAATTTAGCCATTTCTCCCCGTTCTTGACTCCCCTCCCTACCTCCCCTCAACTACCCTCTCCTCTCGCCTGCCCGGCCGTGCTACGCTAAGTAAATCTTCCCTGGAATTTTCCACTGATTTCATCCATTGAAATAAGCCCTATGCCCTATTCTTATACCAAATAACATAAACAAAAAAGAAATAAGGTAAGTGAGAGTGCCATACACCTGGAATTTACTAATTATCACCTGACAACACCTCACGTGCACTCGTTCGCTAATTTTCACTGTTTATTTCCTCTTGAAATATGCCGTATAATCTATTCTCATAATAAAAATATATATAAGAAAGGAAGGGAGAAGCCTAAGTGATATTTACATTCACCTGGAACTACCTAATCATTGCAGGCCACCACACTGTATTCTACGCTAAGTAAATCTTCCCTGGAATTTTCCACTGATTTCATCCATTGAAATAAGCCCTATGCCCTATTCTTATACCAAATAATATGTACAAAAAAGAAATAAGGTAAGTGATAGTGCCATACACCTGGAATTGGCTAATTATCACCTGACAACACCTCACGTGCACTCGTTCGCTAATTTTCGCTGTTTATTTCCCCTTGAAATATGCCATATAATCTATTCTCGTAATAAAAATATATATAAGGAGGGAAGGGAGAAGCCTAAGTGATATTTACATTCAACTGGAACTACCTAATTTATTATGCATTGTCTAGATTTCCTGCCAATCATTTCATAGGTATATATTAGCAGCTGTCACAAGGCTGACGTTGGCAGTATTGCACTTTCCCTAGGCAGGCAGACCACCACACTGTATTCAGTTTACCGTCGTCTTTCAGGGTGAAAGTACATCGGATTCGCGCCTGTCAAATTCCACAGCTTTTTAACCCCATGCAAAGGGCCCTGTGACTTCTACCCCCTACTAAACCTCGTGTGGAAAGAGGTAAAGGGCTGACAAATGATAGAAAGTGACTACGATCTTTCTGGTGAGTAAAACAGTGCAAGCGGAAATGTAAATAATGTGTAAATAATGTGTAAACAGCAAGTGAAAGCAATGAATGTAAATATAAGTGAACAGTGGAAAATGTTTTATAAGTTACTGCAAGTGACAGTGCCTAACACAGTGTAAATAAAATAGAAATAAAATAATGTAACTAAAGTAGAGAATGTAAATAGAAATGTAAATGAGTAGTATTATAAGAATACGAGTATATATACTAGGAATAATGAAAGTGAAAGTTTCACTCTAGCATGTATGAATACTATGATTTATGAAAGTGAAGGTGAAAGTGACATTCACTCTCAATGCTAGTATACAGGACAAGAAAGTGAATGCTACGTATTTTACTGAAAGAGAAATTGAATGCCTACAGTGACAATAAACTACTATTACTGAAGAAAACTTATGGCTATAGACTGTAGATATATATAAGTGTTTTATAGTAACAGAAATATAAAGTGTGAGGGGTTTTATGAATAATGAATGACAGAACACCAGCGGCGAACGATCGCAAGTGGGAAGGTCATACGCACTCGTAATTTTCATTGCTTTCACAGTGTTTTTTTTTTTTTTTTAGTATGGATTCCAAACTATTTGAGAATCATAGAATAGTGTTTCTAGTGATAATATCAGGCTGTGGTAATCATAATACGGATTGTCGGGAAGTGTGAAGTGGAGACTTCGTTACCCAAACTAAGAGGTCTCCGTAAGTCTTACGGTACTCGATGAAGGCTCAATAAGCATCCCAGGAGAAAGCTGAAGGTATGTGCCATATGCATATTTAGTTTTAATATTCTAGGACTAATAACTGATTTTTGGCAAATATTTTTAGAGAGTGTCAGAGCGCGAATATGCCCGCGGGAGCCGCAAGTCAAAGCAAAACAAGCCCGCGTATAGGGGTTCAATCTGATATAGAGTTAATTTGGTGGGTGTTGAAGGAAAGATAAGGACGAAAGTGCTTGGTTATAAGATCATTTAGTCAACAGTCAGGGCCTGAGAGCAAGGTAAAATATCATCTGTACAATGCGGACAGTTTTGGTTACAGTTTGGAGCAAAGTTAATGGAAGAATTGACGGGTAACCCATTGATGATTATTGATTCTGAGAGAAAATTAAAAGGTCATTGTCACAGATAAGAACAGTTCAAATAAGTCTGATTCAATTAGGACCAACCTTAGTGAAGGGTACAGCCAGACAAGAACAAAGAAATTCGATTTTAAGATCAATCGCTAGAAGGTTTGCATCACTGGGCCAAGTCGAATATTCCTTCCTTAGACCATTTGTTAGGTGCAGGTGTTGCACTCTCTGAGTGCTGATTCTTGTTAACGTTGTCACTACTGAATATAGAAGGTCTTACCATCTGATTTGTTAACTTACCCCCTGGCTGCAGTCTTCTCAGTAATTTGGGGGTAAGCCTTAGCAGGACAGATTTTACTAGTTTACCTGTTACTCCATTTTTTTTTTTTACTTGTCCGACTCTGGGCAAAGGCTTCAGGGCCTATTTCCAAGTCACAGTAGTCCTCCTTGGGGCCCAGTAATCCTGCATCTCCACATGTCACCACTTCGGCGCTAACACCCACCATCCAAACTAAATATATGCTAGGGCTGTTTCATACAGGACTGGTGTACTGGTATTACCAGGAGTATAGTACATTTATGACATGACAGCGGGTCATCTGGTAGATCAGAAAAGTCTGGTTTATAAGAAATTCATATCCTTAAACTGTTCCCTGCCCCAGCCGGGATTCGAACCTGCGATCACTAGGACTGCAGGCCGCCTCTCTACCGATTCTGCCTCTTATACTAAACTTCATAATATAATTTTCTGCAGAAGAGCTTAGGACATGACTCCTATTTTGTTGTTGTTGTTGTTGTTGTTGCTTAATCCCAGTCAGCCTGGCCAAGCAGATCAACCAACCACAGGTAAGCAACTGCCTTGCTGGGTTCGTCCCACAGATTCTCTACCCCATTGATGCTGCGTCTGCATCTTAGTTTGGTGTGTGCTGTACAGAGCTCCATTATGTGTGTTATATTGTGTGGGCCCATTCCAGAAGCGGGGCATGTGTAGTATTTAGTTCTACCCAATTTGAACCAAAGCTGGGAACTGAAGAGATTTAGGTGATGTCCTGATTTATATCTAGCTAGTTGTATTTGATCACTTCTATCTTAGGATACCTGTTTGTGGCGAAGTTTGAGAGGGGGGACTTGTAATACAGTGTTTTTACTGAGATGTTGTATCGTCCTGCATGGGAAATGAGTATGTAGGTGTTTCTTCATTGCAATTGTTGGGATGTTTGGAGGTGGGATGCTGTTGAGAATGGTCTCGTAATGCTTCTGCATAACTGTTTTATAAGCTCAATTGTGTTGTGTGACCCTGTTATTTATGACAAGGGTACTGTATGTTAGCGTAGGCTGCTGCATACAACTGTATGTCTCACATCAATATATTCTCTAATAGCGAGGACTTTAGTTCCAGAGAATAATCGATCTTTGGGAGTAGCGAGGACTTTAGTTTGAGAGTAACTGAGCTGTGGGAGTGGTTTTAGTGCAACAAGTAATGATGTGCGGGACGTTGTTCTGTATGGTCTGCAAGATACTATAGTAGGTGTTAGATAAGAAGCAGGCCCATGCTGGGGGGGCATAGGACATCACTGTTCTGATGAATACATTGTAGAGCAGGAAGAGATGAGATGTCATACCGACTGAAATAAATGTAAAACTTATTTCAGAACACGAAGAAAGAAAATTGTCATTGTTAATTACTCTCGTAATAGTAGTTTCTTGTTTGGGGGTACTGTGTTTTTGACAGTGTTAGCATGCATGACAGTCACTGCTTTTATTATTATAATGCAAAGAGTTTGCAAAGGAAATATCGGTCATGTACAGGAAACAATTATTTGATTATTCACAACTGACTTGGTGCCATCAGACTCTTTCACCTTGGTGAAAAAAAAGAGTTACCATTTTTCGTTTATATTCAGTTTTACCGTAAATCTGATAATACCGCTGGATTCACGTGATTTCTTTCCTACCTTTATTAATCTGATTCGGATTTCGTATTAGGAGTGAAAGAATATAAAGAGTTGCATAGGAAATTCTAAGTCATTCGACTTCATTCATTTTATATCATTTACTTAGGTTGAATGAAATAATTTAAAATGCATTTCTGTTCTCCAGCTAATTTTGTGTCCATTTGTATAATGTAAATTTATTTAGTCTGTGTAACAGCAAAACTATGGAGAAAAGAATCTGTATATAAAGTACCTAGTGAAGCCTGGAACAAAAATGACAGTTCGCCCTGCCAACCACTCTTCCTCCTGGCGTCAGACGTCTACATCCGTCTAATTAAGTACTATCACCTCACAAATCCAGCCACCAGTCATCTGCTGACATCGCCCTACCAACCAGCTCATTGCCTGCACTAACCTTCAGGGCGGCCAAGTCTACCCAAAGGTGCGAGCCGCTTGAAGAGCTCCTGTTGTTCCTCAGGTATGATTGCTCCCATTGGTGTGTCAATCACTGCAGGTAACACACAGTTTACGCGAATGGCTTTGCTGAAATGGTAAGCAGTTTCAGTAACTTACACTTCAGTATGGAGGAATCATATTACACACACACACACATACACACACACACACACACACACACACACTCACACACACACCGCTCGCTGGTGCAGTGGTAACATTCCCGCTTGCCAACTGGTGGACAGGAGTTCGCGCCTCGCTCAGGTTGCAAAAAGTTTCATTGACGAAGTGGGAGGTTACTGTCCCCCTTGAGCAAGGGGACGGGTGTGTCCGCGTGTGAAGGTCACAGCCTTGCCCTTAGATCGGACTATATGAGCTCTCAGCTCCCTTCCGGGAGGGTAAAAGCTGACCATCACGACCATCAAGTGATCCTGACCGACCCGGTGAATTACACATTCACACACACACACATACATATACCAGCATGTATGTATATATATATATATATATATATATATATATATATATATATAATTTATTTATTATTTTAATGCAAGAAAGAAGGAACCAAAGGCCAGAAGCCCACAAACGGTTCCTTCCAAGAAAAAAACAAAAAATACAAAAGAGTACCAAATTCAAGATCCATTCATTTCGAGATGCCTGGACACACTGCTTTTGAAACACTGGAGATCATAGGAAATAGGAAATACAGAGAAAGGGAGACAGTTACAGAGTTGACCTGTTGCATAAATGAAGGGCTGGGAGTAACGGTTATCTCTTACACTAGAGAGTTGGACAGATAAGGGATGAAAGTTTGCTGATAGACTGGTGCTACGCACCCGTCGTAGAGGTGGAGGGATGCAAGCAGACAGTTCAGAGGAGCAGTGACCATTGAAGACACAATAGAAAAGAGATAAAAATGCAACATTGCAGAGACGAGACAGAGGTTGAAGGGAGCCTGTAAGAGGAGGAGAGTTAATGTGATGAAAAACCTTTGACTCTACCCAATTAAGAAGAGCTGTATGTGGCGAGCCTTCCCACATATGAGAGTTGTACTCTACACAGGGGCAAATAAAACCCGTGTATGAAGTTAACAACTCTGCAGGGGTAAAGAAGGTACGGAGTCGGCTTACCACACGTAATCTCTTGGAGACAGATTTTACAATAGATGCAATATGATCTTTCCAAGATAAGTCCCGAGTGAATGAAATCCCAAGCATGTTGAAAGATGATCCATGATTGAGCTGTATGTTATTAAACATTAGTGGGTACTCCTGTGGATGATTGTGTCCGGTTGAAATATATATATATATATATATATATATATATATATATATATATATATATATATATATATATATATATATATATATATATATATATATATATATATATATATATATATATATATATATATATATATATATATATATATATATGTGACTCTCGATTCTTGTAGTAGGAGTTAATGATGAATACAGGGAGTTTATCTTGATTCATTATCTTCAGAGAAAATCTTAAGTTGAGCAGTGTATGTATTACAGAGACTGAATACACTAAGTAAGTCTAGTTGGACCCTTCTTCTTGTTCACTCTCTCTATTACCTGTCGGTTCTATAGCTAGCCTCCTTCTGAGCTCTGCTTCCTAAATTCTGGTGTAGCAGGGGTCGTGTCATGTGTGTTACACTGTGGTTGGAAAGTTCTAGAAACCTGTGTGTGAGTATGTGTGTATGTGTGTGTATGGTCACTAGGCATTGTTCGTATGCTATCTCGCTGACACACTAGCTATATCATCCCCTGGCTTGCTACTTACTGTGTATTGTCAACATTTCCTCGCTAACTTCCAAGATAATTTCTCGTTCCTAGGCTTGCCTGGAGCTCTGTCTATCTATCTATTTATCTATCTATCATGATTTGTAATTATAATATGGAGTCCTAACATTGCTTGCCCACGCCGCTGAAGGTCCTCCAACAGCAATCATCATTGACATATGCTAATCTATTAGTACATAATATTGATTATAATACTGTATACATATAATATTCATAGTAAATTGCAATGATCTAGTAATATTACATTTCAAACAAGTTGTATATATATTTGAATAAATGCACTAAATGTAAACTATTTAACTGCAGTACAGTATGTACATGGGTTATTGTAGTGAAAAGCATACATGCAAGAAAAAAAAAATTAAAATTAAGATTATGGTAAGAGTTATTAATATTTCATTTAAAGATAATGCTACTGGTATGCCATACTTCTATATCATGGGTCATTCTTCTTTGTATATATATATATATATATATATATATATATATATATATATATATATATATATATATATATATATATATATATATATATATAATTAATACTATATACAAAATTTGTACTCTTCATTCAGGGGGGTTAACTTGGATGTTAACTCTACCCCCACTAAATACTGACTCCAAATTTGCAATTCTTGCATGCATTCTGTACATTGCGAACAGCAGTACTGCAAATGCAATGCAGAAGATTATAAAGACAGTAGGTACCGGGCTATACACATAATATGGGTTGAACATACTCAAACTCAAATCTTCCCAGGGCTTCATTGTTTCATTGATCAGTTGCATAGTTTCAAACTTAGGTGAAGTCAACTTAATACTTGTGCTCATGTTTAAGTCCATATCAGGCACTGGGTGGAAATGTTTGTGTGTTTGATTGAGGATGGCATGGTGATTGATGGTGGATAAAGTGGACATGGATGGTGTAAATACCGCACAGTAGTCTGGTGCTATGTGTAATCCTGAGGCTGAAGTACGAGATGGTGGTATATCTGGACAGACTATGTAAACTGATGTGCTATGAGTGAAATAAAAAAAAACTGTGAGTGTCCGATGTGTTGATGGTGTACAAGCTTATCTGGAGCAAAAGCGAAGTTGCAATGATTAGGAATATTGTTATTTCTGATGATAGCCATTTCACAAGGGACTGTATCAGTAGGCTGAAACGTGAAAATGTACGCAGGACAAAGATGAACAGCATGTAAGGATGTGCGGCACTTTCGTTCAATCGTTGATTCACTTGCGAAAGTGACAGTGTTCCGTCTCTTGGAGACCATGATGAGTTCGGTGTCTGTGTTGATGTTGATGATGACCAAAGTGTTGTTATTTTTAGAGGGGAAGGGGTGTATTTGGTATACTGTGAACAGGTCTTCAGTTATAAATGGTACATGAACTACTACTGATGTTGGTGTTAGTGTTGCTTCTAAATATGGATAATATTGCATGAATTCCCTACTTCAGAACAAAGGCTTCAATTTGTTTATGTATGTCTTGACTAATTATCTGACGTAGCTCATGGACTGGGAGTAAGTCAATTGTGATCTTGCCATCACCAGCATTCGAAATTCCTTGCATAAGTGCCCTGTAATGAACTCTAGTGTTGTCTAATTGTAGTAGAATTGTGTAAATATGTTCTGTGACGATCGAGAAGTGTTGGAAAAGTGTTATGTTACCTTCCATTTCATTTATTTTATCTACGCTTTCGAGAGCTATGTTTTCTGCTTTTTTCAGATTTTTCACATTTGTCTTCATTGCTGAGTTATGTCCTGTGATGAATTTATCTTGGTATGTTAGTACCTGAGCTATTTTATTAAATTTGTTGTTTATTTCTTCAAGGTCATCCTCTGTAGCCAATCCAAAGATGTTCCCAAGAACTGCGCCACCCAGGTCGAACAAACCGAGCTTTTGGCGAGTACGTGTGATGTTGTTCCTGTCGCTCAATACCTCCGTTCCATAAGATGGGAGATCTTGGATCGTGATGAGCATAGTTGACTTTGCCTGTTCTATTTTCCATTTCGCTAACTTCACTATTTCATTCACTTCCTTTGTGTTACATGCTTGTGAAACATAGCTTCCTATCATAAAGTCCAGGGTTCGCATGGGTTTCGCGAGATTTTCTAGATACAAGTAATCCAGACTTATTTCAGTACTCATGATGTCTTTTACGATTGAAGTTGTGGCCGTTGGAGCTATGAGGCATCCTTGTCGTACTATGTGTTGGGGGTCTAAGTGCGCATATCCTCTTGCTATGTAGAGGAGAATCCATAGCATAAGTTCCTTCATGGCTACCTATCGAAAAAAAAATCTATTAATTTCATAATATGGTCATGCTGTGGTCGATGATAGTGATGATGTGCGTTACGGTTAATTGTTATTTCATTTATAGAAGGAGTCTAAATCGATATTTAATTCTCGTAAATGATGTATTGTAGATTTTATTGGAACAGTTGCACCTATGTTCGATTGTTTGGTATATGACCTTAATTTCTGTAATCATTGTTGTTTTCTTGCTTGGTTTCTTGAGGTACGTTTGCCTGTTCGGTTGTATCCGATGCTGAATAATTATTGGATAATTCCCTTGAAACTCGTTTTAACCCGCGGCGTCCCGTCGACGTACTTCCACGTCCTCACATTTTGTCACTGCCAATCCCGTTGACGTACTTCAAAGTCCTGCAATTGCAAGGTTCATAATTTCCACAATTTTCAAAATTCGCGCGAGATTTTCGATTCGCCCACGTACCCAAGCCTCCCCTACCTGCTGCCAGGCGGGCAGCATCCCAGACCCCGCGTGACCCGCGCTCGCCCTTGTCTCGGTCACTCACCTGTTAGCAGTGACCCAGGTCAGACATGGCGTGGAAAGGTCTCTCAGATGACGAAATTGCATCCGCCCTGGAAGCCTTCATTGGAGATAGTGATTCTCCACTTGATGATGATGTGGTGGATCGCGATTACGTCCAGCCAGAGGAAGAAATAACAAGCAGTGATGAAGAGGTCCCTTCGCCCCGGAAAAAGCGGTGTGATATACCATAAGGCAAGGGAAGGCCAGCCTGCACCCCAACCACGTGCACGGCTCTCTCTCCATCCCGAATCTGATGAGGACGAGGATGAGGACGATGACGATGATGGCGGCTTAGGACATGATATCACCTCGTGGTTGGGTAAGGAGAAAATATCACCCCGAGGATCAGAAGGTGGGGCGAGAAGACAAATTAGGTATGGTGCAAGTCTTTTGTCTGGGGAAGTGGAAAGTGGTGTGGTGGGAGTGCTGGGTGAAAGGGAAAGTGGTGTGGCGGCAGTGCGGGGTGAAAGGGAAAGTGGTGTGGTGGGAGTGCGAGGTGAAAGGGAAAGTGGTGTGAGGGAGGCAGCACGAGCACGTGGTGCACGTAGGCCTAGGGGAGAGGAGGTGGAGCCACTCCCCAGCACGTCTTTCACCCCACAATTTTCCCAAACTTCCTCCCCACAGCCCCAGGATGTGGGGAAAGGAAGGAATGGGAAGGGAAAGGGTAAAGGAAAAGGGAGAGGGAAGAGAAGTGCGAGTGATGAAAGGCGCCACTCTCCACCTCCCCAACCTCCCCCACCACCCTCACCTCCCCACCCTGACGAAGGCGACGATGGGGACGTGGCTGGAGACGGTGGTGTCTCGTGGAACTGGGAAAATGGGAGTAATTTTACTCCCATCATTCACCCTTTCACTGAGGAGTGGCGGTCTGGTTGCACGGCTCCAGGTGTCCATGTGGGTTCCTCTAGGGTGGATTTTTTCAACTTGTTCTTTGGGGAGGCATTTGTGGGGCACATAGTGGAACAGACCAACATATTTTCACGAACACAGCACCATGAAAGTGAACGTTTAGGAACCACGAGCAGGCATTCCCAACAATATGACTATCCCGTGACAATTTCAGAGATGTTCTTATTTTTTGCCCTGGTTCTCTTGATGGGTGTGGTACGAAAAAAACAAATTCCTGCCTACTGGACAACTGACCCAATGATCCTCACATCTTTCTTTGGAAAGGTGATGAGTCGTAATAGATTTCAGCATATTCTCGGCCGCCTCCACTTTTTTGATGCAGAAGATCCAGCTAATGCAAATAACACAGATAAAATGGGGAGAATTAGGCTGATATTTGATCATTTACGGGAAATGTTCCGCTCCTCATTTTATCCTTACAGAGACCTCATCATAGACGAGAGTCTTGTGTTGTGGAGAGGCAATATTTCCTTTCGCCAGTACATACCCAGCAAGAGACACCGTTTCGGGTTCAAGATCTTTGTTATGTGTGACTGTAAGACTGGTTATGTGCAAGACATAGTCTTGTACACGGGCGCACAGACAGATATAACAGAAGATCGTAGTATTGGACTCTCAGGGGCCGTGGTGAAGACAATGATAGAGGAGTACCTTCATCGTGGTCATGTGTTGTACCTGGACAACTGGTACACTAGCCCTCTTCTCGCTAGGTTCCTCCACCAACATGACACCGGAGTCTGTGGTACAGTCAAGAGAAACCGTCGCCATATAGTCAAGATAGGGAGGAAACTTGACAAGAACGAGGTGGTTTTCTTCCAGGCCAAAAACATCCTTGCCACCCTGTGGAACCACAACAGGGAAGTTTGCCTCCTATCAACTGTACACACCCCCCTGATGCACCGCACAGACTCCGTGGATCACCGTAGCGAGAGGAGGCGCAACGTCTGGAAACCCGAGTCTGTACTGGACTATAATCTGAACATGAGGCAAGTGGATCAGTCAGACTCGATGATTTCCAGTGTTGACTGTGCCAGGACCACAATGAAGTGGTACAAAAAGCTCTTTTTCCACTTGCTCGACATCACGGTCCTGAACGCACACTACCTGCACGCCATGACAACTGGAGTATCAGAGACCTTTGAGGGGTTTGTGAGGGAGCTGGCACGTGAAATAATCGCCAGGCATGCCCAGGACAGACCCACACACCGCACCCGCACCCCCATGGCTGCCCAGACTCCCCTACGCCTCGCAGGACGCCACTATCCTAGCACAATCCCTTCCGACCCAAACCGTCGTAAACCCCAGCGCCGCTGCCATGTATGCAAGCACTCGACAGTCAGACCAGCCACTCAGAGAAAAGACACAAGGTACGAGTGTGTCGAGTGCAATGTTGCGTTGTGCCTTCAGCCATGTTTCAAAGAGTACCATAACTTCCTACACTACTGAAACTGTGTGGGATGGCGATATGACGCTCAGTATAATGGTAAGGCCAGTCAGTATGTGCTAAGTCTTATATAAAGTTGAAACAGGTGTAATGTTTTCAGGAAAGTAATGTATAAGTTGAGAAATAGTGTAAGTTGAAAGAAGTGATATCAAAACTACACCCACTGTGTAAATCTGCGAAAATATAATGCTCAGTATAACACTCTGGTCAGTAAATATGTGATAGCAAGAATATAAAGTGGAAACGGGTGTAATATTAGCATGAATGTAACGTATAAGTTGAAAAATAGTGTAAGTTGTAACAATTGATGTCACGAGTACACCCACTGTGTAAATCTGAGAAAATATTACGCTCAGTAGAACATTCTGGTCAGTAAGTATGTGATAGGAATGATATAAAGTGGAAAAGGGTGTAATGTTAGTAGGAAAGTAATTTATAAGTTGAATACTAGTGTAAGATGAAACAAATGATATCGCGATAACACTCACTGTGTAAGTAAGCGATAAAATGACGCTCAGTAGAATCGTAAGGTCTGAAATTATGTGATATCAATTATATCAAGTGTAAACATGTGCAATGTTAGTGGAGAATTATTATATAAGTTCAAAAATAGGTTGTAAGTTGAAATAGTAGTCATAGCGACTTCACCGTCTGTGTTATTATGCGCTATTATTACGCTAAATATTTACGTAAGGCCTGAAACTATCTCAAAACAGTTTTCAAAAGTGGAAAAGTGTATCATGTTATTAGGAAAGTATTATGTAAGTAGAAAAAACACAATACGAGTTGAAACAACAGTCACAGCGAGTTCACTCACTACGTAAATAAGCGCTAACATTACGCTAAATGTTATCGAAAGGCCTGTGAATACGTGAAAACAGTTCAATAAAATGTAAAATGGTATAATGTTATTGGAGATGTATTATGTAAGTAGAAAAAATGATATGTATCATGATTCAGGAATGTTAGCGATTCATCGTGACCAGTCTGCCTGATTTTGCTCGGTTCGCACGATGGTACAATGCTTATTTCAGCTCTATTTTTGTATAAAATCCAATTTACTCTTGTATCACATGTTTTTATGTTTGTAATAAATACATAGCTACTTACTTTCATTGGTTTCCCAGACTTATAATACCATAGACCACCTACAGAGAACATGGTACCAGGTGTGACAAAGGTATACCTGTTTAGGCCACTCATGGACCCCGGTGAACAATTTCTTGGTGATTGACCATTGTTTCTGACCAAAAGCGAAAGTTTTAGCAAAAAAAATTTGGGTCCAAAAATGGTCGGGATTGGGGGGTACCAGTGGTGAAAAAGTGGTCAGGACGGGGCGGGTTAAATGGTCATTATGAACTTGTTTCTCTTTGCCACTAGGCAGTGACTTAATTAAAACTTAGTTTGCCTTTAAGTTAATTACTCTGTATGGGCCCTCAAATTTTGGGGATAATTTATTGTCTCTCATATGAATGATACCATAAACAATGTCTCCTAAGCTGATAGGTGAGTCTCTTGCCTTCTTGTTAAATGCCTCCGTCATTTCTTCCTTGGACATCGTTAATTGTTTTTTGACTCTTTTGTGTATGTCCCGGAATTTATGTAAACGGAGTTTAGAGTAATCATCGTAATTGTATATGGGCAGACTGTCACCTTGTAGGAGCTCATATGGTAGTTTTTAATCTGTCCCATATATAATGAAATGTGGTGTGTCACCTATGGATTTATTTATAGATCCATTAATTGAGGCTTCTGCTCTGGGAATCCAATCATCCCAGCTTGCTTAATTTTCACTGAGAATGTGTCGTAGCACATCTAATACTTTTTTGTTTTGTCTCTCTACTAACCCATTAGATGCTGGGTGATAGGCAAAACGTTAACCTTTTTGATGTTGTATTGTTTACATATTTCTTGTAAGATATCAGAATTAAATTATCCTCCATTATCACTTATTAGTACCTTTGGGGTAGTAAAGCGACATATTACATTATCTGTTATTTCCTTTGCTACTGTCTCTGCTGTCTTATCTTTAATTGGAGCTAAAATGACATAACGGGAAAAATGATCCGTTGCTACGAATAGGTATAGGTTATTATTGTATGATAATGGCATCTTGAGTAAATCAACAGCGACAACGTCCCATGGTTGATGTGGTACAGGGTAATTACCCATCGGTGCAGGTGTGATTGGGTATTCTTTGTGTTTTGCACATGATTCGCATTTATCTATATGATTGTTTATATCTTTTCGTAATGAAGGCCAGTATTGTAACAGCTGGGCCTGTTTGAATGTCTTATCCTTTCCAGGATGTCCTGCATGTGGGCTATCATGTATCGTTCGTAATACTTCGAGTATCATGTCATTAGGTACTACCAACTGGTTAGTATTTCTTTGGCGTTTTGGTTGTTTTGGGTTAATCTTGTATAATGTATTATTGACCATTGTGAATTGTTCGAGTGGTACATGCAGTTTGGGTAAATGTCCACTTTCTAACTTGTATATAACTTTAGACCATATTGGGTCAAGTCTTTGTGCTTTTGCAGTATCATCGTAGTTTCGGATAATTCCTTTGAGATCTAATGCCGCGACCTGAATTGTGTTCGGGTTCCTAGATAATGCGTCAGCTACTATGTTCATTTTACCTCGTAAATAATGAATTTGAACATTGTAGTTTTCAACTGTACATTTCCATCTTGCTCTCCTCCCAGAAAGGAGTTTTTCTATAAACATACCCACTAGTGGTTTATGATCGATTAATAAGTGGATTTCGTAATCATATACCAAAACTTGAAACTTGTGTAATGCAAAAACCACTACAAGTGCCTCTAAGTCTATAGTGCAATAATTTTTCTCTGCACCTTTTGTGTGTCTGCTGGCAAATGTAATTGGTTGATTCTTTCCTCTTTTATCTTCTTGCATTAGTACAGCCCCTAATCCTTTAACTGATGCGTCTGTACAAATAAGAAATGATTTTGTGTAATCTGGATATGCTAAACAAGGTGCATTTGTTAGTTTAATTTGTAGATTGTTAAATGCCCTTTTTTGTTCTTCTTCCCATTGGAATATAGCATCTTTTTTGAGTAGTTGGAATAGAGGAAAGGCTATATGAGAGAATTGTGGTACGAATGACCTATAGTACCCAGCTAGACCTAAAAATCGTCTAACTTCGTCAGTCGTAGTGGGTTCAGGAAAATCTCTCACTACCTGTATTTTGTCATCAGTGGTCTGAATACCATTAGAACTTAATTTGTGGCCTAAAAAATTTATTTCCTTAAAGCAAAATTTGCACTTAGAAAGCTTAAGTTTTAAACCAGCATCACTAAGCTTCTGTAAGAGTGAGTCTTATTTCTTGAGATGATCAGTAATATTCTTCGTTGTGATTATAATATCGTCAAGATAAACAAATATTCCTTGTCCTAAAATTCCGGACAATACGTAATTCATAAGATGCTGGAATGTGCCTGGGGCTGTCCTCAGTCCCATTGGCATCCTTGTATATTGGGAGTGGCCTCTGTTTGTGGAAAAGGCAGTGTATTTACATGACTCCTCTGCAACCGGTATTTGATAATAGCCATTTAGGAGATCGACTGTTGAGAATATATTATTCTCTGGTCCAATATTCTGTAGAACGTCGCTTAGCAATGGCATGGGAAATCGGTCTGGGATTGTGTGATTGTTTAGTTTACGGTAATCTACTACCGCACGCATTTCTCCATTTCGTTTGGGCACGAAGAATAATGGGGCATTCCACGGGGAGACTGAAGGTTCAATAATTCCAAGTTTTAACATTTCATCGACATACTGATTTGCATGTGTACGTTGGGAGTGTGGGATGCGGTAGCCTGGTACGAAAATTAGTGGTGTTTCTGGGTGCACATTAATCTTGTGATTAATCAAGTTAGTACACCCTAATTGTTCTCCGGGTAATGCTACGGTGTCCCTGTGTGTTTCCAGCAGGGTTAACAAATCATTTTCTTCATCAATTCACCTGAGTGAATTAAATTCTCTTTTATGCTTTCTCTATCTGTAGATTTGATCTCACTTGTCACTCCAGCTATACCTATTTCCTTCACAGGGGTGGGACATTTTTTAATATTAACTATGCAAGTCCCCTTTTTCAACTGAACTTCCCCATTCATGTGATTAATTATGAATATCTGAGTTTGCCCTTCGTTGTTCATCTGACAGTGCGTTTTCTACTGACAATCCCTTGACTTTACATAATTCTTCTAAGACAAGAACAGTACTATTCAGTAATTTGCTCTTTATGGTAACTTTCATATAGGAATTAGGTGTTATAACTAAATCATTGGTGAGATGGGCTGGAAAAACTGATAAATCAGTACTGTTATTTGGGTCTCTAATTCTGGAGGCTGGGACTGGTGGTGGGAGTGGATCTATACACTCATCTGTTTGTGTATGTTTGTTTAAGCTTTTAATATTACCAGTTCTTGTTGGTTCTCTTTTACTAATCGGTGAGGGTTCTAATGGTATTTACTCTATGAATTCATTGTCAAAGTCTATTCCATTCATTTGTGGGAGTATAGTTATGTTCTCTGCTCTCATGGATCTTAAGCCCAGTAACATATGAGCTTCAATTGCTAAGTTTTCAACGATATAGAAAAATGCAGAGAATGGTCTTGCAGCCTCTGTGAAACTGATATTTAACCTTATCATACCCTTTACTGTAATTTTTTTTCCATCTACGGTATATAAATCTAAATCAGCGTCTTCCAGAAAAGTTTCTTTCTTCTTATTTTTAAGAATTCTATTAATTTCTTCTTATGTTATTAAGTTCACTGGAGAGCCTGTGTCTAAAAATAAGGAAACGTTTTGATCCTCACATACAGCTGGCATCAAGATACACTCATTTCCCAACATGCCTCCTATGTGAATTTTAGACTTGCTTTTCTTTACATTTGTTAGTTTTTTGTCATGACTTGGTCTTCCCCCGATTTGAACATAGACACAATTTTTCCTACTGTTTTGCAGTTACTGGTCCAGTGCCCTTGGCATCTATGATGCCTACAGTAAGGACCAAATCCTTGTGTCTTTTGTCAATCCTCTTTTGTTTTGATAAAGCATTCATACCTTGTGTGTCCTGGTTTTGCACAATAATGACATAGAATGGACCCATCTCTTGACCGTGACCTACGAGGTGACTTCCCATATGTAGTGTTGTTTCTGGCGCGAGATCTGCTTGGGTTGCGCGGAAACTTATGAAACTGCCTGTAGCCTGGTGTTTGTGATCGGACCCTCATCATGTTTAGTTGTTTGCTCTGCCTGCTTTTGGGTCGCGATCGATTTTGTTCTCTGTTTGGGGTCGGTGTAGATGTTTTCACAGCTGATACTGTCTCAGGTACTCTCATTCTACTAGACTGTGCAGGTGTGTCGACCATACGTGCTTTACTGCACTGCATCTCTACCTCGTTCATTAAGTCTAGTAAACACATGCCTGGGGTGTACGCGATCGTCTTGGCGACCTTAAGGGTCCTATCAGGTAATTTACACAAGGCAGCTACATAACCAGTGATGTCCACGACGAGGTCTGGGGACATCTTTCCATCATCTGTTATCCAATTTGAGTTTTCCAAAGTAACTAACAATGTTCTTTTGATTGTGGAGACATCAGCAGTTATTTCACTGAGCACATGGTTTGTAGTGTGCTCCCTTACAAGATCTACAATCTTATGTAATTATGGAATTATACCTGGCAAGAAGTTCATACCTCCAGAAAATTTCTTCAAAAATTCAGTTTTAAATTCATCATATGTCCTAGCCTTGAGGAGCTTATCTGATCTCAATAAATTGCTTGCTGGACATCTTTCCAGGCTTATGCAAGATGAAAAAATTGCAATTTTCTCTTGTTCATCGAGGATGTGGCACTTGATGAACATTTGTTCGCACTGACTGACCAATGAAATGACGTCAATACGATCTTTTTCTGTGGCAGAGAATTTTGGGGCAGTTTTATCTTCATAGTAAACATAAACATGAGGTGGGGAAGTTTGATCCACGGTATTTGTTTCGTTATTCATTTTCACTGTTTGCTCTGTTGATTTACCTTGGACTTGTTTATCGTTGTGTGAGAGAATGGTGGAATATGATTCGCCTGCACGTTCCACTATATCATGTATATTCTGATAGGTATGCAAGGCAG
The DNA here is from genome assembly GCF_032717465.1 of Coenobita brevimanus. Taxonomy (NCBI): domain Eukaryota; kingdom Metazoa; phylum Arthropoda; class Malacostraca; order Decapoda; family Coenobitidae; genus Coenobita; species Coenobita brevimanus. Next base: position 26,175,148 of record NC_136980.1, read on the forward strand.
AAACTAAGTCCTCACTTGCTACGTCAAGGGGGGTTTCCCACTCATCATCTGGAACTGACGTATTTGTTTCTTGATCTTTAGTTTGTGTTAAGTTTTGTACAATGGGTGTGTTGCCTTGGTGCTCTCCTAATTGTGAATCTGTTGTTGGAGCTAATTGTTTTTCATCTGGTATTAACATGGGTGGTGGCGAAAATATCCCTGTCATTAAGATATGGTGTTATGAAATGCGCCTTTTTTTATTTATGTCCTAACTAAATAGATGAGTAAATGAGTTGTAATAAATGACAGATAGTGAGTGTATAAGTGTATATATAGAAATAAGTAAAGGAGTTGAATATACCTAATTTTAGCACTGAGAAGAAATGAGTAAGTATAATTTCACCCACTTGATACAGATTGTAGAGGCGTGTCGATGCAACTGTCGATCTTGGAAGAAAAATGCAGGGCTGATTGAAGATCACTTGATAATTCTAGGGCTGTGTTGATGGACGATATTACTCAGGAAATTCCATGGCCTGGTGCTTGTGGTGGTTAACAGCTGTCACAGGCAAACCTCAGCATAGAATGTCGAATTTCCAACTCAATACTGTGGAAATAAATGAGTATGAGTAGGAGCTATGTGAATAATGAGTAATGAGTAGTGGGTGAGAAGTGCCTGGTGTCAGTCACACGTTGCTTGGCGTGGCCTTATGTCAGCAAACTCGTGTTGTGATGTCATCTCAGCACATGGTGACGTCGGCTTCCCACACTGGTAGCTGGGATGTCGGCTTCCCACACTGGTAGCTGTGGTGAGTAACTGAATAGCGATGCGTAACCTGGGTGAAGAAAGGTGAGTAAGATGCGTTATAAATGTGGCTCTGATGTTTTGCTGTGTGTCTTGACCTCTGCGTCAGCGATGGAGGTAGGCGGGAGAGAGTGCTGGGGTTTTGTGTGGTTGTTGCTTTGGTCTTTCTTTTTCTTGACTTGCTTTTTATTTTTTATTTTTTTGCTGCTTGAAGTTATGTGAAGATTATAAAGTTGTTTTGTAGACTTGTAGGCTCATAGGCTTGTAGTCTGTATTTCGTAGGAATTCACTGTAGAACTGAAGCTAATCTTGTAGAGTCTCGCCTGATTTTGTAGAAATTCACTGTTGATTCATAGACGAGGTCCGTACGTTCGCTGCCAACCAAATGTGACTCTCGATTCTTGTAGTAGGAGTTAATGATGAATACAGGGAGTTTATCTTGATTTATTATTTTCAGAGAAAATCTTAAGTTGAGCAGTGCATGTATTACAGAGACTGAATACACTAAGTAAGTCTAGCTGGACCCTTCTTCTTGTTCACTCTCTCCACTACCTGTCGGTTCTATAGCTAGCCTCCTTCTGAGCTCTGCTTTCTAAATTCTGGTGCAGCAGGGGTCATGTCACGTGCGTTACACTGTGGTTGGAAAGTTCTAGAAACCTGTGTGTGAGTATGTGTGTATGTGTGTGTATGGTCACTAGGCATTGTTCATACGCTATCTCGCTGACACACTACCTATATCATCCCCTGACTTGATACTTCCTGTGTATTGTCAACATTTCCTCAGTTAACTTGCAAGATCATTTCCCGTTCCCAGGCTTGCCTGGAGCTCTGTCTATCTATCTATATATCTATCTATCTATCATGATTTGTAATTATAATATGGAGTCCTAACATATATATATATATATATATATATATATATATATATATATATATATATATATATATATATATATATATATATATATATATATATATATATGTGTGTGTGTGTGTGTGTGTGTGTGTGTATGTATGAGGGAAATAATTACCAACGTCAATACACAAACTGTATATGAAAACCATGATTTGTCCATTGTTTTCAAGCTTATATGGTTTACCTACCTCGCCAGTTCCGCAGCACATGTCTTGGTGAGTGAAATAACTCCTCCTTTGCTGGCACTATAAGCACTTGTAAGGGAATGGCCAGTTTTCCCCAAAACACTTGCAATATTCACTATTGCACCCTTGGAATCCTTCCCATTTTCCAGAAGTGATGTTGCGAAAGCCTGGGTTACCAAGAAAATTCCCTGTGGAGTTCAAGATGACAGTTATATAAGACTCAATGTAATTTGTGTAACAGTATTAACTTCATTATAGTCTGCTCCATGCTCTGTTACCTTTTATTCATGAAATATCATTCACTCAACTGATTGCCACAACTTGGAACTGACCGTCAGATTGACATCAATAATTTTCTGCCAGGTGTCATCATCAGTCTCTAAGAAGGGAGCCAAGGTGAGCACACCGGCACAGTTGACTAGCAGTGAGGGCGGGGCGCCACACTGGTCCTGGGCTGCCTTCATGGCGTCCTCCACACTCCTCCTGTCTCTCACGTCCATGGCCACAGCCACGTGCTGCTGACCAACTGCTAGACACAAGAAAATAATGCACATGTTCTTTATTAGGATGTATTACAAGATGTTAAAAGTAACACCAAAATCAAGCCTACCAGAAAATTGTCAGGTGCAAATAGCAAATAAAAGAAATGTTTTGTGAACGTCAAGATGTTTGTGTCGTGAAGATCTCAATAGTGACTTTTGATTCCAATTAGGATGTTAAATGGGTATCGCCTGAACGTACCTAAATGCAAAATCAGGACTGCAACAATGAGGCGCTGTAAGAATTTCATTAGAATGCTTACTGTCATATACATTAGGAAAAATGCCAATTTTCTTCTTCGGGCAATAAGTAAATGTACCATATTGCTTTACAGCACCAAAGAAAACAGAACTGAGCGTACTGCACCACTTGTGAGACTGACTGGCTTCACTGAGATGCTATTGTTATATTCTGTTTCAGCTACAGAGTAAGCAGCCTGAGCCACAGCCCTCGGGGAATTATGAGAGAGAGAGAGAGAGAGAGAGAGAGAGAGAGAGAGAGAGAGAGAGAGAGAGAATTATTATCCAGTTATTTTGAGCACTCACGAGCCTATAAACAATGTCCCTGGATTTTAAAAACTCAGTCGAAAATAAAACGTCGAATCTCTATAGAAAACATTATCAGCCTCTTCACTGCATCAAGAAACACATGCAATATATAATTTACACATGGAGAATTAATAATACCACTTCGGATGAACGTTTTGTTTCTCCAACCATAGCCATTCACAGCCTCTGTTGCCATTGACAGCCTTCAGTACAACTATTAAGCGATTAGGCCCACTGCCAGAGGCTTTATATATATATATATATATATATATATATATATATATATATATATATATATATATATATATATATATATATATATATATGTGTGTGTGTGTGTGTGTGTTGTAGAAATATGCAATGATGGACTCTCACTTATCTAACGGCTGTTGTGATCGAAAAATTTTCTATCATTTTGTCATGTTGAACCATCCACAGACGAAGGTACTTGCATGACTTTTTTTTTTCGTCTTGTACCTAGTATAGCTAGATTATGATAAGGGTAGGGGGGGGGGCGATAAAACTGACAAAAACAAGTCGTCTACTATAACATTATTTTTTATTCAAAACTTCTCGGTCAGTTTTCCTATTCACACCGCAAATATAGTAAGTATTGGTATGTGAGGTTTGGTACGTCTGCCAACACTCTTGTACAATGAACCATTGATCTAGTTTTAATGAATAAATTATTTTCTGCCACGTGCTTGCATGGGAAGGTTACATATTCCATGGTTAGACCACATTTTGTTTCTTCATATCTACACTTTTATCTAGCTTTCATCTCCCCCTCCCCGCCCCCATTTGTCATATTTAGGGCTTCTTGGATTCCAGATGGAAGAAATGTTTGATGTGATAACCTTCGCCAGTCAATGGCTCAAAAATTGGAAATGCAATAAAAATTATAAGTGTGATAAATTGTTAAACAAGAACATCACCAATGCACAGTGTATTTTGGAGAAAAAAAAAGTATCTGGTGTCACGCAGAATAATTCCGTACCTGAAGTAGAAGCCATGAGTGGAAAGATTAAGTAGAAATAAGCAATGTAAATAAAAATGCAATGCTTGTGGTTTCTCCTTCATCTATAAATACGGTATGTATTGACCGATGCAAAGAACAGGCCGGCAATGTTTGCTGTACTGATTTTTTTTTTTACCCGTCCCCGCCCCGGTGGGGCTCGGGAACGGGTATTGTTTTCACTCGGTTTGTCTGTCCGTTAATAACTTTACGTTAAATCTACTGGTACGATTTTGACTAAAATTACAGGGATCATGGGCTATGACTGTCTGATCACCTAATTAAATTTTGGGCCAAACTGGGCCAAGGCCCAGCATGTAGGCCCAAAAATTTTAAAAAAAAAAAAAAAAAAAAAAAAAAAGGACGAGTAAAAATCGTTTTTCACCATAACTCCATTCAAATAAAAGATGCATCCTCCAAATCTGCATCCTATAATATGCCACATTACAGCAGGGGAAGTCACTCCCCAGTTAGCAGTAGGGAGTTACTGCCAGGTGGGTCAGGCATAAGATTTCAAATGTGCATAAAATCATCAATTTTCACCTGATTTACTCAATATTTGATACGTGACTTCTTTGACTAGATATCCTGTTGCGTTTATACGTCAGCACTAAAATGACTGCAGGCGACGGGTTTGGTGTGCCTTGGCACGGCTTCTTATTTTTATTGAGTATATTGTAACTGTTGCGTGTGCAGAGGACGTGTCACAGCTCAAAGGTTTAAATTTCGAGCACTCTGTAAAACGTAAGAAACAGTTGTTGTATTGTGACAAATGACTGATTGTCTAATGAACACATAAACTTAAATGTTACTGCATTTAACACTGTACTGTTTGTAATAAGAGTGTAAATATTTCGTAAATTATTTGTTAAGGCTATGAAGGATCAATTTATATTATTTATTTTCCTCTATCTGTGGTGTTGGAATGCATTAATTTTAAGAACATGATGACTTGGCAACCCACACCCTGGAGTATTCATGAAGCAGTTTTTTATATAGGATGTGGAGCTAATACAGTTTTATAATATTGTGTAACAGCTTTATTTATTTTTTTTTTTTTTTTACAGAACGGAGGAAGGAAAAACAAATGAATAAAAAAAAAAATAACTCATACACCAGATTACTGGTGTCCTCTGTTCATAAAGTATCTGTAACAGTTAGACCTGAACAGCTGTGGGTTGAAATTTGGAGGGAGACAACTCTGGGGAAGCGAGTTCCAGAGAGAGGAAGTTCGGGGAATGAAAGAAGTCTGATAGGCAGAAGCTCTGCAAAATGGCTGAGTGACATTCCACTCATGAGCGCTACCAGATGCCCGTGTAGCACGAGGGAAGGCATGGAGAGGTGGCATCATGGATGCAACTTCGTCTGAGCATTTGCCAAAAAAAATCTGTAAAATAATGCAAGGAAGGCAACATTCCTTCTTACTTGCAGGGGAGGTAGTTTATTGGTAATGGCAGGGTTGTTAATATTTCTAACAGCTTTGTTCTGAATTTTATCTAGTTGTTTTAATGCAACCTCTCCACATCCATTCCACAAGGGTGAGCAATATTCAAGCTGAGAGCGCACATGACTCTTATAAATTATAGCCAACTGCTCATCAGCAAAGAAGTTACGGACTCTGTACAATAATCCAAGTTTCTTTGAGGAGGTTTTAGCAAGTGATCTAACATGAGAGGTCCAGCTGAGGGCATTGTTAAGTGAGACTCCAAGAATTTCAATACTTTTGGAGAAGGGAATATTAGTAGCACTGAAGGTAATATACGAATCTGGCAATATCTGTCTATTAGTAAATTGTATATATTTAGTTTTACTAGCATTAAAAGAGACAAGGTAGTTTTGTCCCCATTCACTGATCGTAGATAGGTCTTGATTTATGAAGATGGCAGTACTGAGTTGATAGGTAGAGATAATAGACTTTGTAAATGGGTGTCTGAGTGTGAATGAACTATGTAATGTTGAGTCATCTGCGTATGAGTTGATGGGATTGTGGGTGACAGATAAGAGATCATTAATATGAACAAGGAACAAGGTTGGCGCCAGAACTGACCCCTGCAGCACGCAGGCATTAATTGAGTGGAAATTGGAATATATATCATCTACTTTTACCCTTATTTTCCTGTCACTAAGATATGAGGAAATCAAAGGAACAAAAGACGTTAGTCCATAGCAAGGGAGTTTGGACAGCAGGGAACGGTGCTATACTCTGTCGAAAGCTTTAGAAATATCAAGAGCTACTTCATGCGTTTCTCCATGTAGATCAATTGATTGATGGATGGTATGAGTTATTGTATTTATGAAACTTGTACAAACAAAGAATAACATACTCATGTCAGTGAATATGATTTTTTAATGAATTTTCATTGAAATTAGTAGCTGTGATCTCTAATCATGAGTTACGGAGAGAGATACTGATGTGGAAACTAATCTGATTTTGCTAGAACTTGGCCTAAAACTGTCAATATCCTTCATGAATGCTGGGCTGTAACAATACAGTAGATTAACACTGGAATATGTTGATAGTCACGAGGAATTACTATGTAAACGACAAGGAGGTGTAGCACTGTCATTTTCTGCCACTGAGCTACACAAAATTAGTCACAAATGGTAAAAAATCTGGGCCAAGTTAAGGTGAAGGAACTATAAAGGACATGTAAAGATAGCCCATGGAAACAGCAGACTGCTTTACTGGTGCTGAATAACTGCCATCTTATGCCACTTCAACAGGCAGTAACGTAAGTAAACTGATATTGATAATCATATTATCAGAGTGCCCTTAGTCAAAGAAAGTGAAGTGATGTAGTGTGAGAACCTTGCATTTACTAAGGTTTATTAGGTTGGCTTAATTCAAGCTAAGGTGGTGAGAGAGAGAGAGAGAGAGAGAGAGAGAGAGAGAGAGAGAGAGAGAGATAGGGGAAGGGAGTAGTTTAGTTTGATGCATTCAAAGGTGGGTGATATGAATTATTCAAAAATCGTGTTCCAGTGCTTGGGAAGTTCAAACATGATCATTTCTTCTAATTAAAAAAAAAAACATTATGAACTGAAATGACATCTAGCAGCAACACAACACCCCCAGGAGGTGACAACGGAGGGTTAGTCAGAGCAAGTGGGACGTCCGTGCTATATGGCCACAAGTCCCTAGTAGCCGCGCGCCCCTACTCCCTGGAACCAGCCCGACCTGAAAACCTCAGCCTAGGTGCATTACCCTCTCGCCAACCTGGCCTGCATCAGGATCAGCGTGGAGCTGAATCTGACGCTCCACACAGCACCCCAGAGACGGCCTCCAGCCGCTCCCTCTTACAGACAGCCCCCCGCGCTCATACCAGGAGACAGCCTCCAGCCGCTCTGCCCTAGAGATGGTCTGCAGCCGCTCCACCTGGACCACACACTCCACTTGCAGGGCCTGTGACAGCCTCCAGCCGCACACGGGGGAAGAAGGGTACATCCCCTTTCCACCTGCAGAAGACTTGGAGGGCACGACACTAGTGACGGCCTACTGCCATGCCTGCAGATGGGAGATGGCCTCCAGCCACTCCATGCCCACACGTTGCCCTTCATAAGGGACTCAGGCAATGGTTTCCAGCCGCACCCGTAGGCAGGTGACAGCCTCCAGCCGTGCCCCGTCTGCGGTCCTGTCAGGAAGTTGGGGCCCGCCAACGTCCTCCTGCCGCACCAGGGAGGGTAGCTACCGAAACCCCTCGCCCCCCTGTGACTTCACAATGTCTCTCTCCCTGCAGCTATAGCAGAGTCGAGTTTGGCAACCCCCAGAAGGGGAGTGACCCGATCGTGGACTGGTGGCGAGGCCCTGTATTATCCCTGAGGCTGTTCTCCCCGCAACCAGTGCCTGAAGACAACCTGCCCCTGCCGGACCCCTCCCTGGGACATCACCGCAGCCCTGACCTGATTGCGGGACACCAGGAAGGGGACTGCAGTCTCTGGGATCCCAACAGCGCCCCCAGCACCCCGGGGCGAGGCCTCCCCAGTTCCCGCCCCAAACAACGTCACTTTCCCACAAGGCATATACAGGAACGTCTGGAGAAGCTGTTTGGCCCGTGTCCTGTGGGCCAAACCTCTGTCCACCGCCCCTAACACGAGGGGCCCCTCACCATGCCCAACCTGAAGGAGATGACCCTCACCCTTACCCAGGGCTAAGTGACTTAGGTGTGTGTATGTGAATAAGTGACTTATATAGCCGTACAGTGCCAAGTGGAAAGATGTGAGCACTCCCATTCAGTGCAATAGTGACAAGCCATCTGTGATCTCTCTCTTTCCCTCCCACCTTGTGATTGTGCCAACCTATCATGCAACTTAGCTCTCCCACCTCCATGCTCCCCAGTGACCAGACTCACACTCGGTAAGACTCTTAGAACGAGTGTTTAACAGTGAATCAAGAAACTCCCACAGAAACAGGAGCCACCAAAGTGGGAGACTGTGTGCCAGGGAATATCTACATCTAACCCCCCCCCCCCAGCATACGACACTGAGTTAGAGACAGTGAACTATCCCCACATGCACTCACCCTGATATAATAATACCGACTGTGTCTCTCATATCCTGCACCATAAGCTCAAAGTGATCAACCGTCCAAGGATTGATGTAACATAAATACTGTGAGATCGTCTGCCGTTCCTGTAATTTAGAACTGGTGAATACACGTGTAAGTTGTTGCCCGGAGTTTTTATGTGCTGTTCCTCTTATGTTTGTGTTCCAGCCCCGGCCTAGAAAAGGACCCAACTACACACCAGGTATTTCTGGGACGGGAAGCTGACCCCAAAACACCCAGCATAACATGCACAATATTAAGTTATGTAAAGATATGTGCCTACCACTGAGCTCTACAGTATGGAGGGGCTATCTCCACAGCAAGTGTATGACTTTGGCTGCCACACTGAAACACCCGCCTGCGTCGCCTCCACCATTGTAATGCAAGTGGAACACTGTTCTTAGCTTGCTGCTTCTATTTCGTTGTTGCTTACATAAGCTGAGTAGTAGGCCATGGCCCCATAATATAGCTGTGCAGTGGACCATGGCACTATATACCTCATACCAAATAATCTGGCCAGGCATTTATGGCAACACTGTTCCTGCCAAGATTGTGATTGGATGGAGGTGTTTGTTCGATTTTGTTGTTACTTAAACCGATACTCTCTTTATTATCAGATGCAATACTGGTTTGTCGACAATACAATCTTCAAAACCAATAAGAAATCCGTTCTATACATAACAACAATGAAATTTTTCGTAGGAAGATAGAGATATGAGTCAACAAAATCATGCAATAGTCCAAGTCAAGGTCAGCATTTGAACAAATCTTTTATGTTTCTGACAGTCCGTAATATAACAGAAAATTAAGGAAACCTGCTTAAGCTAAGCATTGGTATAACACATTTAAATTATAAGATCATTCCATACTGTGATATTAGAGGAGATATGGTGAAATAGTTTCCTTTAGCCTACTTTGATTTTCACTATTTTTTCCAAATCTCCCTCCTTGCAAAGCTCCTCTTTTCATTAGAATGTTTAATTACTCAGTTGTGGCATGACTTAAGGGTGCAGACTGATCTTATAATTTAAATGTGCGTTATACCAGTGCTTAGATTAAGAAGGTTTCCTTAATTTTCAGTTATATTACGGACTGTCGGAAACAAAGGATTTGTTCGAATGCTGACTTTGACTTGGACTATTGCAATACTTTGTTGACTCATATCTCTATCTTACCACAAAAATTTCCATTGTTGTTATGTATATAATGGATTTCTTATTACTTTTGACGATTGTTTTGTCAACAAACTCAGTATCACATCTGATAAAGAGAGTATTGGTTTAAGCAACAAGGAAATCGAACAAACAACTCCAGCCAATCAAAATCTTGGCAGGAACAGTGTTGCCATACATGCCTGGCCGGATTAACTGGTATGAGGTACAGTTTCCGATTTCATCAGCTGATTTCAAAAGGTGCGGGCGTTGAGTGTAATGAATAAACATCATCAACGCCGCCCTTTGCCCCTGGCAGTGGGCACAAAAAATACAAGGTGCTACCCTTGAGAAAGCCCCCCCATATTATAGAGTTTAGTGGTGCCTACCAACAACAGGTTAATTAATTCTCTCTCTCTCTATCTCTCTCTCTCCCACTATGTATATATACATTAATATACACCGGTATATATATATACATATATATATATATATATATATATATATATATATATATATATACATATATATATATATTGTTAAAGTGCTTCAGGGTGTGAAAGTGTATGTGGGTTAATGGAAACTATATGGAGAGGTGAGAGTGTGAGGGAATGGGAGTATGGAAAGGGTATATGCGCAGGAGTAGGGGAGAATGAGAGGGCAAAAGAAGGAGTGTGTATTGTTGTGATTAACAGATGGAAGGAGAATATAACAGAGTATGGATCAGTTGGCTCGAGGATTGTGTGGGTAAGACTGAAAGTTGGTCTACAAATGTGGGTGACTGTGTGCATGTATGTGCCAACGCAAGATCATGCAAGCAGCGTGAGAGAGAAGTTCTGGACAAATGTGGAAGCGTACATGTAAAAGTTTGAAACGAATGAGAGAGTGTTTTTGACTGGAGATATGAATGGAAAGGTAGGGAATGGGAAGGTGGATGGAGTAGTTGGTGAATGGGGTGTGCCTCCAGAGATGGATGTGAATGGCAGTGCTTTAGTGGACATTTGTGCCGGGAGAGGGTTTGTGATAGCTAATACCCTCTCCAGGCACAAAATGATCCACAAGTATACATGGCGAGTGATGAGAAAGGTTGGTGAAAGGATGAGAAGGTGTATAATGGATGCAACAGTACATAGCGGTTGGGGGAGTGGACTTTCCGACCACCCCTTGGTGGTGATCAGAATTAAAGTCCAAATATAATGGAGAAATAGAAGAAGGGGAGGTCACGAGGAAGTACTACATACAAGGATAGTGGAAAAGTTGCAAGAGGATAGAAAAAAAATTAAAAAGCAGAATATAAGAGGGAAGTGGAGGAGTAGATGGGGGACGTGGAAGGTGTGTGCAAGATATTCACAAAAGAAATCTGTGCAGCATTTGAGGTGGTGTGTGGGATGAAGAGAAGATGAAAGGGTGTGCAGGGAACAGCATGTTGGATTGAAGAGGTGAGAGGGGCTGTGGCACAAAAGAAGCCAGCATATAGTGAATGGATGAGAAACAGAGGCGTGGAAGTTGAAAGATGGAAGGGAGAGTTATATGTAGAGAGGAAGAGACTGATGAAAAGATTAGTATGAGATAGTAAGAGAGTGGATAAGGAATTTGGAAGGAACTTGAGTGTAAAGTGGAGGGAATGTAAGAAAATGTTCTGAAAAGAGGTAAAGAAAGTTAGACAGGGTGCCAAAGAAGTTATCTGGGGAATGAAAGATAAAAATGGTAGATTACTAGTGTAGAAGGAAGAAAAAGTGAGCAGATGGAGGGAGCACTTTAAGGAATTGTTGAACATAGAGAATGAAAGTAATGCAAGTATAAGTGGCTGGGGAATGGCTGGGAGAAGGAAGGAGGTGAGAAGAGAGGAAGAAATCAGTAGGATGAAAGTTGTGGAAGCAATGAAGAAAGTTAAAATGGGAAAAACCCCAGGAATTGATGGAGTGTGTGGTGAAATGCTGAAGCGTGGGGAAGAGATAGTAGTAGAATGAATCCAGAAGATGTGCAGATTGGCCTGGGAGCAAGATAGAGTCCCGTGGGATTGGAAGTAAGGTATAATTATTCTCTTGTTAAAAGGAAAAAGGGAAAAAGAAGTGTGTGGTAATCATAGGGTCATTTGTCTTCTTAGTGTAATTGGGAAAGTATATGGTCGGATACTTACTGACAGAGTTAGGGAAATAACAGAGGAAATAGCTGGAGAAGAACAGGGAGGTTTTAGGAAAGGAAGAGGGTGTGTAGATCAGATATTCATTCTTAGATCTTTAGCGGAAAAGTTTGTAGAGAAGAGAAAGAAGTTGTATGCTGCCTTCATGGATTTGGAGAAAGCATATGACAGGGTGGATAGACAAAGATTGCGGAAAGTATTAAGAATATATGGAACAAATGGGAAGTTGCTGAAGGCCGTGAAGAGTATGCATGAGGGTTCTAAGGCTGCAGGTTGGATTGAAACAAGGATGTGTCATGTCTCCATGGCTGTTGAATATGTGTATGGATGGGGTACTAAAACAGAAACAAGGTAGGGCAGTGGATGTTGGAGCGACCCTAGTGAGAGAGGGCAATGTTTGGAAACTACCTGTATTGTTGTTTGCAGATAAAACTGTGTTGTTAAGTGAAGACGAAGGGGAGCTGCAAGGCTTGGTGAATAAGTTTGGGAGAGTGTGTCTGAAACGGAATCTAAAGTTGAATGTAGGGAAGAGTAAAGTTATGGTCTTCGAGAGAGGTGAAGTCAGTGAGTGTACAGTAAGGTTGGATAAGGAGGAAATGGAAAATGTGAGTATGTTAATTACTTTGGTAGTGTGATGAGTAAGGATGGAAGTCTAGAGGGTGAAGTGCTTGAAAGGGTACAACATGGAAGAAAGGTTGCAGGTTCCTTGAAAGCAGTGATAAGAAACAGGGAACTGTGCATGGAAGTGAAAAAGTTACATGACAGTATTGTGATATCAACTCTAATGTGTGGAAGTGAAGCTTGGACCTTGCTGGAGGAACAGAAGTCAAGTGTGAGAGCAGTGGAAATGAGTTATTTGAGAGGAGCCTGTGGAGTCACAAGGAGAAACAGACTGACAAATGAGGAAGTGAAGGAGCATTGTGATGTTGATGTGGATATGAAAGAAACACACTGAGGTGGTTTGGACATGTGGAGAGGATGGAGAGCGAGAGACTGACGAGGAGAGTGTATGTGAGGTGGAGGGGGGGGGGGAAGGAGTGAGAGGCCAAGAATGAGATGGAGGGATGGAGTGGAGAGGTATATGAGAGAAGGGTGTGTGAGCTGGGAGCAGGGCAGTGAAAAGGCGGGGAACGGGGAGACATGGAGGAGATTTGTTTGTGGGCACTCATTACGGGATTAACCCCTTAACCTCTGGGCGTCACTTTCGTGATGCTCAGGTGCAATGGATCATGCTGTGGGGTGTCACTTTTGCGATTCTGTTATTTTGAATTCGCCCAGGCTTTCAAGTGGTTGCTTGTATCATCTGTCAGTACTGCCAGTGTCCAACAATAGTCAGTGCTGCTAATGTCATCTGTACTCCCATGCATTGTTGACAATTTAACCATTTCTCCCTGTTCTTTACTCCCCTCCCTACCTCCCCTCCATTACCCTCTCCTCCTGTCTTCCTCAGCTGTGCCGCGCTATGGAAATCTTGCCCAGATTTTTCCACTCATTTTATCCATTGAAATGAGCCTATGCCCTATTCTTATACAAAATAATATATATAATAATGAAAAAAAGTAAGTGATAGTGCCATACACCTGGAATTGGGTAATTATTGCTTGGCAACACCCCACGTGCACTCGTTCGGAAATTTTCCCTGTTTATTTTCCCCTGAAATATGCCATATGACCTGTTCTCATAATAATAATATATATAAGAAAGGAAGGGAGAAGCCTAAGTGATATTTACATTCACCTGGAACTATCTAATTTATTATGTATTGTCTAGATTTCCTGCCAGTTATTTCACAGCAAATAAATTAGCAGCTGTCACCACTCTGACGTTGTCAACCCTTGGCGGCCCCATATCCGCCTCGTCATTCAGTTCAGTGTTGTCTCTTGAGGTGAAACCATGTCACATTCATGTCCCTCCATTTCCGCCGCCTCTAGAGGGCCATGTGACCTCTACCCCTACTAAACCTCGTGTGGGAAAGGGTAAAGGACTAAGTGACTCTGCTGTGGAACGTGAACTGGCTAGTTTATCCATGATAATGATGGACAGTGACTACAATCTTGTTGGTAAATCGTGTGATGAACCAGTGGGGGAAATGGTGATAAACTCCCAGTACAAGTGCTTCAGTGTCCCAAGTTCATCCTGTCTCCAAGGGAAAGGAGCCCTTAGTTACTGGAAGTAAGAGTGTATAACATTGTGTAAATAAAATAGAAATGTAAATAATGTAAATAAAATAGAAAATGTAAATAGAAATGTAAATAATGTAAATAAAATAGAAAATAGAAATGTAAATAATTACAAATATAAGAATATGAGTACAAATACTTAGTAATGACAGTGAAAGTGAAAGCTTTTCTTTCTACACTAGTTTACTGAATGAAAAAGTGAATGCCTGGAGTGAAAATAAACTACTATTACAGAAGGAAACTTATGGTTAAATACTGTATATATATATATATATATATATATATATATATATATATATATATATATATATATATATATATATATATAAATAAGTGTAATAAAGTACTAGGAATATAAAGTGTGAGTGTGTTTATGAATAATAAATGACAGAATACCAGTGGGGAACGAGCACAGGTGGGAAGCTGGTAGGTACGCGCTCGTAATTTATGTTGCTTTCACAGTTATTTTTTTTTGGAGTATGGATTCCAAACTACTTGAAAATCATAGAATAATGTTTCTAGATATAATATCAGGCTGTGGTAATCATATTAGTGGGTGTCGGGAAGTGTTAAGTGGACCCAACTTCAGTAGTCTCCACAAGTCCTATGGTAGTCGACGGAGGCTCAACAAACATTCCAGGAGAAAGCTGAAGGTATGTGCCATAGGCAAGTTTAATTATAATATTGTAGGGCTAATAACTGATTTTTGGCAAATATTTTTAAAAAGTCAGTCGAAGCGTGAATCTCCCCACGTGAGGTGAACGGAACACCTCCGACATGCCCGCGCTTAGGGGGTTAAGATGTCTGGCAATATATATCTATATATCTATATCTATATATATATATATATATATATATATATATATATATATATATATATATATATATAGATGTAGATGTATATATATATATATATATATATATATATATATATATATATATATATATATATATTTAGATAGGTAGGTAGAATAATTGAGAGACAGACAGACAGACAGACAGACTTTCCATAGCATTACACTGAACATAATATCTCATCATGGAAAAATAAATGTACCTCTGGATTGTCTGTGAACAATGGACATGATAGTGACTCACCAGGCAGGAGGGCGAGGGTGTGTTTGGCTGCCTGAAGATTGATATCAGTGACCACCAGTCGGGCGCCCTCCCTGGCCAGCACCTGACAGCATGCACGCCCAATGCCACCCCCGCCACCTGAAGTGACAGGCAGTAATTCAATTCACAGTAAACTTTTCTCTTAAAATTTACAGCATTATCTTTAGTAAATCCTCTGCTATCTAACTTAAAAGTTTTCTCAATCACTCAGTACCCACTGTTTCCTTCACTCTCTCTCTCTTTATAATACTCACAGGCAGTCAGTGTTCAGTGCACTCCGTTTACTGCACAGTACTGTCAGTACTAGTAGTAGTAGTTGTTCCCTAGGCAGTCTGGCTAGACAACCCTGAATCCTTAAGGAAAGCCAAGGCAGAGACCGGGCTTTCCCACAGAGCTCTCAAGGAGTGTACGTTGTGTTGTTGGCGCGGGTGATTGTGTGCAATGCAGTGTTCCATAATGTGCTTAATAGTATGAGATGCTGTGTTGCAACCTGGACAGGCATAAGCGACGGAGTCGTCCAATATCTTCTGATAACTCAAGAGGGCTGCATGATGCCCACATCTCAGCCTGGCCAGGTGGAATTGGTCCTCACGAGGGAGATAGGATTCAGAAGGGTGGATATCAGGAGGCCGTGCATGCAGCACTGTGTTATCTTTGAGTGACTGAATGGAGCGGCGAATGGTTTGAGTATGGATATGCTTCTGGAAGCTGCGCTGAGGTGGGCGACGGGGGAGAGATGACAGTATTTGTGTATGACATCGTGTGCTGGGTGTTGTTTTGATGTTCCTTGGTGTGTGTGGATGTGCTGCCATGTAGTGTAGTGGATTGTGTGGGTTTGTGGGGCTGTGGCAATAATTTGTGTGCCTCTCATGTCTAGATGTTCCTTAACTCTGAGGACTTTGGTTTCTTGGTGTAGGTGGTCTGTATCGGTAGATGTAGTTGTTGTGTAGCCTGTGATTATTTTTAGGGCCTTTTTCTGTATGGTCGGTAGGGTGTTGTAATGTGTTTTAGTGTGGTTACAGGCACAAGCAGGGCTTGCATAATTCTTCACTGAATAGATATATTGTTTGTATACTGTGGTGGTGGTTTCTTTGTTGTGTCCGAATATTGTCTGGGCAAGTGAAGGGAGTCGGGTCTTGGTGTTAATTTATTTTTAATGTTTGTGATGTGTTGTTTAAACGACTGTCAGTCAGGACTCAGGGCTCCTTCGTGAGTAGTATAGTTTTCATTTTGATACTACAGTTTTTATGTGCAATGGCGGGCAGTAAAATTATATATACATATATATATATATATATATATATATATATATATATATATATATATATATATATATATATATATATATATATATATATTGGGCGCAGAGTTATCAAACTATTACACAGTTCTCCGAGAAGACTGTTGAGTTCCAACAATGGCATCACTGGGTTTCGAATGTCATTGCACACAGTTCCAGTGTTAATCATAATGAAGTGAATCGATATTTATTTCTGCAACTGTACAAGCATCCATATATCACTACTCTTGAATCAAGCTTCATGAGACCACCTGATACTGCAGGACCAGACACTCGAAGAACACAATTTAATCCATTGAGTCCGGGCGTTCATTCAGTTTCTTGCTACAGTCATACGAATTTATTCAAATTAGGAGAGTCCTTTTGTATCAAGGAATTAATCAGTGCTGTATCAAACTTTTCCAATTCGTCTAAGCTGAATGATATCGCCTGGAGGTAGCACATACAAAATTATCAGGACTTCATCCGACTGAAGGGATAAGTGATGACATAAAACCGGTGAGCATTTCTGCAATCTGATGACAACAGGGAGCCTAACAGAAAGACGATGTGGTCTTGAGGAATCTTAGTGACCAGCATAATTGTACACTACTACACACTGCTTGGTTGCCATACAGTCAACAAAGGTGGTGTCGTCTCGACAATCTATTCATGTACCCTGAGAATTATCGCCATATTCTGTGACGTGGCAGGTTTCGGTGCACATCTTCCATAGCCAATTATTTTTCATTATGATCATTTATTTTCCTGTGTGTTAATTATAACGATTTATATCAGCAAATATCAGTATCAAGCAAGAGGATACCAATATCTAATGAGCCGACTGAATTGCTAAGGAAGTCGCGCTATGCATTCTCCCCAGCCACTTCGAATATGATATTTGTATACCAGTCAAGTTGGTGGTGGCGACCGTCATTCGTTCATTTGCTGTAGTGCTGTCTACTTCTTCCTTCACCTTTATCATTCTTTTTCTGAATCTGCTTTCCTCTTTTCCTACTTTTCCCATTCTTCCATTTAACATTTTATTATTCTTCATTTCACCTCAGATGGCTCTTCATTGACTGACAACCCTAATGGTTTCCTGTAATCCAGGAAACCATTTACAGTGCTGTGGGGCCTACTATTGTGCCACTATTAACTTGGTGGAAAGTCCCAATCTTTTTTTCCTATGCAAGGAAGAAGGAACCAAAGGCCAGGGGACCGCAAACCATTCCCTCCAAGAAGAAACGAAAACAATACAACAGAGAGGCAATTTCAAGATCCGTTCATTTCGAGATGCAAGGACACACTGCGTTTGAAAGGCTGGCAATTATAGGAAGTAGGAAATACAGACAGAGAGAGAGAGTTCCAGAACTGACCTGTTGCATAAATGAAGGACTAGGAGTAACGGTTAACTCTTGCATTTCAGACTTGGACAGAAAAGAGATGAGAGTTTGTTGCAGATGGATGTTATGCACAAACTCAAGTGGTGGAGGGATCCAAGCAAATAGTTCAGACAAGTGACCTGTGGCGGGGGGTACACAATCTGGCCGCACTATGGGGTGGTACTACTATTCTGCGGCCAGGTTGTGTTAGGAAAAATACTGCCACCGTATTCCCTGCGTGCCGTAAAAGGCGATTAAAACGGGACTAGGGCCCCCCTCCTCTGTTTTTTAGTTCCTAAAAAGAGAAAGGCCAGAGAAAGGGATGGGGGATTGAGTTATCCCCGTACCCTGAAGAATGGGTCTATGAACGTGCGTGGATGTAGTACGATTGAGGCTAAAAGGGAGGAGATTGGAAGAATGTTTGTGAGAAGAAAGTTGGATGTGTTAGCTTTGAGTGAAACGAAGATGAAAGGGAAGGGTGAGTCTTTGTTTGGAAGTGTGAATGGAAGATTGTCAGGTGTTGACAGAGGAAGGGCAAGAGAAGGCGTGGCCTTGGTAGTGAGTCCGGAAGTACAGCAATGTGTGACTGAATGGAAGGAGGTGTCATTGAGACTGATATGGGTGAAAGCGAAATTTGAACGTGAGTTGTGGGTGTTTGTGAGCGCATATGGGCCTTGTAGTGAAAGGAAGAAGAATAGGAGTCTCTCTGGAATGATGTTGATGAGTGTCTGCATAGTTTTGGAACGAATGTGAATGTGGTAATGATGGGAGATCTGAATGCTAGAGTGGGAAATGTAGTAATTCCAGGTGTACCTGGTATGCATGGTGTGCCTGGAAGAAATGAAAATGAGGAACGAATGATAGGGATGTGTGTTGAGCGTGAGATGGTGATTGGAAATACGTTGTTCGAGAAGAAAGATATTCATAAGTATACATGGGTGAGACAGGAGGGTGGAATGGTTGTGGATAAAGCATTAATGGACTATGTAGTTGTCTCTAGGAATGTAATAGGAAGATTGTTGGATGTGAGAGTTCTGAGAGGGGAGGGTGGAGGTATGTCTGACCACTACCTGGTGGAGGGAATGTTAAGAGTAGGTAAGAGATGGGTGAGAGCTAGGAGGGTTAGGTGCGGCAGGGAGGTTTTGAAAGTGAGTGAGTTGGATAAAAGAGAAAAAATGATAGAGTATCAGAAGAAATTGAAAGATGAGTGGAATACAGTAAAAGATCAGGAAAATGGCAGTGTGGAGGAGGAATGGCAGTTATTTAAGAGTGCTGTGGTGGGCCATGCAGAAGAGGTGTGTGGTGCGAGACGTGTGGGTGGTCGTGTAAGAAAAGAAAGTGAATGGTGGTGCGAGGAAGTAAGTATGGCTGTGGCTGAGAAGAGACGTGCATATGAAGTGTGGCTGAAGAGGAAGGATGAGGTGTCATATGAGAGGTATAAGGAAAAGAGGAACAGAGCGAGAAGGGCTGTGCGTGGTGCTAAACTGGCAGCAGATGAGAGGTGGGCTAGGCGGTTGACTGAGAATTTTCAACAGAATAAGAAAATGTTTTGGAAGGAGGTGAAAAGGGTGCGTAAGGGAGAGTCTGGGAAGGAAGAGCGAGTAAAAGCAAAGGATGGAAGGATGTTAATTGAGATGGATGCAGTAAGGAAGAGATGGGTAGTGTATTTTGAAAGACTGTTAAATGTAGAGGAGGAAAGGGTGGCTGAGATTGTGGCGGATGGAAGAGTGCAAGGAATAAATGTGTTGGGAGTGTTGAATGATTCTTTGATCACGAAGGAGGAAGTGGAGAAGACAGTAAAGGAGATGAAAACAGGGAAAGCTGCAGGTATGGATGGGTGTGCCGTGGAATGCCTGAAGGGTGGTGGAGTGACTATTGTTGACTGGTTAGTAAGATTGTTGAATGTGTGCTTTGTGAAAAGTATGGTGCCAATTGACTGGGCAAGTGCTTGTGTGGTCCCATTGTATAAAGGCAAGGGTGATAAGTATGAATGTACTAGCTTTAGGGGTATAAGTCTGTTGAGTGTTGTAGGTAAGGTGTATGGTAGAGTGTTAATTATGAGAGTTAGAGAGGGTGCAGAGGGAGTGATTGGTGAGGAGCAGTGTGGCTTTAGGAGAGGGAGGGGATGCGTGGATCAGGTGTTCGCTGTGAGACAAGTGTGTGAAAAGTATTCAGCAAAAGACAAGGCTATGTTTTGGGCATTCATGGATTTAGAGAGAGCGTATGATAGAATTGATAGGGAGGCTTTGTGGACTGTTTTAAGATTGTATGGACTTGATGGTAGGTTACTAAAAGGGGTGAAAAGTTTTTATGTAAATAGTAGAGCGTGTGTAAGAGTGGGAAATGCTGTGAGTGATTGGTTTCCCCTGTGAGTGGGGCTGTGACAGGGATGTGTGATGTCGCCTTGGTTGTTTAATATTTATATGGATGGTGTTGTAAAAGAGGTGAATGCAAGGTGGAGGTCTGAGTATGGTGAATGTTGATGGTGGAGAGTGGAATCTGAAGCAGGTGCTGTTTGCAGATGATACTGCACTGGTGGCTGATTCAGAGGAGAGATTGAGACAGTTGGCAGAGGAGTTTGGGAGGGTGTGTGAAATGAGGAAAATGAAAGTAAATGAGAATAAGAGTAATATGATGAAGTGCACGAGGTTGGTAGATGGTAGGGGGATGAATATAGTTTTGAATGGTGAGTTGCTTGAGGAGGTAGAGTGTTTTAAATATCTTGGGTTACATGTTGCTGTGGATGGAAGAATAGATGCAGAAGTGAAGTTTAGAATGAATGAAATAGGTAAGGTGCTGGAAGGAATGAAAAAAGTGTTTAGATGTCGTTCGCTTGGAATGTAAGTAAAGAGAAAGCTGTATGAGGGTGTTGCGGTACCAACTGTGTTATATGGGGCTGAAACATTGAATATGGGTGTAGCAGCGAAGAAAAGTTTGAATGTAATGGAGATGAGGTGTCCGAGGAGTATGTGTGGAATGACGCATATGGATCAAGTGCGAAATGATGAAGTGTGAAGAACTGAAGTTGTTCGGGAGATGGCTGGTAGAGTTTAGCAGAGGGTGTTGCGATGGTTTGGGCATATGGAGAGAATGGATAATGAGCGATCGGTAAAAAAGATAACTATATCTGATGTAAGAGGTGTAAGTCTGAGAGGGAGACCACGAATAGGATGGATGGACAATGTGAAGAGAGCGCTGGATGCAAGAGGGATGTCTGTTGAGCAAGGAAGAGTGGTTGTGCGTGACAAACATAAATGGAGAGAAACTGTGAATGAATAAATGACGCAGCCCTGAGGGGATATTCTCCCGCATTTGGTCTGATCAGCTAGTCATGTCAGAGTCAGTTAAGGAGATGGGTCTATTATGATGTGGCAGGAGTAAACCAGCTCTGCAGTCGGGCCCGGCTGCGGATGTCACTGATTGACCTTTGTGCGGTGTGGCGCAGTGAGGATCTGTCCCTTCTCCCCTTTGGGGCTAAGATGCGAATGAATGTGTTTGAATGGATGAGTAAATGGGGAGTGTATCGTCCTGTCCCGGCTACCTCCTTTTCCTTGGGGGAAGCAGCCTACAGTAGGTATATAGATAGATAGATAGATAGATAGATAGAAAAAGAGGTATAGATGCAACAGTGTGACAACGTGACACTGGTTGAAGGGAGCCAGTAAGAGGAGGAGAGTTAATGAGATGAAAAGCCTTTGTCTCCACCTTGTTGAGGAGAGCTGTATGTGGGAAGCCTCCACACACGTGAGAATTGTAGTCTACACAAGGGCGGATAAAACCCGTGTATTAAGTCAACAATTGTGCAGATGTAAAGAAGACATGGAGACGGCTTAGCACCCCAATCTCTTGGATGCAGATTTTACAAGATGCAATATGATCTTCCCAAGTTAAATCTCGAGAGAATGAAACCCCAAGTGTGTTCAAAGACGATGCAGGATTGAGCTGGATATTATTAAACAATAGTGGGTACTCCTGCAGAAGATTTTTTCATGTTGATAGGTGTGAGAACTGAGTTTCTGATGCATTAAAAACAAGTTTATTTTTACCCTAATCAGAGATGTAAGCCAAGTCAGCCATAAGGTGTGCCATAGTCTTATCCCTTGTTTGTTGAAGTAACTGCTGAAATGGACAGTGCGGGAAGCGAATGGAGAGGTGAAGGGTGGAATAAACGTCATAAGAGTGGATAGGGTTAGATGTGTAGTTTAGGTCATTGATGAATAAAAGTAAGAGAGCTGGTGATAGGACACAGCCCACAGGAACACCACTCTTGATAGGTCTGCGAGATGAACGGTGTCCATCAACAACAGCAGCTATAGAACGACCAGAAAGGAAGCTATAGAAGAAGGTACTGATAGAACGATAGAAACCGTATGAGGACAATTTGGAAATTAAAGATTTATGCCAGGCTCGACCAAAAGCCTTTGAAATGCCAAGTGCAATGGCAAAGCTTTTGCCAAAGTCCCAAAGGGTGGATGATCAGGATCCTAAAAAACAGATGGGAAGATCGCCAGTAGAACGTCTCTGACGTAACACATGCTGACGATTAGAGAAGGTTGTGATAGGGAAGATGCTTAAAAATATTTTTCTTAAGAAATGACTTAACAACTTTTGAGATACAGGATATCAAAGCAATCGGGAGATAGCTCGAGGGTTGGGAATGGTCGCCCTTCTTTGGAACAGGCTGAATGAAAGCAAACTCCCAGTATGAAGGAAAGGTACAATTTGAAAGACAAAGGCGGAAGAGTTTACTTACGCAGGGTGTAAGCACAGAAGCACAGTTCCTGAGAACAACAGAAGGGACCCCCTCAGGCCCTTATGTCTTATTAGAACTGAGGCCAGTGATGGCAGAAAATACTTCAGTTGAAGAAATGTCAATGTCAGCTTTGAAAAGCTGCCATCCAGGAATCAAAACTTTACATTCTTCCCTGTGCCTTGCTGTGGCCGGTCAATTACCTGTCCGTGGCTGATGGGTCTGTTCGGGCAGAGAGACTGGAGTTACTCTAGAACAACAACAACACACGGGCCGGGAAAGTGTGGGAAGGAGAGGTGGGAGAAGGTAATGCTGGAAAGGGTTGGTAATAAGACCAGGGTGGAGGTGGTGTGATTTTGTGTGAGTCCTCCGTAGTATTATTATGGCCAACAACAAAACCTGGTACACGGCCATCCATTTTCCCATTCACCCACAAAATGAACCATCCACCCTGTCTACTACCCACCAACCCACCTCATCCATTCGCCCAATCCTCCCTCCTTGCCCACAACAGCCACTCTCTTGTCTACCCACAAACCTACCCCACCTACCAGCCCACCAACCAATACACTCGCTCATCCAAGGTTCACCAATAGAATAACTTGTAAGTTAACACACACACACACACACACACGAAGAAAGAACAGAGGAGGAGAAGAGTAATTTTTTTTACAAAGTAACTGGACTGCAGGTACAAAAGTGGTACATACCCGACATCGAATAGAAAGAAGGAAGGTAGTAGACTCAAGTTATGGCAAGTAGGTAAACAATATGATTAAGTAGGTGTACTCAAATGTAGATGGAATGGCGTCTAAATTATCAGAGATGGAAGACTATACCAAAGAAAGGGAACCACTTATTATTTGCCTAACTCAAACAAAATTAACCCGAAAGATATCAAGCGATACCCTAAACTTAGATGAATACACTATACGGAGGAGAGACAGAAATTTACGAAAAGGAGGAGGAATTATAATCTTAACAAAGAAAAATCTACTAGTCAAAGATATACAAATAGATATACCCTCACAAGTAGAACTGATTGCATTGGAGATTAACACATCTGACGGGAAATTAACTGTGGCAAATTTATTCATGCCACCCAATACAAACACTTGGGAAAAAGGCAAATATGAAGAGCTGGCAGAAAGAACAATTCAGAGTTTAAGAACATTACTACATAGAATAGAAGAGAAATCTGAAAGAATTATATTAAATGAAGATTTCAATACAAATATAAATTGGACTACTCTACATGTAAGAAGCCATGAAAGCTGTTGGGATCAAAAGCTCCTGGATCTTGTGAAGAAGTTTTTCCTAACACAACATGTAAAGGAAAACACCAGAAAAAGAGGATTTGATGATCCATCAGTACTAGATATATTTACTATTCAAGAAAATGATATTGACAATATAATGTATCACCTTCTGTTCAGCAAAAGCGACCTTGCAGTATTAAATTGCAACTTCAGGATTGCATATGACATAGTTACAAGTAATGAGAGTCATAAAAAGAGTCTAAACTACAAAAAGGGACACTATCATGACCTGAAGAAGTACTTCTTAGAAATAGATTGGGAAAAGGACCATGGTGAACAATATTTAAATATTGTATATAGAATATTCTGTGATTTTTATGAAATAGAGGTCCAGAATTACATCCCTCAACACAAAGAAACAGAAATGAAAATAAAGAAATGGCTTAATACAGAATGTAAAAAATCTGAAGAAAAAAGAGACTTGCTGTAGAATAGATACAGAAGACACAATAGTGAGAGGATATATAACAACTATTAACAGGCAAGAAACGATTATATAAAGATAAGGAAGGAGACTCAAAGACAGTTTGAGGAAGACATTATAAATAAAAGTAGTGATCAACCTAAGCTATTTTACAGCTACATCCGAAGTAAAACCTAAGTTAAAGATAAAATACAGTCCATTATGGATGAGGGGATTATCTATTCACAAGAGAAAGATATTTGTGAAGCACTAAATAAAAATTTCCAATCAGTTTTTACAAAAGGAATTAATTTTAAGAGATGATATGGAACATGCATGCCCACACATATTACCAGATATACATATATCAGAAAATGAAACACAGGAAGAGTCAAGTAAATTAGACAAAGGTGAAGCATATGGTCCTGATGAAATTTCAGGTTGGGTGCTGCATGAATGTGCAAAAGAGTTAAGTAGACCATTGTATTTAATATCCAAGGAATCCTTAGGTCAATGTAAACTACCTGATATTTGGAAGAAACCAAACATTGCTCCCCTATTCAAGAAAAGGAATAGACAGAATCCACTCATCTACCGACCAGTATCACTGAGCAGTGTAGTAAGATACTAGGAAAGCTGACAAAAAAAGTTTGGGTAACTCATATAGAACACAGTATGATAATAGAATGGCAGTTCGGTTTTAGAAAGGGAAAACCATGTGTTACTAATCTATTATGCTACTATGACAGAATTACAGAAACATTACAGAAAAGAGAAGGATGGGTGGACAGTTGTTAAGACTCATTATTATAATTACAAATCAGAATAGATAGATAGATAAATAGATAGATAGACAGCTCTATGCGAGCCTGGGAATGGGAAATGATCTTGCAAATTACACTGAGGAAAGCTGACGACAGATTACGAAGTGGCCAGTAAGGAGATGATGCAGTTAGCTGTCAGCAATCCACCGGTGAACAAAGCCTTAGTGACCATACACACACATACACACATACTCACACACAGGCTTCTAGAACTTTCCACTCACAAGGAACACACGTGATACGTCTCCTGTTTCACCAGAATTTAGGAAAGAGAGGGCAGAAAGAAGCTAGCCATAGAACAGACAGGTTGCAGGGAGAAGGGCTTAGCAACTTGAGAGAGAGACAGAGAGAGCGAGACAGAGAGATAGCTAGCGGGACTCTACTTGATCTCCGCTCTGTGTGAGAGACTTTGTTAATATTTCCAAGACAAATAAAAATAGTCCCATACTATTCTTTACCTCTCCTGTCACTACATGACAAATGGGAAAGAAGATTATCTACTTACAAAGCTACTCAAATATAACAACCGCTCGCCCACAAGTCTAATATATATAAATTCTCTACAAGCAACTACAAAGTCCATATTCACAACTCATCTTACTCGTCTTCACTCAAGTTACTCATCGCTACTCATTTACTCACAACAGCTACCAGTGTGGGAAGTCGACGTCAACATGCGTGCTTGCTGAAAAGACGCCACGTCAGTCAACTCACCACCTGCACCATCACTAACACCATTCCCACCACGGTAAAAATTAGTGAGTTCCATAGTTACTTCATTTATACAATACACAGTGATAGACAATATGCTTCTGCACAAACATATAAAACGTGCTATATAGTTACAGCTTAAATACACATACTTACTTCAGTTATCTGCATAACTCAAACACTAAATAATCACCAACAATAAATATTCTACACTGTATATATATTCATTCATTTATTATAACATTTATTTACTACCAACGAGTGTTACCATTTATACCTACACAAAATACGTGTTTCATACATACAGCTATACATTGTTATATCTACAAAGTGATAAAGAAAATATAGGCTACCATCACAGTTACTCAGTGAGCGATTAAAATAACTGTATTAAACATTTATTAATTAAAGCTACCTAGTGGAAACATATAAATTAAGTTACAAGGTAAACTAGAGAAAAAAGAAATGGCCAACACAAATGACGTTAGCAAGAGTGAACATCTTCAACACAATCGTGAAGACAATGATTTCCACACAGTGCTGACACGCATATTACCCACGATAGGTACAAGTGAACAACAAGTCAGTGTATATGGTTAATACTGTATATAGTGTATATATTTTTTTTAATATAAAACAACAAAATATGGGACTATATAATATCATTTTCAGTAATACCTGTGCAACATAAACTAAACTTTAAAAAAGTATCCCAAGGAAATTAGCCAGTAATTATGCAACCATAAACAACATAGAAAAAGCGTACACAAGCGAAGAAAAACAAACTATAGAAAATCAATACATACAAAAAAGAAAGAAAGAAAGAAAAGGTAAGAAAGAAAAAAGAGAGAAATAGAGTAAGATCACATAACAAACAAATGAAAATAAGTGTAAGTGTTACTACATATGCCAATATACCACATAAACTACAAACAAAAGAGCAAATTGTTGTCTCCACGAGCCAGCGGCATGTCACATCATCACTATCATCAACCGCAGCATGACCGGATTCATATGTCAGGACTGCAATTATTACAATTATGTAACGACAAACGATTGCATTATGTTACACTTGCTACAATTATGTAACTACAAACAATATGTACCATTTACGTAACAGTTGCATTAACAAGATGTAACTTTTATGTAACTTTAACTACAATTATGTAACTACAAACGATATGTAACAATTATGTAATGACAAACGATTACATTATGTTACACTTGCTACAATTATGTAACTACAAACAATATGTACCAATTTATGTAACAGTTGCATTAACAAGATGTAACTTTTATGTAACTTTAACTACAATTATGTAACTACAAACGATATGTAACAATTATGTAACGACAAACGATTGCATTATGTTACACTTTGCCAATTAACAGTTGCATTAACAAGATGTAACTTTTATGTAACTTTATCTACAATTATGTAACTACAAACGATATGTAACAATTATGTAACGACAAACGATTGCATTATGTTACACTTTACCAATTAACAGTTGCATTAACAAGATGTAACTTTTATGCAACTTTAACTACAATTATGTAACTACAAACAATATGTACCATTTATGTAACAGTTGCATTAACAAGATGTAACTTTTATGTAACTTTAACTACAATTATAAGGCCAAGACACTTATGTAACAGTTGCATTAACAAAATGTAACTACAATTATAAGGCAAACACAGTTATGCATTTCACTATAATAACCCAAGTACATAGTATTACAGTTAAATAATTTACTTTAATGCATTTATTCAAATATGTATACAACTTGTTTAAAATGTAATATTACTGAATAATCACTATTTACTATAAATATTACATGCATACAATATTCATACAATTATGTTACTTTTACGATATTATGCATTTCACTTAATTAGCTTATAAGTTCATTATAATGTGTATATAATATGTATTAATATGTTCGCTGGTTCGTCGTAGAAGTTGCAAGATTGTTTGTATCAATATATTCTTAAACTACTTGCAAGGCGTCCTGTGACTTCTTCACCTCTGCATCAGCATGATGATCGGGGAGACGGAGGGGGCTGGTTGGAGAGAATATTGTCAGGAGCTGGTCGAGTTGTTGGTTGTCAGAGGTATTTTTTTGTTTTTAATCTTGATATTTTGTAGGAATTCACTGTTGATTCGTAGACGAGGTTCGTATACGTTCGCTGCTACCAAATGTCATAAAGACTTTGTAACTCCTTTGTGGTTACTTGTAGTTGAGTTATATATATATTAGACTTGTGGGCGAGCGGTTGTTATATTTGAGTAGCTTTATAAGTAGATAATCTTCTTTCCCATTTGTCATGTAGTGACAGGAGAGGTAAAGAATAGTATGGGACTATTTTTATTTGTCTTGGAAATATTAACAAAGTCTCTCACACAGAGCGGAGATAAAGTAGAGTCCCGCTAGCTATCTCTCTGTCTCGCTCTCTCTGTCTCTCTCAAGTTGCTAAGCCCTTCTCCCTGCAACCTGTCTGTTCTATGGCTAGCTTCTTTCTGCCCTCTCTTTCCTAAATTCTGGTGAAACAGGAGACGTATCACGTGTGTTCCTTGTGAGTGGAAAGTTCTAGAAGCCTGTGTGTGAGTATGTGTGTATGTGTGTGTATGGTCACTAAGGCTTTGTTCACCGGTGGATTGCTGACAACTAACTGCATCATCTAACTGGCCACTTCGTAATCTGTCGTCAGCTTTCCTCAGTGTAATTTGCAAGATCATTTCCCATTCCCAGGCTCGCATAGAGCTGTCTATCTATCTATTTATCTATCTATTATGATTTCTAATTATAATATGAATAAGTGATGACGCAGCCCTGAGGGGATATTCTCCCGCATTTGGTCTGATCAGCTAGTCAGGTCAGGTGTGGGTAAGGGGATGGGTCTGTTATGATGTGGCAGGGGTAAACCAGTTCTGCTGTCAGGCCCTGCTGCGGATGTCACTGATTGCATTGCGCAGTCGACCCTTGTGCGGTGTGGTGCGGTGAGGATCTGTCCGTTCTCCCCTTTGGGGCTAAGATGCGAATGAATGTCTTTGAATGAATGAGTAAATGGAGAGTGAGTCGTCCTGTCTCGGCTACCTCCCTTTCCTTGGCAACCTGTACTGTTGGATGGAGGATTTTATCAGAAAAAGCGAAATGAGAACAGTACTAAGGGGATGTTACTCATCGTGGAGGGAAGTGACTAGTGGAGTCCACAGGGCCCAGTGCTGGCACCAGTTATGTTTTTCTTACATATAAATCACATAGTAACACTGGATATTGAAGCTATATAATTATGTTTGCAGATGATACAAAAATATAAAGGAAAATTACTAACACACATTCTTGCAAAGAACTAAAAGAATTTAAAAACCTTCATAAATGGCAAATGGAATTCAGTGTGGACAAGTGTCATGTAATCAAGTTCGTTAAAAGTGAGAAGAGACCAGACTGGGATTATAAGTTAGGAATATCAACCCAACACATATCAGAAAAGATGGACCTTGGAGTGATTATCAATACCAGACTATCTCCGGCTGACCACATCAGTGAGAAGGTACATAACACGTATACACTGCTTGCTTTTATAAGGACAGCATTCACAGTAATAAATGAAGACATGCTGAGAAAGAAAATATCGCATCAGACCAACCCTGGAATATGCATCAGTAGTCTGGAATCCTCATCTCAAAGAACACATAGGTAAGACTGAAAAAGTTCAAAGGGGAGCTACAGGATGTGTTCCAAGCTTAAGAAATCCAAGCTTCGAAGAAACTCTAGAAACATTGAATCTAACCACACTACAGGAGAGAAGGAAAAAAGGAGACATGATTATGCTATGTACATGTATCTGAGGGAAAGAGAAAATAGACATAAATGAATATATAACCTATGGGGATCCATCAGCAAGAGGACACTGCAAAAAACTACATAAAAAGAGGGGCAATAAAGACGTAAAGAAATCCAGTTTCCCAAATAGGACAATTGATCAGTGGAATGCACTACCGAATGAAATAGTATGTGCCAAAACTATTCATAAATATCAGGATATGTATCATAAAAATGGTTTCATACACGGGACAGTACAAGCTTGACTCATTCCTGTGAATATACAATTAGGTAAGAACAATTAGGTGAGCACACACACACACACACACACACACACACACACACACACACACACACACACACACACACACACACACACACAAGTGAGATAGCACCTTTTGTAGTATGGATAATATTTACTGGTAGGACTATTAGCTAAAGACAGTAACCTATTTGACGAATGTTACTCTTTAAATGTAAATGCTGATACTTCTCTGCGAAATGGATGCTAAAGACAGCACAGCACTCTGGGGAACAACCACACTGTACGCTCTGCAATATCCCACACCACGATGCAGTTGCGAGATACCGCAGGGAAATCATTATGGATGCAGTTCCTTTCTCTATGGGTGCTGCAGTGTGGGCGCAGTTGTATTTTTACCGATGCGGTACATGTACGAAATCTGTATAGTATGCTTGAAAATCAGTGTTTAGTCACACCACGGAAAACATAAACAAACGTGTGCTAGTGTTGCATACAACTTCATGTATTCACTCAATCCTTACCTATTCCTCTATTCACTGGCAGTCACCATGTGGCCTCGCCACATCTGTAAATGCTTTTGGGATTTCCTCCCCAGATGCAGGCCGGGTTAACTACCCATTTGATAATTGTTGAAAATGGTTAAACTCGCCAGCTAGGAGGGGCTAGCCGCACGTTAGATCCTTACAAAATAAATAATAATAATAATAAATCGGATTAAACTTACCGGCTAACTCTGGTGACCAGACATACCTCTGAGTAATTAAGCTCAATATAAGCACAGATGCCTTCATTAGCTCAGCTCACTTCACAGTCAGTCACTTACATGTTCACTGGTACCCTTCCATCTCACAACAGGGCCTTCTACAATAATGCTTGTTGTAACTTATCAGTGATACTGAAATTACAGTTCCTGAACTGTTTATGTTGTCCTGCAAGTTAGAATCAGTAGAGTTACGTTTGTGGAAGGCCAAGGTGAGTGATGGTCTAGATAATTTTCACATATAGATATTGTGGAAAAGAGTTTTGTCATCGTACCTTAACATTCTATGTGTATAAGAACCACAGCATGATAAGTGGAATATCACATAAGATCTGTGGGTCTGCAATGTCGCTCCAAACAAAAAGGTATGAGAGTCCTCTCATCAACAAATAGGCAGCTTGTCCTTGACTCTGTGAGATGCCAAATCCATTACCTTTCCCAGCAGTCTGAGCCTCCCTGAAGATTGGGCAACAATACGCACCATATTTCTCACCCCCTGCTAAATGCATCTGCATGGCCGCTTATGAATACGATGACTTCCCCATTGATGTTGAGGACACATCATAGAATTAGAAGTGTACCAGAAAATTAATGCTCAGACGTGTTCCATGGCATTCTCCAGAACATGAGATCCAATTCCCGACACTCTTTCGGACTTCACGTAATGTTCTGTGTATCATGGCCACCAGCGCACCTAATGCAAGAAATTTAAGTCTACCCAGACACATAGTGTCAGATAAGACAAGCCTCAAGCTATCCTGTGTCGAAGATATTCATGAATCCAAGTTTAAATGCGAAGGATAATGAGAAGTAAGAATGCAAGCAACAAAAGCTATATCAGCATGGGTCATGAACTTCCACAATCGTGTCAAAACTGTTAAATGAAAACCCCCAAAAAAATATTACAGAACCATACTGCAAGAAAATCATTGCAATTCTCTTCTTGTTTAAGTTTGTCCTTTCTGTATCATACAGTAACATAGCATTAAGTATACTGTAAATGCTTGATCTTGATTGCTAGTATGTGGATCCAACAATCTGCACTTCAGTCATATTACTAAAGTGCAAATTGTGGGATTCTGTTCCGTGGGTGTGGTGCGGGTGTTGTTCCACGTGTTCCGGGTGCGGTTCTGGTGTGGTTCCGTTTGTTGGGGGTGCGGTGCGGGTGTGGTTCCATGTGTTGCGAGTGTGGTGAGGGAGCAGACAATGTCTTGCAGGTGCGGTGCAGGTGCGAGACTTAGACAGCTAAAATTATGTGGTTGCGGTGCGCATGCGGCTCTAACATTGTGGTTGTGGTGCAGGTGCGGATTCAAATACTTGAACGGAGCAGAGCTCTGAAAGGCACCGATTGCTTTCACATTGATGTTCTGAAATATTCAGTATTACTCTGAACTTAGAGTTCCCTTAGGTCACTATCGGTTTCGTCATTATAACCGTTTCTGTGATGTTTATATCATATATTTCATCTGTATTGCCAAAACGTTCATTAGTGTAGTCCTCATTACAATGAGAGGTTCACATCATTTGGAGAAATTTATAGGGGTTACTATATTGTTTGAAAAAATTACAAAGTCAACAGTCTTACTGGAGAAGATTCATCATTTTCTTTCTTTCTTTCTTCTTCTTCTTCTTTTTCTTTAAGCTTCCCCTTGCTTGTTTTTTCGACACGTTAGGTAGATGTTCTCATGTGTATTATTAGCTGTACTAGTCATATCCACCATACAGAAATTTTTATCCATCGTGCTATATCCCAGTTCTTTTTTGCTCCACATAAACAGCCTCCCTACATTTACGGCAAGGGTAACCAGCCTTACATATCCCTGAGTGGCATTATGTGAGGAAGAATTCTCAATGACCATTCAGATGGAAACACTTAGAGGCTCCATAAAAAAAACACATTTAACAATAAAAAAATGGTGAGTTTTGTCCACAATATACTGGTAAGAGATGTAATACAAAGCATCTGTCTTACGAAAATACGTCCCTTAAGCAGATGGTCAAAAATATCAGTGATAAACAGTTCGTCAAAGATATCAGTGGTGGTGAAGGGAAGAGGGACAGGAACGTCATCATTATGTGTGTCTATATATATATATATATATATATATATATATATATATATATATATATATATATATATATATATATATATATATATATATATCAGCAGCAGCCGTTGAGGTCCACAGCAGGACCGGCCTATTCCTACCGAAGCAGGGATGATACAGCCAATGTATCTCTACCTAGTGGCTTAAGCTGTCTGGTAGAGACTGTATGTAGGGTAAGAAGTGCTTGTGAGTGTGATTGTAGTGATGTAATGGCTTTGAATGTGTGTGTAGTCTGTGAATCAAGTGTAATCGGCCCGCCTTAAGCCGACTGGGTGCAAGCATACTAGTATGCAACACTGGTTCAACCACAGCACCCCTTGTGTCCGCCAAAGCAGCAAGTGTCTTGGTGAACGCTTCCCAAACGTTTTAATACTCTGGCGGGAGGCGAACCTGAGCTCACCAGCGTGTGAAACGCACACTCTACCACTGTACCACAGAGGCTTCATATATATATATATATATATATATATATATATGGTAGGTGGGGGAGCCCACCATCCACCTGCTTAGTGTAGTGGTTCTATGTTTCTACGGTAGCTCAACAACGAGTGGTAAACCAAATGATTTCCTACGATTCAGGAAAGCATTTACAGTGGTGGCCAGAATCAAGGTCCATTTAGGATGGAGAAATAGAAGAAGGAAAGGACTGGAAGGAGTATTTGTAAGGAGAGTTGAAAGGTTACAAGAGGATGAGAAAAAGGCAGAGTATAAGAGAGAAGTGGAGGAACTATTGGGCAAATATGAATTGGAGCAGATGGGGGACGTGGAAGGTGTGTGCAGGATATTTACAGAAGAAATATGTGCAGCATGTGATGTGGTGTGTGGGATGAAGAGAAGACGGAAGGGTGTGCAAGGAACAGCGTGGTGGAATGAAGAGGTGAGACAGGCTGTGACACAAAAGAAGAAAGCATACAATGAATGGATGAGAAATAGGGGCGTGGAAGAAGTTGAGAGGTGGAAGAGAGACTTGTATGTAGAAAGAAAGAGAGAGGTGAAAAGATTAGTAAGAGAGAGTAAGAAGAGAGCGGATGAGGAATTTGGAGGGAACTTGAGTGTAAAGTGGAGGGACTGTAAGAAAATGTTCTGGCAAGAGGTGAAAAGAGTAAGACAGGGTGGAAGTGAAGTTAGCAGGGGAGTGGAAGATAAAAATGGTAGATTACTAGTGGAGATGGGAGAAAAAGTGAGCTGATGGAGAGAACACTTTAACCCCTACACCGCGGGCATGTTTACGAATGTTTTGTGTGTCCTGCGGGGTTATTTGGGCTCCAACAGACTCTCAAAAAATATTTGCCAAAAATCAGCTATTAGTCCTAGAATATTAAAATTACATAAGCTTATGGCACATACCTTCAGCTTTCTCCTGGAATGTTTGTTGAGCCTTCGTCGTTACCGTAGGACTTGTGGAGACCTCTGAAGGTGGGTAACGAAGTCTCCACTTTACACTTCCCGACAACCCGTAATATGATTACCACAACCAGATATAAACACTATAAACACTACTCTATGATTTTCAAGTAGTTTGGGACCCATACTCCAAAAAAAAAACACTGTGAAAGCAATGGAAATTACCAGCGCGTCTGATCGTCGCACTTGCGCTAGTTCGCTCTTGGTACGCTGTCATTTATTATTCATAAAACCCCTCACACTTTATATTTCTATTACTATATCACACTTATATATATCTGGAGTCTTTCTCCATAAGTTTCCTTCAGTAGTATTAGTTTATTGTCACTGAAGTCATTCAATTTTTCATTCAGTAAAATACGTAGAGAGCCATGGATTCACTTTCACTGTTATAACATAAATTATTTGTACTCATATTTTCATATTACTAATTACTTACATTACTATTTACATTTTCTATTCTATTTTCAATATTTACCCTTCTATTTTACTTACACTATGTTATTCACTGTCACTTTCAGTAAGATAAAACTATAATACACTCTTCAATCATATGTACTGAACATCCATTGCTTTCACTTGCACATTATTTACACATTATTTCCAAATTATTCTCCTTTCACACTTGCACTGTTAGAACTGCTTCTGGCTGTGGTAATCGAAGAAGCAGGTAACACAGAGGGGAACCTGGCACTCAGCGCACTGCCAAGAGGTGCGTTTGTGCTCAGGTGTGTGGCGGGTGGTATGTGCACACACCTGACACCTGCGAATTGCAGCCTTCCTTTTCCCTGTGGCAGGCATAAGCTCAAGTCTGTGCCGATCCATATACGCCCTCTGCTCAAGTCGGTCGGGAAGTGTTACCGGATGGCGCCTTGGAGTTGCTGCTGTCACCCTACCATATCTTTCCAGCAGCTGCTGGACACAAGTCATGGTGAACAACATCACGGAGAAGGACTTGGGTGGCTTGACCTTCATCTTGTACAGGATGAAGGTGTTCAGCATCGTCATATCTGAGATGCAGAAAAACTTTCCTGTACCACCTAGTATTCTTCCTGAGGCAGTCGATCTCACCAATCATCATGTCGGACTTGTCCACCAGCTGCATGTTGATATTGTAGTCCAACACAGCATGAGGTTTCATCACAGGTTCGCCTGTCCTACGGTCGACCTTCCCACTGTCTGTCATCTCCCCCATATGTACGGTGGTGAGCATGTGCACGACCCTCTTGTCATGCCACCGTATTGTCAGCATCTTCTCAGACTTGCGTAGGTGCACATCTCCTCGCTGCGAGGTTCCTGCCTCTGTGAATTTGGGGAAGTGGGCACGATTACTTTTGACAGTGCCGCAGGAGCCAATGCCGTGCTCAGAAAGGTATTTGGCAAGTTTCGGTGCTGTATAGTAGTTGTCTGTATACAGCACATGATTCCCACCAAAATACTTTTCTAGGAGCACTTTTACTACACAGCCTGAGAAGCCAAGGGGATGTGTTTTATCCAGATCGACAGTGCTGGCTGAATAAATGATGAAGTCAAGGATGTACCCCGTCTTACAGTCGCACAGTACAAAGAACTTAATTCCAAAGCGATGGCGTTTGCTTGGAATGTACTGAACAAATCAAAGATGTCCTCTGAACAAAACCAAGGATTCGTCAATGACAACCTTCTGAAAGGGGTGGAAGAATGACATAAACTTATCCTTCATTCTGCTCAGAATCTCCCGGATCTTCCAGAGTGGGTTGGTTTGGGAAGGTACATCGTTGTCGGCAAAGTGCAGGTTTCCCATGATGTTCCGGAAGCGATCTCTGGCCATGTACTTATTGAAGGTGGGTGAGAGTAGTAAGGGGTCCATGGACCAGTATTCTTCCAACTCATGCTTCTTTGAGTGTGGCATGAGAAGCATGAGGGCAAAGAACACATACAGCTCCTGCACTCCCAGCATGGACCACTGTTGCATCTTGGCTGCACCTGTACCACTTGCAGCACGTTGTGATTCATACCTGTTGGTCTCATCACATATGTGCTGCATGACTTCGTCATCTAGGAAGGCCAAAAGGTAGTCCACACACTCAGCATTTTCGTCAATAGTGAAGGCAGGCTGAACTCCTGAGGAGCTCTCATCAAATACTAAATTTTCAGGCACAAAATCTGACCCTTCCATCCACGCGAAGGCGTCCAGGATTCCCTGTTGTGGCGATGTAGGGTGGGTGGTGGTGGTAGTGGTGGAGGTTGGCTGTGAGGCAGATTTATCTCGTTCAAGGTCACTCGCACTGACCCTGGGTTGCCGTACAGCACTAGCAGCCCTTACCCTACTAACAACACTACTTTTCACAGTCCTTGATTTACCTCTTCCTCTAGGGCCTGCATTCACTGTTGATGCTGGTGGTGACTCCGATGATGAAGAGTCCGGAGATGACTCAGCCAACGATGAGGAAGAAATGAGTGAAGTGGGGCTAGGGGAACAGGGAGGTGAATGCACTCGGGACTCATGGCAGGCTGGGTCACACGGGGGCATTGTTCTGGGGCTAACATGCCGCCTTTTCACTCCCTTCCCAAATTCCTTGCCTTGCTGCAGTAACGGCTCCTTTCTCTTAGAACTAGAGACTACTTCCGACACTGAAGCACTCGTTGTAGCAGTTTCTGGCACGATAACCGCACCCGGCTCATCACACGATTCACCTGAATCGTCAAAATCACTGTCCATCATCACCATGGACAATTCTGCAAGTTCACGTGCCACTGCAGAGTCACTAAGGCCTTTCCTGCTTCCCTCACTACTTTACTTAGGGGTAGAGGTCACGGGGCCCTTTGCAATGGGCGAAGAAGCGGCAGGAATGGCGGGGCGCGAGTGCGACATGGTTTTACTACAGCGGAGGACAAGGAACTAAATGCCGCAGCTTATCTGAGAAGGGAAGGGTTGACAATGACACTGAGGCTGACTGCTGCTAACTTACATGCTAATTTTTTATAGGTAGAAAATGTCGGCAATACATAAAGAAATAGGTAGTTCCAGGTGAATGTAAAAGTCACTTAGGCTTCTCCCTTCCTTTCTGATATATATTTTTATTACAGACATCGATTACAAGGCATAATTCAAAGGGGAAATTACCATGGTCATGTGGCAAATGAATGCACATGAGGTGTTGTCAGGTGATAATTAGCCAATGCCTGGTGTATAACACTATCACTTACCTGATTTTTTTTTGGTATATATTATTTTGTATAAGTATAAGGCATAGGGCTTATTTCAATGGATGAAATCTGTGGAAAAATCCGGGGGAAATTTGCGTAGCACAGCACGGCGTGGGAGGTGAGAGGACAGGGTAATGGAGGGCAGGTAGGGAGGGGAGTCATGGAGGGGGTAAAATCGCCAAAATGTCAACAATGGATGGGAGTACAGATGAGATTTGGAGTGCTGACTAGTGTTGGACATTGGCAGTACTGATAGATGATACAAGCCACCACTTGAGAGCCCGGGATAATTCAAAAATAACACAGAATCACAAAAGTGACGCCCGGCGGTATGATCCATTGTGGCCGAGCATCACGAAAGTGACACCCCGCGGTGAAGGGGTTAAGGAATTGTTGAACATAGAGGATGGAAGTAATGCGAGTATTAGTGGCTGGGGAATGGCTGGGAGAGGGAGGGAGGTGAGAAGACAGGGAGAAATCAGTAGGATAGAAGTTGTGGAAGCAATGAAGAGAGTGAAATTGGGGAAAGCTCCAGGAATTGATGGAGTGTGTGGTGAAATGCTGAAGCATGGGGGAGAGATAGTAGTAGAATGGATGTAGAAATTGTGCAGGTTGGCCTGGGAGGAAGGTAGAGTCCCGGAGGATTGGAAGTCAGGTATAATTATTCCCTTGTACAAAGGAAAAGGGGAAAAAGACGAGTGTGGTAATCATAGGTTCATCTGTCTTCTTAGTATAATAGGAAAAGTGTATGGTAGGATACTTATTGACAGAGTTAGAGAGAGAACAGAGGAATTAGTTGGAGAAGAACAGGGAGGCTTTAGGAAGGGAAGAGGTTGTGTAGATCAGATATTCATTCTTAGATCTTTAGTGGAAAAGTTTCTAGAGAAGGGAAAGAAGTTGTATTTGGCTTTCATGGATTTGGAGAAAGCATATGACAGGGTGGATAGACAAGGATTGTGGAAAGTATTAAGAATATATGGAGTAGATGGGAAGTTGTTCAATGCTGTGAAGAGTATGTATGATGGTGCTAAGACTGCAGTGTGTGTGGATGGTAAAATGAGTGAATTTTTCTCTTTGAAGGTTGAGTTGAAACAGTGATGTGTCATGTCTCCATGGTTATTCAATCTGTCCATGGATGAAGTAATAAAAGAGGTACAAGGTAGGGTAGTGGATGTTGGAGTGGCCCTGGTGAGAGAGGGTAGTGTTTGGAAACTCTCTGTACTGTTGTTTGCAGATGATGCTGTGTTGTTGAGTGAAGACGAAGGAGAGCTGCAAGGCTTGGTGGATGAGTTTGGGAGAGTGTGTAAGAAACGGAGTCTAACGGTGAATGTAGGAAAGTGTTGGTCTTTGAGGGAGGTGAAGTCAGTGAATGTACAGCGAGGTTGGATGGTGATGAATTGGAAAATGTGAGTACATTTAAGTACTTGGGTAGTGTGATGAGTAAGGATGGAGGTTTCGAGGGTGAAGTGCTTGAAAGGGTACAGCAGGGAAGAAAGGTTGCTGGTTCCGTGAAAGCAGTGATAAGAAGCAGGGAAGTGAGCTTGGAAGTGAAAAAGTTACTACATGACAGTATTGTGATACCAACTCTAACGTATGGAAGTGAAGCTTGGACATTGCGGGAAGGACACAAGTCAAGAGTGAGAGCAGTGGAAATGAGTTATTTAAGAGGAGCCTATGGAGTCACATGGAGAGACAGGCTGACAAATGAGGATATAAAGGAGCATTGTGGTGTGGATGTGGATGTGATAGGAAGCGTTAGGAGGAATACACTGAGGTGGTTTGGCCATGTGGAGAGGATGGAGGGTGAAAGACTGACGAAGAGAGTGCATATGAGTGAGTTGGAGGGGGGAAGAGGGAGGGGGAGGCCGAGAATGAGATGAAGGGATGGGGTGGAGAGGTATGTGAGAGAGGGGGGTGTTGGTTGGGAGCGGGGCAATGAAATGGCGAGGGACAAGGCGACGTGGAGGCGATTTGTTTGTGGCCACCCCGAACGGGATTGAGGCGTCTGGCAATTGATAGATAGATAGATTTACAGTGCGTGGTGGAAACCTTAAAACCAGTCAACACGTGCTCCCAACTTGACAACATGTGGGTTGGCGGAACGTTAGTGCCCCTCCCCTGAAAACAACTAACTAAGAATATGAACAAGAAGCCTCAAACCAGGACTGACCAAAAGGTGACGACTAAGGATCAAACAGTGGACATGGTACGGATAGCTACATGGAATGGAAGGGGTGCAAATGATGTGGTGAAAGAGAGATAGATTGTCCAGGTGCTTCAGGGTGCGAAAGTTGATGTATGTGGATTAACTGAAACTAAATGGTGAGGTGAGTGTGAGGGAATGGGAGTATGGATGGGGTACATGTGCATGAGTAGGTGAGAATGAAAAGGCAAATGAAGTAGTGTGTATTGTGATGAGTGACAGGTGGAAGGGGAATATAAGAGAGTATGGATCAGTTGGCGCAAGGATTGTGTGGTTAAGACTGAATGTTGGATTACAAATGTGAGCAATTGTGTGCGTGTATGCGCCAACGGAAGATCGTGCAAGCAGAGTGAGGGGTTCTGGGCAAATGTGGAAGCATGCATGGAAAAGTTTGAAAGGAATAGGAAAGTGTTTTTGATAGGTGATATGAATGGTAAAGTTGGGAATGTGAAGGTGGATGGAATAGTTGGTGAACGGGGTGTGCCTGCTGAGATAGATGAGAATGGCAGTGCTATAGTGGACGTTTGTGCTGGGAGGGGGTTATTGATAGCCAATACCATCTTCAGGCACGAAATGATCCATAGGTATACATGGCGAGCGTTAGTGAACTGAATGAACGGAAGGCAATGATTGTTTATGTGTGTGTGGATGAAAGGATGCGAAGGTGTTTAGTGGATGCAAGAGCATATAGAGGCTGGGTGAGTGGATTTTCTGACCACTAGTTGGTGGTGGTCAGAATCAAGGTCCAAGTGTAATGGCTAAGTAGAAGAAGGGAAGGACAGGAGGAAGTAGTAAATGCAAGGAGAGTGGCGAGGTTACAAGAGGATGAGAAAAAGGCAGAATATAAGAGAGAAGTGGATGAGCGATTGGGTAATATGGACTGGAGCAGATGGGGAACGTGGAATGTGTGTGCAAGATATTCCAGAAGAAATCTGTGCAGCATGTAAGGTGGTGTGTGGAGTGAAAAGACAAAATGGGGTGCAGGGAACAGCATGGTGGAATGAAGAGAAGAAATAGGCTGTGGCACAAAAGAAGAAAACATATAGTGAGTGGATGAGAATCAGGGGTGTGGAAGTAGTTGAGAGATGGAAGAGAGAGTTATATGTAGAGAGGAAGAGAGAGTTATATGTAGAGAGGAAGAGAGAGTTATATGTAGAGAGGAAGAGAGAGGTGAAAAGATTAGTAAGAAAGTAAGAAGAGGGTGGATGAGGAAACTGGGAGGAACTTGAGTGTAAAGTGGAGGGAATGTAAGAAAATTTTCTGGAAAGAGGTAAAGAGTTAGACAGGGTGTAAAAGAAGTTAGTCGGGGAGTGAAAGATAGAAATCGTAGATTACTAGTGGAGAAGGGAGAAAAAAATGAGCAGATGGAGAGAATACGGTACTTTAAGGAATTGTTGAACATAGAGAATGAAACTAATGCGACTGTATGTGGCTGGGGAATGGCTGAAAGAAGGAGAGATGTGAGAAGAGAAGAAGGAATCAGAAGGGTGGAAATTGTGTAAGCAATGAACTAAGTCAGAATGGGGAAAGCTCCAGGAATTGATGAAGTGTGTGGTGAACTGCTAAAGCATGGGGGAGAGATAGTAGTAGAATGGATGTGGAAGATTTGCAGATTGGCCTGGGAGCATGGTATAGTCCCAGGGGATTGGAAGTCAGGTATAATTATTCCCCTGTACAAAGGAAAAGGGGAAAAAGAAGTGTGTGGTAATCATAGGAGCAGTTGTCCTGTTAGTGTAATAGGAAAAGTATACGGTAGGGTACTTAGTGACAGAGTTAGGGAAATAACAGAGGAACTAGTTGGAGAAGAACAGGGAGGTTTTAGGAATGGCAGAGGCTGTGTAGATCAGATATTCATTTTTAGATCTTTAGTGGAAAAGTTTCTAGAGAAGGGAAAGAAGTTGTATGCTGCCTTCATGGATTTGGAGAAAGCATATGACAGGGTGGATAGACAAGGATTGTGGAAAGTATTAAGAATATATGGAGTGGACGGGAAGTTGCTGAAGGCTGTGACGAATATGTATGAGGGTGCCAAGGCTGCAGTGCGTGAGGATAGTGAACTGAGTAAATTTTTCTACTTGAAATTTGGATTGAAACAGGGATGTGTCATGTCTCCATCGTTGTTCAATCTGTATATGGATGGGGTTATAAAAGAGATACAAGGTAGAGCAGTGGATGTTGGAGTGGCCCTAATGTGAGAGGGCAGTGTTTGGAAACTTCCTGTACTGTTGTTTGCAGATGATACTGTGTTGTTAAGTGAAGACAAAGGGGTGCTGGAAGGCTTGGTGGCTGAGTTTGGGGTAGTGTGTAAGAAACGGAATCTAAAGGTGAATGTAGGGAAGAGTAAAATTATGGTCTTCGAGACAGGTGAAGTCAGAGAATGTACAGTGAGATTGGATGAGGAGGAAATGGAAAATTTAAGTGCTTTTAAGTACTTGAGTAGTGTGATGAGTAAGGATGGAAGTTTGGAGAGTGAAGTGCTTGAAAGGGTACAAAAACGAAGAAAGGTTCCTGGTTCCTTCAAAAGCAGTAATAAGAAACAGGGAATTAAGGATGGAAGTGAAAAAGTTACTACATGACAGTATTCTGATACCAACTCTTAACATATGGAAGTA
Source organism: Coenobita brevimanus (assembly GCF_032717465.1). NCBI lineage: Eukaryota > Metazoa > Arthropoda > Malacostraca > Decapoda > Coenobitidae > Coenobita > Coenobita brevimanus. Next base: position 26,217,308 of record NC_136980.1, read on the forward strand.
AAGCTTGGACCTTGTTGGAGGGACAGAAGTCAAGAATGAGAGCAGAGGAAATGAGTTATTTTTAACAGGAGCCTGTGGAGTCATATGTAGAGACAGATTGACTAATGAGGATGTGAAGGAGCGTTGTGGTGTGGATGTGGATGTGATAGGAAGCGTTAGGAGAAACATAATGAGGTGGTTTGGCCATGTGGAGAGGATGGAGAGTGAGAGACTGACAAGGAGAATGTATCTGAGTGAGGTGAAGGGGGGAGAGGGAGCGGGAGGCCAAGGATGAGACGGAAGGATGGAGTGGAGAGGTACTATGAGAGAGCCGGGAGTGCGCTGGGAACATGGCAGTTAAATGGCGGGGGACAGGGCAACGTTAGGCGATTTCTTTCTGGCCAACCCTTACGGGATTATGGCGTCTTGCAATATATATATATATATATATATATATATATATATATATATATATATATATCTATATATATATATATATATATATATATCGGATTTGATTAAAAGAAATATTGTGACTTACACTAGGCAGTTCTGTATCAGTTTGCTGCACTGTACAATACCCACATGTAGATGATCGCCAATTAATGATGGCTATTATGTTGGAGCAGTGGTACAAAGAAGGGCCTCTGTGCAGTAATTTGATTACTGAAGCTACGAGTATATCAGCAGTGGAAGTTTAGTTTCAGTGATGAATCGTCACGTAAATCTGATGGCTGGGCTTAGAAAACATTAAAATTGAACTGATTATTTAAATAAATGTATGTATATAAATAAGAATATATATATATATATATATATATATATATATATATATATATATATATATATATATATATATGTGTGTGTGTGTGTGTGTGTGTGTATGTGTGTGTGTGTGTGTGTGTGTGTGTGTGTGTGTGTGTGTGTTCTAACCTAATTGTTCTTACCTAATTGTATTTTTACAGGAATGAGTCAAGCTCGTACTGTCCCGTGTCTTAAACCATATTTATCGTACATGTGTGTGTGTGTGTGTGTGTGTGTGTGTGTACATGTGTGTGTGTGTGTGTGTGTGTGTGTGTGTGTGTGTGTGTGTGTGTGTCTGTGTGTGTGTGTGTGTCTGTGTGTTCTTACCTAATTGTATCTTTACAGGAATGCGTCAAACTCGTACTGTCCCGTGTCTTAAACCATATTTATCGTACATATCCTTAAATTTGTGAATTGTTTTCGCACACACTATTTCATTCGGTAGTGCATTCCACTGATCAAATGCACTTTTTGGGAAACTAAATTTCCTTACGTCTTTAGCACCTCTCTTATCATGCAGATTTTTGCAGTGTTCTCTTGCTCATGCTTCCCCATACGTTAAATAATCATTTATGTCTATTTTCTCCTTCCCTGATATGCATTTGTATAGCATAATCATATCACCTCTTTTCCTTCTCTCCTGTAGTGTTGGTAGATTCAGTTTATTTAGGCTTTCCTCGTAGCTTAGATCCCTTAAGCTTGGTTCCCATCTTGTAGCGGCCCTTTGAACTTTTTCAATCTTGTCTATGTGTTTTTTTAGATGAGGACTCCAGACTACTGATTCATTCTCCAGGTTGGTCTAATGAATTATGTTATTATCTTTCTTAGCATGTCTTCATTTATGTATGTAAATGCTATTCTCATATTGGCAAGCAGTGAATACATGTTCCGTACCTTCTGACTGATGTGGTCAGCCGATCATAGTCTGTTATTGACAATAACACTTAGGTCTTTCTCTCTTTCTGATGTGTGTAGGGTTTTATTTCCTAATGTATAATCCCTGTCAGGTCTTTTTCCACTTTTACCAAACTTGATTACATGACACTTGTCCACATTGAATTCCATTTGCCATGTATTACTCCATTCATGAAGTTTATTGAATTCTTCTTGTAGCTCTTTACAAGAGTCTGTGTTAGTAATTCTCCTTTGTATTTTTGCATCATCTGCAAACATATTTAGATAGCATTCATTTCCAGTGTTACTGTCTATATCATTTATATACACTAAAAACATGATTGGTACCAGCACTGAGCCCTGTGGTACTCCACTAGTCACTTCTTTCCATTATGAGTATTTTCCCCTTAGTACTGTTCTCATTTTTCTTTTCATGAGAAAATCTTGCATCCAACAATATAGTTTGCCTCGAATTCCTCCTTGATACAGTTTCCATAAAAGTCTTTGGTGTGGTACTGTGTCAAATGCTTTCTTGAAATCTAAATAGATTCTGTTGTGTCTGTTACTCTGTCATAGTAGCTCAACGGATTAGTAACACATTATTTTCCTTTTCTGAAACCAAACTGTCTTTTGTTATCATACTGTGTTCTTCTAGGTGATTTACCCAAGCTTTTCTTATAAGCTTTTCTAATACCTTGCTTACAACACTGGTTAGTGATACTGGTCGGTAGTTAAGTGGATTTTGTATATTCCCTTGCTTGAATAAGGGAACAATGTTTGCTTTCTTCCAAATATCAGGTAGTTTACCGTGACTCAAGGATTTCTTGATAATTAAATATAATAGTTTACTAAACTCCTTTGCACATTCACATAGCACCCAACATGAAATTTCATCAGGACCATTTGCTTTTCCTTTGTCTAATTTACTTAGCTCTTCCTGTATTTCTTTTTCTGATGTTTATATATCTGGTAGTATGTGTGGGCATGCATGTTCCACATAATCCCTCTCAAAATTCTTTTCCTCTGTAAAAACTGATTGGAAATTCTTGTTTAGTGCTTCACAAATATCCTTCTCTTGTGTATAAGTGATTCCATCGTCCATAATGGATTTTATTTTATCTTTTACTTTGGTTTTGCTTCTGATGTAGCTGTAAAAATGCTTTGGTTGATCACTACTTTTATTTATGATATCCTCCTCAAACTGTTTTTGGGCTTCCCTCCTTATTCTTATATAATCGTTTCTTGCCTGTTTGTAATTATTATATGCCCTTTCACTATTGTGTCTTCTGTATCTATTCCACAACAAATCTCTGTTTTCTTTTGATTTTTTACATTCTGTATTGAACCATTTCTTTATTTTATTTTCTGCTTCTCTGTTCTGTGGGATGTACTTCTGGACTCCTATTTCATAAAGTTCACAGATTTTTTCATATATAGGATTGAAATCTTGTCCTCTAAGCTCCTTTTCCCAAGCAATTTCTAAGAAGTACTTCTTTGGGTCATGATACTTTCCCTTTTTATAGTTTAGGCTCTTTTTGTAACTTTCATTGCTGTTATCTATGTCATATGCAATCCTGAAATTGCAATTTAGTACTGCATGGTCGCTTTTGCCGAATGGAGGGTGATATATTAAATTGTCAATATCGTTTTCTTGCCTAGTAAATATGAGATCTAGCACTGAGGGCACATCGAGTCCTCTTTTTCTGGTGCTTTCCCTTACATGTTGCGTTAGGAAAAACTCTTGCACAAGATCCAGGAGCTTTTGGTCCCAACAGCTTTCTTGGCTTATTATATCTAGAGTATTCCAATTTATATTTGTATTAAAATCTCCAGTTAGTATAATTCTTTTCGATTTCTCTTCCATTTTATGTAGTATTGCTCTTAAACTCTGAATTGTACTCTCCGCCAGGTCCTCATATTCGTCTCTTGTCTATGTGTTTGATCTGGATGGCATGTACAAATTGGCTACAATTACTTTCCCTTCAGATGTATTTATCTCTACTGCAATCAGTTCTACTCGTGAGGGTATATCTAATTCTATTTCTTTGACTTTTAGATTTTTCTTAGTTAATATTATAATTCCTCCTCCTTTTTTTAAGTTCCTATCTCTTCTCCATATATTATATTCCTCTAAATTTAGGATGTCATTCGATATCCTTGGTGTTAATTTTGATTCAGTTAGGCATATTACGAGTATATGTGGTTCATTTTCTCTGACATAATCATTAATCTCTAATAATTTAGATACCATTCCATCCACATTTGAGTACATCAACTTTATCATCTTGTTTATATACTTGTCATGATTTGGTTCTACTACCTTCCTCCTTTTTATTCCCTCCTAGTTATGTACCACTTTCGTACCTGCAATCCTATTACTTTGTAAAAAAAAAAAAATTTATTCTTCTCCTCCTCTTATCTTCCCTCATTTTTTATTTTTGCTTCCTCCCTCTTCTATTTCAGTAATCCCAGTTCCTCTTGTGTTATGCATCTTTTTATCCATACATTTTTGAACTCCTCTTTTTCCATAAGATTCTTTGCATTTTTTAGTATCTCCTCCAGTGTGTTTACACTCTGGAAGGTTACCTTAAGGGGTCTTGACTTGCTTTTCTCGTATTTCCCTAACCTTTTGTGTTCCTCTATGTCTTTACTACAGATTTTCTCTGATACTTCTTTCAATATGCCCATTACATTTGCCATTTCCTTTTTGTCTCTTGAGATCTTGTTTTTTACTTCTTCCTCTTCTATACCAGTGATTACTATAGATTTGTTAATATCTACTGAATCTCCCACTAACTTAGGATTGTTTTAGATTATTCTTTTCACTTCCTTTTTAATGCTTTTTTCTTCCACCCTTGTTTCCAAGTCTTTCTTTACTTTCACCATTTCAGCATAAGTGGTTTCCACATCATTTTTGTAGCTTTGCACAGCTTCATTCACCTGTGTTATCTTCTCCTCAATATCACTGCTCTGATTTGTCAGACTGCTTACTTGCCTAATTGTCTCTGTATCATTTTTGAACTCTTCCATAATACTCTCGTGGTTGACTACTGTACTTGCCATTTCACTAATTTTCCTCCTAAGTGTACCCACTTCAACTATTAGCTCATCTATGGTTGTGTCTTTCTTGTTGACTTGTATGTGTGTGTTTGTGTGTGTGTGTGTGTGTGTGTGTGTGTGTGTGTGTGTGTGTGTGTGTGTGTGTGTGTGTGTGTGTGTGTGTGTGTGTGTGTGTGTGTGTGTGTGTGTGTGTGTGTGTGGAAAGTTTTAACGCTGCAGCCGGGAATCGAACTTTAGACCTCTAGATATAGTTAGGCACTGTTGCCACTACACTATGGTGTGGGAAAAGCTAAGCCACCTGAATTCAGTGATGAACCAAGTATTTCTGTTATGGGAGTATATATATCAACCCGGACTGGTGCGTTAAAAACTTTCCACATATGTACACACGTGTAATGTGTGTTATTCCAATTTACAAAAAAGAAGACGTTTGTGTACTGGCTGGGAAGGATTAAAACTTCTGTCACATGCCATGTTGCATGGGGCTGAGCAAAAATCCTGATATCTGAAATATTTATCATCATATGGGTTGGGGTTGAAATATATCCTCCCATATCGGATTTACCTGGTTCATCACTGAATTCAGGTGTCTTAGTATTTATCATGCCATGGTGTAGTGGTAACAGTGTCTGACTTCTGTCTAGAGGTCTCAGGTTCGATTCCCGGCTGAGAGTTAAAAACTTTCCACATATTACATACGTGTGATGTGTGTTTCTCCACTACACACACACACACATACAATACACACACATATAAATATATACATACATATATATAGAGAGAGAGTTGACTGCAAGGACAGACAGGTATCAGTGATTGTATGTTTTTGTATGTATGAATGTATTACATATCCGTATCATACATGTTGTCTCAGAGCATAGATACAGACTTCAGAAGATTCTCTGGATGATTAAAAATAATGTTATACCAACACGAGTCTAATTCTAAACTGTAACGGAGATACAGTCACCTATATGCCTGTGGTTTAGTTTAGAAATTTTTCACACATAATGCACTCAATAACTGAAGCTCCATAGCAGATGAAGATAGACTCAATCTGATATATTATTTTTATTCAAATCACGCCCATGAATTACATCCTGAAGTTATTTTTTAAGCACCTGGGACTATACATGCATCCGTGACTGCTATGTTGGAGCCCGATAATCATAGTTTTCACTGAAGTGTTACCAACACGCGCTGAAGTGTTACCTGGAAGGAAACGTTTTATGCCGTCCTCACCGTAACTGCTTATTGTATCTCATGTATTTGTTAACTGCCCAGTAACCATCATTGCGTTACATTGGCCACATCAAAATTTTCATAACAAAATCTAACCAGAAATAGAATTAGTTGCCAGATTCAAAAGAAATATATACCATCTGTAGGTGCCATACAGTAGCTAGTCAGTTATGGCGGAAACACCTGGGTTATTCAGTAATAATTATGTTGTTCAGACAACACTAAGGTTTACCCCATATCAAAAGTGTAGGTAAGGTACACCAACCAATAGCTTTGCTGACTTCATCGGGTTTATGGACGCCAACTTGCTGCTGCCTTTGGATGAGGAGAATCGGACACTAAATACAAGATATTCTCAAGGAATTTAACACCTTTGCCTCAAGAGAGTAGACCGCCTGGACATTAAGTATGTGTGTGTGTGTGTGTGTGTGTGTGTGTGTGTGTGTGTGTGTTTAAGGAGGGAGGAGGAGGTAGCGTGAAGTTTGTGTTAAAAAAGTGATTTAGCACAGAAATGTGTGTGTGCCCTTTTTAGTATTGCTCTACTGATTTTCCCGGTAAATAATTATCTCACTGTTAATGCTGCTTCCAACTCTGCACTTACAGTTTGAATGTTTTCAGTGTGGTTGCCATTCACATGCCAAATCAAATCAGTCGTATACATGAGGCCAGCACTATCTAGTCTACAGTATACACTGCGTATGCTTTTGTGTGTGTGTGTGTGTGTGTGTGTGTATACCATCATTCTATACATCACAAATGTCTCTGCGAGGGAGAAAATGGCGTGGGTGACTAATTCGAAGCTGTTGCCGGTCTGCCATCTTGCCTCCTCTATCGCTTGTGAGAAACTCTTAAGTCCTTGTGACAGCTGCCCACCATTCCTAACTGGGCCCCGAGATGTGAGAAGCCACAGCGTTTACGCATTTTTATAAATAGCTCTTTGGGATTTCTCCTGTGTTTAGGGACACTCATAAGAATTTACGAGTCATCCTAAAGACTTAGCTTTAATAAATACCAGCCCAGAGGTCTAATATTTGACGACATTAATTGGTAAGCTACTTTCTCACTGCATTTCTATACATCTTATGCTGTTATTTTCAGCATGAAATTATCTGAAGGATTTTTTACAGTAAGTAATAACATCTTCAAGAAAACTTAGAAGATAAACAGCGTATTATTTGAATATTCATCACCTTCAATCATCCTAAGTTATTTTAAATCGTCTGGCAATAGCTGGAATAAAGTATCAAATGGATATCATGATTAGCCCCTTCAATCCGAGTAAGGAATTTGTTATACTGTGGCTATCTCAAAATTGTACTCAGCTTAAGAGAGAGTTGTCGATTAGGAGGGTGTGCTATATCGTTCATTAACTCAGTGTTAGGGAGCTCTACCAGATGGAATGAAATTGTGTGCCAACAGCAAAAATAGACTACAAACAACTTGTTGTCATGCAGCGGGGAGTAGGGGACTAGTGTGCTATCATCTGTACAGGGTAGCCGCCTGACCTTGGCTCATATTCTCGTCGGCTAAGGAAGCTTCCAAACACCTCCTATTTTTGCGAAATATTTTTGAAAATGGATGATTAATATCTATTTGTACGTTATTTATAGCGAGTAAGGCGATACTGGAAGAATTTATATAAGACAGTAAAGGATAGTAAGATATGATAAAATCAATCGTTTACGAGAAAGCATTAGGGAGCTTCCTCAACCTACGAGAATACGGGACCTTGAGTTCTGCCGTAGGGTAACCCACTCAGTCGACTCAGTTGCCAAGCGGCGGTAATAAGCCATCCTGGTGACTGGCAAGTTAGTTAGAGAAATCTGCTTGTATTATCGTCAGCTGCGGAGGACCTCTAATAATGTTGATAATTTGGTGTTTTCTAATTTCATGTTTTCATTCTAGATCTAGAAATATTAACGAAATTTAGCTATGTCAAAAGACATTTCGGCAAAATTTTAGCAATTTTTCAAGGATTATAGGCTCATGTCTAAAAATTTTCTGGATTTATTTATTTATTTTTTTAGTTTCATTGTAGTTGCTTGTGAGTGCAATTTTAGCGGTATTTGTAGCTTTCGCTTTGACAACACTGCTCTTACCAATTTGTTTTACGTGTTACACCTTAACATACTTTTTACTCATTTTTCATTGTGTTATTTTTAAACGAATTTCTTAAGCGAGGTATTTCACACACACAATATATATATATGTATATATATATATATATATATATATATATATATATATATATATATATATATATATATATATATATATATATATATATATAACCTGGAGCCTCTGTGGTACAATGGTAAAGTGTGTGTTTTCATACACTGAAGAACGTGGGTTTGCACCCCGCTAGGATAATAAACTTTGGGAGCTTTCTTCTGGCCACTTACTGTTTGGCGGACATCAGGGGTGCTGTGGTTGAACAAGTGTCGCATACTATAGAGTATGCTTGCACCCAGTTGGCTTGCGCAGGCCGATTACACTTGGTTCACAGACTACACACACATCCAAAGCCACTACAACACTACAGTTACACTTACAACCACTTCTTACACTACATACAATCTCTACCAGACAGCCTAAGCCACTTTGTAGAGATACATTGGCTGTATCGTCCCCACTTCGGTAGGGATAGGCCAGTCCTGCAGTGGACACTCAAATGACTGATGAGATGAGATGAGATATAAAACCATTAATCCCTTCATGTCAAAAGGTTTATCCAAAATACATTAAATTAACTAAAGTTTTCAAGAATAAGGTGCTGATACATCATCACAGTGAGGGGATTAATATAATGTATGTTATCCGTGTGGTAGGTGGGGGCACCCATCATCCACTCACTCAGTGTAGAATGATGCCATATGAGCTCTACACTGAGTGACAAGCCAAATGGTTTCCGATACCCAGGAAACCATTTACTATGCTAGGTGGTAACCATATAACCGGGGTTTCTGGCAGGGTTAAGTGTCCCCCAGATTCCCCTATCCAAAATCACTTAATCATGGCAGTCATTTCAGAGAACCTCGGAGGACCTAATACCTGCCCAGGGCCCCAACCAAATGGGCAGACTCGCATGGCAATGTGGAATGTGAGAGGTGTGAGTGAGGAGAGCAAGAGGGTGGAAGTGGCGAATATGTTCAAGAGTGCGAGATATGCAGTGATGGCACTGTATGAAACGAAGGTGAAAGGGTGAGAAGTGGAGGAGTGGGAGGGTGTGAAATGTGTAAGATCAGGATTGAATGGGGGAGGAAGCTGAAAGGAAGGAGTTGCCATGTTGATGAATGAGGTGTGGCAGAGTGGAATGAGAGACTACGAATGCGTCAGCTCAAGGTGTATGTATGTCAAGTTCAAGTTAGAGAAGGTGAAAGTGGCAGTGATTGTAGTGTATACACTGTGTGAGGACAGGAGTGAGAGAAAGAAAGACAGGTTTTGGGATAAGCTGGGTGAAGTACTGGGAGAAATGCCCAGGAGCTATAAAGTGATCATGGTGGGGGATATGAACGGAAGAGTAGACACTGGTCCAGAGGATGATATAATGGGTTGTTATGGAGTACCAGGAGAAAATAATAATGGGAATCGACTAAAGGATATGTGTCAGGAGAGAAGGTTGTGCATTTGCAATTCGTCTTTCAAACACAAAGATGCACATAAATATACATGGTATAGAGGAAACGAAGATCGTGTTGAAAGAAGCCTGATTGATTACATGCTCGTAGAGAGGTCGATGATGGAAATTGTTGCTGATACAAGAGCTGTGAGAGGACGATGTGGAGGTCTGTCAGATCATAAGATTGTGGCATGCAAGATCAAGCTGAGAGGAGTTAGGTGTATCAAGAGAGAGAACAGTCAGGGTGAAAGACTGAAAGTTGAGAAGCTGAGGATCTAAGAAGTGGCAGATGATTACAGGACCAAAGTAGAGGACGAGTTAGATTCAGTGAACTGGAATGAATTGATCTGGACAGCCTGTGGAATGTATATAGGGATTGCTTAGTTATGAACGCTAAAGAGGTGTGTGGTGTGGCAAAAGTATCAACAAAAAAGAAGAGTACGGCATGGTGGGATGAGGAGGTTAAGAGAGTGGTGGAGGAATAGAGGAAGAAGTGGCTAAAGTGGTTACAGGATAGGGGTTCAGTTGAAATAAGAACTGAGTATATCGAGAGCAAGAAGCACGTAAAGAGACTAGTGAAGAGGAAAAAGAAGGAAGTAAATGATGATCTGGGAAGAAAAATGAAAGCGAGCAACTCTGAAAATAGGAAGTTATTCTGGAAAGAGGAGCGGAAATGTAGAGGTGAAAGCAGAAAGAAATGTGATAGTGTGAAGGATGCATGTGGTAGGTGTTACTAACCCATTGAGATGAAGTAAGGACCAGATGGTAAGAATATTTTGAAAGCCTGATGAATGGAAAAAGAAAGAGCAGAGCAGCTGTAAACATGATTGGTTTTGGGAGTGTGCTAAGAAGGAATGCAGTGCCAGGAGACGTGACACTTGCACAGGTGAGGAACGCTGTGAAACGGTTGAAAAATGGCAAAGCAGCTGGGGTTGATGAGGTGTATGCAGAGATGCTTAAGTGCAGTGGAGAGAGTGGAATGAAGTGCTTGTTGGAGATATGTAAGAAGGCATGGATGAGTGAAACTATGCCTGCAGAGTGGAAAAAGGCTGTGATTATACCCCTTTACAAAAATAAAGGTGAGCGAAGTGAGTGCAAGAATTATCGTGGCATAAGTTTATTGAGTGTAGGGAAGATATATGGAAGAATTATTATAGAGAAAGTAAGAGAGATATCAGAAGTCCTAGTGAGTGATGAACAGGGTGGCTTTAGGAGTGGCAGAGGATGTGTGGATCAAGTATTTTGCAGTGAGACAGGTAGCAGAGAAGGCTTGTGAGAAGGATCATAGGGTGTTTATGGCATTCATGGATCTGGGAAAAGCATACGACCAAGTAGACAGAGAGGGATTGTGGAAATTTTTGTGCATGTATGATGTAGATAGTAAGCTGCTAGGGGCTGTCAAGAGTTTTTATGATGGTAGCGAAGCATGTGTAAGGGTTAATGGGCATCTAAGTGAATGGTTCACAATCGGTGTGGGCGTGCGACAAGGTTGTGTGATGTCCCCATGGTTGTTCAATATATATATGGGTGGGATTATGAGAGAAGTGAAAACACGTGTAATCGAGAGAGGGATGGCGTTGGTAATGAATCGTGATGGGTGGGATATCTCAAATTTGTTCTATGCTGATGATGCAGTACTGCGTGGAAGTACTGAACAGGAACTTGGTAGGCTAGTGCAGAGTTTTGTTGATATCTGTGAGCGTCGTGCCTTGAGAGTAAATGTAGAGAAGAGTAAAATGATGGTTATCGAGAGAGAAGGTGACTCCCAGTGTGATGTCACAGTGAATGGAGTGAGACTGGAATTGGTGAGAGAGTTCAAATACTTGGGCATAGTGACAGAAAAGAGAGGAAAATGCGCAAAAGAAGTTGAAAGTAGGAAGAAAAGTAGCTGGTGCAATGAAGGCCTTGATAAGAAACAGAGGCTTGAGTGTTGCAGCTGAACGAGGCTTACATGAGGGAGTGTAGTGCCAACTCTAACTTATGGGTGTAAGACTATGGTGTGGCACGAAAATGAAAAGTCAAGAGTAAGAGCAGTAGAGATGGGGCTGTTGAGGAATGTATGTGGAGTACAGAGGGTGGATAGGATACGAAAGTGTGATTTGTGTGGAGTGAGGAAGTCGGTGGACACAAGAATCGAAGAGAGTGTCCTGAGATGGTATGGCCATGTGGAAAGAATGGATAAAAATAGAGTGGTGAAAAAGGTTTACCTGAGCGAATTTGAAGGAGGAAGGAGACGAGGTAGGCCAAGGAGAAGGTGGAGAGATATGATGGACGAGTGTTTGAGGAAGAGAGGTTTGGAAGTCGTTGAGGCTAGGGAACTGACATGAGATCGAGCTGGCTTGATGAATGTTGTGAGGAGAAGTGTATGATCAGAGATTCTGGCACCCCTTGTGAGCATGGCAGCATCCGGATTGACTCAACCGTATACGTTTGTGTGAAGTTGCAGAATGTGGTGAATGTTTTTTGGTGTATCCGGTAGAGCCAGGATTCCAGGTGCTTGAATGATGGGTGAATGGAAGTGTGGCCTATTTGGACTGGGCAAGTTTGTGCTGTCTGGACATTGCGACCCCTCACCCTGCCCTTGGGTGGGAAGGGAGGTGCGGATGATGATGATGGTATCCGTGTATTTTAAATATAAAATATTGACACTGCTTGCAAAAATAACTATGTACTGTAAATAAAAATTATTCCTTCTTTGTCATTAGCCCTCTCAGTCCGCTGGCATTTTTTGTACACTATTCTTGCAGTTGACGGATGATTTTCTTCATTTAAGCGTAACTTTATTTAAGCGTAAATCACTGGTTAAATTATAACTTAAATATATTGTAGTCTGAGGGAGAAAAATTACCCCATGGACACAGACATCGTATTTTACCCATATATTCTCGCAACTTACAGACTTTCCTATGTAGTTCAGGAGACTTTTCGAAGTGGTGGAGTAAGATATAACTTCCATTTTCCATCACTTCGTGGATGCTCTCCCATATTAACAATAATCATCTGGAGGTAGCAGCAGTAGTTGCTGTAGTCCTCATAGCCCCAGATTCATCTTTAACATGAACCTGGTGGACTGAAGGCTGCATTTGTCTTTCTCATACAGACCACCATCCAACTTTCGGGGGATAGGGATATAGCTGAGGGACGTTTGTATAGCCAGGCAGATTAGCTGACCGGTTATATCAGTGCCAGCACATGAGGGCATTCCTCTCTATTACCCTGGAAAAATAGCAAATACAAACTAACCAAAACTTAGCAGAAGTCAAGCTGCTGTATATTATAAAGAACATACGATGTTACCTGTGACGAGAGCGATTCTGCCTGAGAGAGTGCATGACGTTGTGGTGGTGGTGGTGTCTGCTGACGCTGCCATTGCAAACTGTTCACACTCACGCTACTGCACAGACAGCCTCACACTGGCACAGGTTGCCAGACGTTTCTGCATAAAATAGGAGAGACTCTCAGTGAGAAAAGGACAGTCTCAGGGGAAAAAATACACACATATTTATATTTATGCTTAAACACATACAATGTATACATGCAGTATATGCCATGAGAGAGAGAGAGAGAAAGAGAGAGAGAGAGAGAGAGAGAGAGAGAGAGAGAGAGAGACAGGGAGGGAGAGAGAGAGAATGCTGATGACTAGTTGGTTTACGTTTTGATTAATTGGTATGTTTAGTGTTGTAAGAGTGTACAAAGTGCGTATACAAGATGAGAGAGAGAGAGAGAGAGAGAGAGAGGGAGGGAGGGAGGGAGGGAGAATGTAGATGGCTGGTTGGTTTACTCGAACTGACTGATTGGTATGTTTAGTGTTGTTAAAGTATACAAAGTACGTATACAAGAAAAGCGGGTGGCGGGTCTTGCCACACACCTCCAGCAGCAAGTATATATAGATAGATAGATAGATAGATAGATATACAATTGTAAAATGAGGAAGAATTCATTAGGTACTACAATAACACGGTAGATAAAAGTAGTAATAAAATGTTAGAAAAGTATAAGCTGAGCTGCACTTCCCTGGCCTGGGACAGGGGACATCATACATCCTTGTCCCCAGATCGTATGGCTCACACTGGTCATGAGCTAAACATGCCCCTCCAACACTCCTTCAGCACCCTTCCACCCCCGTCTCTCTCACTTTCTCTCAGTTCCATCACTCTGTTAACTGTACTTGTCATGAGCTAAACATGCCCCTCCAACACTCCTTCAGCACCCTTCCACCCCCGTCTCTCTCACTTTCTCTCAATTCCATCACTCTGTTAACTGTACTTGTCATGAGCTAAACATGCCCCTCCAACACTCCTTCAGCACCCTTCCACTCCCGTCTCTCTCACTTTCTCTCAATTCCATCACTCTGTTAACTGTACTGGTCATGAGCTAAACATGCCCCTCCAACACTCCTTCAACACCCTTCCACTCCCGTCTCTCTCACTTTCTCTCAATTCCATCACTCTGTTAACTGTACTGGTCATGAGCTAAACATGCCCCTCCAACACTCCTTCAGCACCCTTCCACTCCCGTCTCTCTCACTTTCTCTCAATTCCATCACTCTGTTAACTGTACTTGTCATTCTTGGTTACACTCTGCTGTGTCTAGTACGAGTTGCTACTTCTGCATGTCAACATTGGCTGCAAAAATGTATACTAAACTTCTTAATTACCGTCGCCTTATAAACACCAGGAAGTGAATAAAAAGGACAGTTTTGGACTGTCCCTTTTATCAGGAAAATAAAAGAACAGACAGATTCCCCAAAGGACACAGTCCTTAAAAGGACAAACCTGGCAACCCTGCACTGGCACAAGGTCAACCTATGTGTGTGTGTGTGTGTGTGTGTGTGTGTGTGTGTGTGTTCATGCGCGAGTATGCTTCTGTGCGTTTGTGTATGTGTAGGTTGCAGAGCAAACTTGTGAGTGATAATGTAAGAATGATGTTTGTCATTATATAAACGTTAGGTGATAATGTGTGTGTGTGTGTATAAGAGAGAGAGAGAGAGAGAGAGAGAGAATGACTAAAATACTGGCTTGTAATATGGCTGCAAATACTGTACCAAACTACGAGGTAAACACTGTATAACACTGTGAAGGAATGATCAGTAAAGTACAATGATGGCCGAACCCGTCTGTTGTCCCCCGGGCCATGACATTTTACTGGGCCAAGTGATACTGAGAATTCTGCCATGATGAATAAAACATCACCCACTTCACATCGAGGACGTTGTTTTACTTTCATTGCTACTGCTTCCAGACGTTTACTTCAGCTTACAGGAGTCCCGTGTTAATGAATGGAATAATGCAGAATATTTGTCTACCTATAACTCTGTCTATATAAATTCACAACATTTCGAAAACTCTTTAATAGAATAAAATCATCACTTGGGAGCAAAGACAGAGTAAAGAAAAGGGTGTTATCGTAGTGAAGGTGTTAACGTTATCAGAGGTTCCAATGTGAAATACATTTTTATGCTGGCAGAAGTGAGGTTCTCCGTAGCCTACTAGTCTTTGGTCATGCCTCCAAGTAGACATGTGGAGGTGTGGTGTGTAGGAGGACTACTGGGCCTTGGGAGCAGGCTATGTAGCCGATGCCCAGAGTCGGGCACACACACACACACAAACACACACACAAAAATGCAATGCCTTTATACAGAATCTCTTTTAGACTCGATACATAAGTCTTCAATGGCGGAAACAATAAGTTGACAGTTTTTGACCTGCTCGTTTGCTATCAAAACACACACACACACACACACACACACACACACACACACACACACACACACACACCAAGTACGGACAACTTAGACGACTAACAATACAGCAAAACTCATTCTAAAAAAAAAAAAAAAGGGCAAGTTTGTCATTTGCGCCTTTTGTTTGTTTATCCCTGCTGGTCAGGCTTATTTTTAGCAATATATATTCACTCTCATTTTACGCCATGCTGGATCTGCCCCTGGTCTTCACATCCAGCCTTTTAATTACTATCATGACTGTTATGTTCCAAGTCCTACAGTAAATTCCATTTAAAACATCTGCTTTTTTTGCAACTACTATGATGACGCCTTAATGTAATATTTGGATGTATAGCTATGAAATCCAGCTGTGCCATATTTCATTAATTCGCACTTGAGTTCAGCAACTCAGGTCGTAATGATAATTTTGCATAAAACCTGTAAAGTACTAAAAGAAGAAGAAGAAGAAGAAGAAGAAGAAGAAACACTGCAACCATCTTTCCTTAGTGCATATTATCCCAGATACTGCAAATATTTTGATGGGTGTACTGTTACTCCCTTTCTTACCCAGTTAAACAGTTAAACAGTTCTCACCTCCATCTTCTGGCACTCAGCTGAACTGGCAAGGAAGGTACCTGAAAAACAAAGCCTGTTAGGAAAGAGGGTATAAAGGAGAGGGAAGGCGACGAGGATACTTGTGTGAATATCGGAGGGAATAAGTGTTGGAGTATAACTCACCGTGGTGGTACAGAATTTTACCCACAGAATAATATCATATATATATACACATACGGTAACTGATAGGGAAACCACTCAATCATGGACCCATAATACGACGAATAAACTATTTTTTACATACGGACCCTTATTTTGAGTTAAATGAAAAATTAAATGGGTTTGAGACTTTTTCCATAAGTTGTGGTTCACTCAACAGTTTTTGAAATTTGACTAAAAATAATGAGCTCTCTGTGTTAATTCAGAGTCTTTCCTAAAACGAAGAATCAGGTTAAAATAATTTATATTATTTTTTTCTATTCTTTCACCACTTTTATACGACTAACTTCCTATACTGATATAAAATAAAATATGTTTACCTATAACAGTAGTGTCTAAATATTTCATTCCTCACTGCGAGTCGTACTGTTTTTGTATCATTAAATCGTCCTTTTACTTGTAACATATCCACTGCTTTCACCAATCTTTGACTGGTGCTTCACTGGCTATATCGTAATGTTCATTCTCAGTCCCTACTTTCATTCCATTCTCCAGGAAGCATTCTTAATCACTATCGTTTCTACTTCAAACTCTGTTTTTAATTATACCTGTCGTGAAAATGGCATTCATTTGTTGGTGGTTTACTTGAACACCATGCGTTAGTTGTGGATTCTTAATAGGAAGTATGCTGGCAAAATGAACATCAAATATTTGACTATACGAATGTTTGGTTAAATATCGTGAATAACATAGTTTGTGCAACTTTACGGAGATTTTTGTCCATTTACAGCTTACATCCCGGTACTTTAGTGACACGAAATGGCAATACTTTGGATCCAGATCCATTCCAAAACACTTTGTGACTGGCTCCATATTCTCGTGCTATGGTCTTGCTAAAGCTGAGCGTTCAGGATGTGGAGATAACAGTTTTAGTCGTGCTGCTCCCTTGCCACAGCTGAACAATAACCTAATAACACCGCGGGTCGGGCAAAGATTTCTCTGCCGTACCCGGGACGCGGGCATTTTTCACTGATTCTCGCCTAAGTTCAAAAATCGATAACTCCTAAACTATTAATGTTAGCGAGAGAGAGAGAGAGAGAGAGAGAGAGAGAGAGAGAGAGAGAGAGAGAGAGAGAGAGAGAGAACATTAAAACTACAGACCTTCAGCTTTCAGATGAGACCAGAATGAGCTTCATCTGACATAAAGTGTGGCTGTAGTGGCGGTGTGAAGTAAAGTGGTGAAAAATGGTTTGAGCGAGCAGTCTCCTGAACACTGAGCAGCGGCGGGCAGTGTTTATGGGTGAGGAAGGGTGGGACACCGCTTTCCAAGGTCACGAGCGCACTATCACATGTCTTATCACTAAAATATTTATTTAATTCATAATACAAACAGTTTACTTCTAATCTTATAACATATTCACGTATTGTATTTCACGCAGTAATAATATCTAAAACACATCAATATCTATCTATCTATCTATATACCTAGGCTGCTTCCCCCAAGGAAAGGGAGGTAGCCGAGACAGGACGACTCACTCTCCATTTACTCATCCATTCAAACACATTTATTCGCATCTTAGCCGCAAAGGGGAGAACGGACAGATCCTCACTGCATCACAACGCACAAGGGTCAACTGCGCAATGCAATCAGTGACATCCACAGCAGGGCCCGACAGCAGAACTGGTTTACCCCTGCCACATCATAACAGACCCATCCCCTTACCCGCACCTGACCTGACTAGCTGATCAGACCAAAAGCGGGAGAATATCCCCTCAGGGCTGCGTCATCACTTATTCATTCACAATTTCTCTCCATTTATTTCTGTCACGCACAGCCACTCTTCCTTGCTCAACAGACATCCCTCTCGCATCCAGCGCTCTCTTCACACTGTCCATCCATCCTATTCGTGGTCTTCCTCTCAGTCTTACACCTCTCACATCAGATCTAGTTATCTTTTTCACCAATCGCTCATTATCCATTCTCTCCATATGCACCTACAAAAAACACAGACAAAACGTTTCAATATTTTCTTAATTACTTATATCACTAATTTTCTTATAACAGAATCACTTATATCACTTTTTCACTTATTTCACTAAGTCTTAGAGATAACATTTATATTTACATTATTTACACTACAATAAAAAGATAACATTTATATTACATTATTTACACCACAACAAAACCTTTCCACTAGCAAGTTTTCATTGTGTGGAAGTCTGTGAAACAAGGAAGTGAGAGAGCCACAGTACACACCATGCAGTGGTTAGATGTCTCCCTCCTCTTTGTGTTCATGTATGCAGAGCACCTCTTCTGGCCCTTCTCCCTTGCCTCGGATGTAGAGGACAAGTACTCCAGCCTGTGCCTAGACAGGTAATCCCGCTACTCAAGCCTGTCAGGCAGGTCGTCAGTGTGGTGCTTTGGTTGTCCTGCATGCTGGACATCGCCATGTCACTCCAAGGTTTCATAAAATATGGCCTTGGAAAATAGCCACAAGAACATCTTCTTTCCAGTCATCACCAGGTACAAGTTGAATGCATTCAGGACGGTGATATCCAGCAGGTGCAGGAAGGTCTTCTTACACCATTTCATACACCACATGATACATTCCACACTGCCAACCTGCATATCACACATATCCACAAGTCACATATTCACGTTATAGTCCACTACAGCATCTGGCTTCGTCACTGGCTCTCGAGTTTGATGGTCCCTTTTTCTAGTGTCCACCATTTTCACCTCGTGAACAGTGGTGACCATGTTCATGTGGCACTTGCCACACCACCTGATAGCCAGCATTTTCTCCGATTGTTTCAGGACATCACCTCTTGATGTTGGAGGGAAATCAAGCCATCCCCTCCTGTTGCTCCTCACGAACCAATTTTGTGCTCCAGGAGATACTTTGACAAGGCTGACGATGTATAATAATTGTCTGTGTAAATGATGTGGTCTGCCCTGTAATACTTGTCAAGCAGCACCTTCACAACATTACCTGTGAAGCTGTGCATAGTGTCCTTGGGGATATCTGCAACTAAACCACTATATAATTATCATCATGTCCAGCACATACCCTGTTTCACAGTCGCACGACACCTATAACTTGATTTGAAAGCAGTACCTCATGGAGGGAATGTACTGCCTGAAGGAAAGCCGACCTTGAAGGACAGCCGCCCTTGGAACAAGACAAGAGACTCATCAATCACCACTTTTTGGAAGGGATAAAAGAACTTGGTGAAGCAATCCTTCAGCAGGGTGAACACTGGCCTTATATTCTGCAGCCTGTCTGTTTGGTCCCTGTTGTTATCAACAAAGTGCAGATAGCTGAGGATACTTAGGAATCTGTCATGAGGCATGAACTTGCTGAATGTAACGACAGTTATGTCGTCCTTTAGCCAACATTCTTGTATGACGTGCTTTTTTACATGGGCCATCAAAATCATCAGTCTGAAAAACACATACATTTCAGGAGCACAAGCTTGAACTCATTCTTTCATTTTTGGAGACTGCTTATTGCCAGCTCCCTTAAGCAAACAATACTGTGTATTGCTGGAAGGAATTTGTCTCCTTGCATATGAACTCCATCACTTCATCATTGAAGAGAGCCACAAAAAATTCATATGGAGATGAACTTTCATTACAAGGAAAGCTAGGTTGCACCCCAGAGCAATCCTTGTTGAATGCAGGCACATCAGGGCTGAAACTATTCACAGACAACCACGCAAAGGCGTCCAGGCCACCAACATGTGGTTCAGTTTCACCCCTTCCAACACTGGGTGCAGCAACCCTTCCATGTTTCCATTATCTTGTGGCCTTCTTACTAGGTTGCTGTTCCTGCTCCACATCCTCAGAGTCCGATGAGGAGTACAGTAGGTGTGTGGGTGGTTGAGGTGGTTAGGCAGCATGTGGTGAGTAAAAACCCCTCACTACTATCACTACACAAATAAAAGTGTCACCTGGCATGTAGCTCTCATCCTACAGCATTTCATCTTAATTGCTGCCCGTTTTTCCACTACCCTCACTACCCTCAAATACTATAGAGCCTGATGAACTTTACTATCAGACAGTGGTCGATGCAGTTCCACCACCTTTCTTGGCTGGAAGCACGTGGGCATAATCTGTCGATGTGCAGGGCTCCACATCACACAACAGCTCGGCAAGAACTGGTACTGTCTGGCTTAGTGGGGTATGGGAGCGACTTAGAGTGTGAGATGAAGTGCGGGCATGCATACAAATTACTTTACAGACACAGGGAGGTAATTTCAATACAGAACAGTGGAGGTAACCCAAGCGTGCCATAAGGCATATCCTGACATCATCCACGCCACTCCATAAGGCGTACCCTGACGTGTGGGTTAAGATGGAGAGACAGTAGATTTAGCCATGGTAATCTCTTGCTACAGCTGAGTGTCCAGGATGGAGAGATAGCGGTTTTAGTCATGTTGATCTCATGCTACAGCTAAAGTTCATAATGGTTTTAGTCGTGTTAATCTCTTGCTACAGCTGAGCATCTTTGATGGAGTGACAGCAGTTTTCATTGTGCTAATCTCTTGCTACTGCTGAATATTGATGATTTAAAGATGGCAGTTTTAGCCAAATTAAAGTGCACAGTATAGCTGGCAACACACGCACAGATGCAAAAATGCCGAATGAGTATGTGCTTTTGTGGTGAGACTAGGGGCACCCCAGAGACGTGTTTACCAATTCACCTGAATGCAGTGTCTCTTTCCTGTCCCACACCAAAGCTTCTTGGTGGCATATCTCAAAGTTTGAACTTGGCCTCAGTTACCTCAGCTTTATCTGGGCCATTTAGTTGAAATTTGCCACTAAGAGTCATCTTCTGCAACCAAGTTTTACAATGACTGGATGAGAGATTCACAGACACACTTACTGTTATTTTTTTCCTGTTATTATTATTATTTTTATAGAAAGAATACTTGTAGGATGCATATGACAGTGCTAGGCCATCTCCTTGCCTTTCCTTCAGAAATAGTCGAATTACAATACAGAATTTATCAAACGTTTGTGAATTCGTGGCCAGCCTTCTCACTTTTCCACCATCCATCACAGGAGTTACTTTAAGAGTCACGGGATGTGGCTAAGGTTCACTTGGTTGCTGGCTTGTTTAATATTTCCGGTTAAAGTAGAAAAAGCTTTATTTGTTTTATTGTACCAGAAACTGAACTCCATCATCCCTAAAACCATTAAAATTATCCATAGGAATGTCTCATACTTTCAACCCACCACGCCCCAGTGCCGTTTTAAAACGGTCTGACATAATGCCGCGGCCAGTGCCAGTGCCATTTTAAAACGGTTTAAAATAAAATTCTTCACTGTGACTGTATTTTTCAAGATTCGCAGGTAAAAATTGGCAGGCATGTAAGGTAACTGTTCCTCTACCATCCCCCAGGCTGTCAATGCCATATACTCACTCGCTTCCCCCCTCATGCTTGCTCTGCCTTACTCTGCATGTGTCCCCCACACAATGTTGTACATAGGGAAGGCATTTTGTAAATATTTTCATGTAAGTGTAAGTTGTAAATATTTTCTTGTAAGTGTAAGGACTATATTGTGAAGTCAAGTTGTAAATACTTTCTTGTAAGTGCCAGGACTGTACGTAATGAAGTCAGGTTGTATCTATCTTCAAGTGTAAGATAATGCATACACAGTGAGAAAAACATGCAAATTGCGATAGATGCTGAAGTAATAAGTGATCAGAAAAGTGTACTGAACATTGCTATACCTTCCCAGCATAAATACCTGAGTATACCTTACATAGAAAATGGCTTTCTCTCACATACGTGGTGAGCATGAGAGGGCGGCTATACCTGTAAACAAGTATGCAGGACTCAATGAAACTGATTTCCGAGCCTCGGTGAGCATTTTCAAGGCGAAATTCGTTGTTTCCACATCAAAATCTATCATTTTAGCCAAAAAAAGTAAAGGTCGAAAAATGGCCGGCACTGGTATGACCCATAGGGCTAAAAATAGCTGGCATGCAGTGGGTTAAACCAGACTTTTTAATGAGATGCAGTTCACTCAGGACTTATCATGGCAAGGCAACAATGCTCCTCATGTAACATTTGTTTCCCAGCAGTTTGGTATGCAGAATCTAGTCCGTACAGAGATTATACTTGCCTCTGTGTGGTTTACACTTCTCTTGTAAGGAAATGGGGGAAAGAGGGACTCAAGATGATCAGCTTTTCTAAATGCCTATAGTCAAAGGTTTATTGTCTCATCAACTCCTCACGCCCATGTAATGACTTCTTTCAAACTCTTTCTCTTGGCCCCATTGTTGCATCTTTCACCCTTAACTGTCACTGCTTGAGTGGCAGCTGCAATTCTAAACTGTCTACTTACATCCTTCTCCAGTTACTGCAGGCGGGTTGCACCATTCTTACAATGCACTCTCACCTTTTTTCTCTGTAGTCCAAATGCAAGAGTTACCCAGCACTCCCGGTCCTTCATATTTGCAGGTGGTCACCTCTGGAGTTGTTGTCCTTGGCATGTATTTCCCTCTATTTATGAATTCCAGTCTTTTACCTGCAGTCTCTCCAGTTATCTCGGTATTGAGGGATCTGGATTTGGGTCTCTTTTGTTAAATATTCAGAACAACTTTATGTTGTTAATTGGTCAGAACAACTTTATGTATGAATCCGGCCAGTGGCTCATTCTTTTTACCTGTGGCAATAGCCAGCAGGTTAGTGAGTGGCCAGCATTTTTCTTCTGTTTCTGGCAGATTTATTAAAAGGAGGCCTTTGGAGACAAAAGTGGTACCATCTTAGGTAATTTGACATGGAGAATCCAAATCTGTCATCAGCAGACACGAGGTGGCACCATCTAGCAACAGCTTTAGTAAATGTACGTAATTTAATGCTATTGAGACAAAAAAGTGGTCCCATTAAATGGTTATTTGGCATGGAGAATCAAAATTTGCTGTCAGCTGACACCTGTGGTGGTGCCATCTAGCAGAAACTTTAGTAAAAGATCTTCATTTCAGGCCATTGAGACATAAAAGTGGTCCCATATAAGGTTGTTTGAGGTGGAGAATGGAAATCTGCAATGGACTGGTTGACGGTCGTGTACATGTTACATAAAGTAATAAAACAGTCACACGTAATCATCGGAATGTCTTTAATTTTTCTCTCCGATATAATATTTATGAAAAAATAGTCAAAGTTGGAGATTATCACACCTTACGTGGAACATGCACCCTCGCGGTGACGTCAAAACTCATACCAGGGCCACAGCTGACCGCCACTCACAACAATGTCAGGGGATCATATTCCAGTAAAGAGAAGGTTTCTGTGATATTCAGCTGTTTTTATCATGTGAGGCATGTAAAAGTGTGATAGCTCTCTTAACGATGACATGTGCTATGTTTGTGCTTTAGTGATGAGTTTTGTTGGTTTTAGAGAGACTAGTAGTGACAGTTAACCTTGCAACAACCAGGTGCCTTTAGGACAGCTCGGCAGCACCCAGATTAGATTTGATAAAGTCGTAATGAAGTGATCTGTGAACGGAATCAGTATAAGTATGGCTATGTCATGACTCCAGGGGCATATAGCCCTGAAATTGGGCAAATATAGATAGGAGAGATGTCACAAAACTGTAATATTCAATGTTTTCTTTTTTCCCACCTAGATAAACCTGATCGTACACAGCTAGACCTCTGTGGAATATTTGGTTATCTGATTTCTTGGTCATATGTACTGGTGATGTTTGAACATCCTAGTAACAGGCAGTTTGATCTGGAGAATAGTATTTTCACATCCCTACCAATGGCTTAATCTAAAGTTAGGGTTGGTTTTGCTAGACAGGTGACTGTTCTGGTGTCAACATCTTTTTCCATATGAAGTTGTAGTATCACACATTTTACATAATAATTTTTAAAGCTGTTTAGTCATAATTAACAGTGTGTAATAAAGTGTGAATGATGAACAACCAAATATCATTTTGCTGTTAGCTGTGGTATAGGAAGAAGGTGGATGGCAGACCACAAGGGCCACCCTGTTTCAATTATAAAATGAAGGTTAGGAGAAGTGATAAGATATCTGAATTGTGCATAAGTGTAAAGTCCTGGGGAACCATTTATTATGTTGGTATATGTGAATGTACTTAATACCATTCTATAGAGGTGTATAATGTGCTAGTAGAGTTGTCATTTATCTCTACTTTTTGCATAAGCCCAGAGTATATTTAATGCTCGGCACCTCACTTTTTAGCTGACCTCAGCACCGCGCCCTTGTCCGCTCGGTGACTGTACAGCATCAGAGGCCGTTTTACAGTTTTAAAGGGAGGTGGTGTCGCTCCTACATATCTCTCGGGTCGCAGTTATATTATTCTGTGCCCAATAAAGAGAGATTTAATCTGCTCATTTCTGTCACCTTACGCTACCACTTAATAACAGACCAGCTTCCACCTTCTCGTGGCAGAGGACCTTTGGTGGGAAGTGTCGGGCAGTGACGGCGAGTAGCTGACGTGTACTGCAGACAGTGTCGTCGATCCAACACGGTGGTCTAGTTATACTATACAGCAGAACACTTAATATGTAGTCAACTGCTACTCCATAACGGCTACATTATTTTATTGGTGCTAGCGGTGGCACGATATTTAGTGCTAGCCGTGTACCGATACATGACTGTTAGGTTAGGTTAAGCTATATATGTTAGGCTGTTATAATTTTTATCACCATGTAGATTCATAGACACCCAGGTATCTGAAATCCGGTCTAAAATTTGTGTTTGACTATTAATGAAAATTCAGGATTCAAACCAAAAACTTGCGAAAGTTAGCAGAAGTTTTGCACCTCTAGCATCACAACTTCCCTTGACAGACTTTTATTGGTTTACAATGTAAATACATTTATTTGTGCTTTAAATTTATATATATGCAAAATGGAAGTTTGTTGATGCGTGTTGACGATCTGAAGGTGAAATATCTGCTAACTTTAGCTCATTTTAGTTTTGAAACTTGATCATAGTAAGCACAAAATTTTTACCGGATTTCAGATAATTAGGTGTGCATGAACATATATGGTGATAAAAATTATAATATTTTCCATATAAAAGTGCCGATTCAGTAAGTGACCACCGATTCATTATTTCCTTGCACCTCTTCGCAGTAGTAGGAGTTCAGAGTTGCCATTTCTAACGGTGCATTCCCGATACTCTGCTCACCACCACCACTGCTTGGATTTCACCTCTTGATGCAGCCATCGTTTTTTTTTTTATTTTTCTTGTGTGATTCTACTTGTGTTCTTGCACAGTGGAACAAAGCCTCAGTGGTGGTTATTTGCTGACCTGGCCATGACGAAGCGAAGTTTGCTAATCAGCAGAAGTACAATCACACAACTGCTTGAGATCAAAATCGTGTTTTGTCTCCTTGCTTGGTGGCCTGTGACATCACAGCCACTCGAGGCTCGCGCTGCCATCATCCTCTTTTTGTGCAAATTTGAAGGCTTATATCTCGAAACTTTTACTTTGGTTTGTCAAATGAATTATATCATAGGATAATTCAGCACATTTATCACCCAAATAAATTGTTTTCTTCTTTAACCCCTTAACTGTGGGGCGTCACTTTCATGACGCTTTGGAGCAAGGGATCATACCGCGGGGCTTCACTTTCGTGATTCTGTGTTATTTTGAATTTGCCCAGGCTTTCAAGTGGTGGCTTGTATCATCTATCAGTACTACCAGTGTCCAGTAATACTCACTTCTGCTAATGTCACCTGTACTCCCATCCACTTTTGACAATTTAGCCATTTTTCTCCGGTCCTTGACTCCCCCCCTCCTTACCTCCCCTCCATTACCCTTTCCTCCCACCTGACCAGCTGGCTGCGCTACACAAATGATAGACGGATTTTTCCACTCATTTTATCCATTGAAATGTGCCCTTTGCCCTATTCTTATACAAAATAATTTATAAAAGAAAGAGTAAAGGTAATTGATACTGCCATACATCTGGAATGGGATAATTATCACCTTGCAACACCTCACATGCACTCGTTCGCTAATTTTCCCTGTTTATTTCCCATTGAAATATGCCGTGTGACCTGTTCTCATAATAAAAATACATATAAGAAAGGAAGGGAGAAGCCTAAGTGATAGTTACATTCACCTGGAACTACCTTATTTATTACGTATTGTCTAGATTTCCTGCAAATCATTTCATAGCATATATATTAGCAGCTGTCACCACGCTGACATTGGCAGCCCTTCACTGCCCCTAGGCAACAACATTCAGTTTACTGTTGTCTTTCAGGGTGAAACCACGTTGGATTCGCGCCTGTCCAATTCCTCCACTTTTTAGCCCCATGCAAAGGGCCCTGTGACCTCTACCCCTACTAAACCTCATGTGGAAAGGGGTAAAGGGCTAAGTGACTGCTGTGGAACGTGAACTGGCTAATTTATCAATGAAAATGGACAGTGACTCCGACCTTTCTGGTGACTCTAAAACAGTGGAAGTGGAAATGTAAAAGTGTAAATAATGTGAAAACAGCAAGTGAAAGCAATGAATGTAAATATAAGTGAACAGTGGAAAACAGTTTTATAAGTTACTGCAAGTGACACTGCATAACATAGTGTAAATAAAATAGAAATGTAAATAATGTAAATAAAATAGAGAATGTAAATAGAAAGGTAAATGAGTAGTATTATAAGAATACGAGTATATATACTAGGAGTAATAAAAGTGAAAGTTTCACTCTAGTATGCATGAATACTATGAGTTATGAAAGTGAAAGTGACAGATTCGCTCTCAGCACTAGTATACAGGATGAGAAAGTGTATGCCTGGAATGAAAATAAACTATTAGTACTGAAAGAAACTTATAGTTAATATTGTATATATAAATAAGTGTAATAAAGTACTAGGAATATAAAGTGTGAGTGTGTTTATAATTAATAAATGACAGCTCTGCCTCAGAATACCATCGGGGAACCAGAATGGGAGGAAAGCTCGTATGCGCTCATAATTTACATTGTTTCACAATGTTTTTTTATTTTTGGAATATGGATTCCAAACTACTTGAAATTCATAGAATAGTGTTTGTAGTTATAATATCAGGCAGTGGTAACCATATTACTGGGTATCGGGACTTGTAAAGTGGTGACTTCGTTACCCAACTTCAGAAGTCTCCACAAGTCCTACGGTACTTGACAAAGGCTCAACAAACATCCCAGGAGAAAGCTGATGGTACGTGCCTTAGGCATTTTTTATTATAATATTCTAGGTCTAATAACTGATTTTTGCCAAATATTTTTAGAAAATCTGTTGGAACGCAAATATCCTAGCAGGACACACAAGTCGAGCCAAAACAGCCCCGCGGTTTAGGGGTTAAAAAATCGACCGTAAACCAGTCCATTGCTGTCATCAGCTGACACTACTTTTTACAGCTAAAGCCCTTGTCACACATATGCGACTCAAGGGCCGGCCACGGTGGAACTCAAGGTCATGTCTAGTTGGCTCCCACGCCTCCCGACTGGCCCCGAATTTGCTCTGCTCATGACTGCCTAACAATCGCGTCAAGACTGCCTCAAGACCGGTCGTGACATCCTCAAGAATGCGACAGGATCACGAGAAGACTGCAAGGCGACGGGGCTACGAGTCTTCAAATTTGAAATTTAACGAATTTTTGTCATCCACGACCCACACACGACCAAAAGACGACTGCATGGTGCGTTTGGGGAATGCACCCTGACCCCCCCAGACCCGTCCACGACCGACCCGTGGGGCTGGGCATCACACCTGGACCACCAATGACACCCAGTGTGGGGCGGGGCATCAAAGCTAGAACACCAATGACACCCAGCGTGGGGTGAGGCATCACACAGAGACCACCAATGACACCCAGCGCATCACCATGGACCTCTCCTGTGTCTATTCAGTGGATGAGGGACACGCAGTCATAACGGTTTTTTGTCGGTGACAGCATCACGACACACAACTACCGCATCACGACGGATCTGATTGTGCTAAGACTGCTTCACCACCACGTACGACACTCCCGACTGTGATGCAATTGTGACCTGATTTTTGGCAAGTCGTGAGGTGGCCACAATTTTTTTACACACACATTGAAAATTCATGAGGCTCAAGGAGTCGTCCCAGTGGCTCACAACTGCTCTCAATAGTCCGGGCTTTGTCAGCAAATCAAGGGACAACTGATGACAAAAATCGTTACGACCTAGAGTTGCACTGCGGTCGGGCCTTGAGTCGCATATGTGTGGCAGGGGCTTAACTGTTTCAAACAAGAGCCTCGCCGTATGTCCCAGAACAATTCTACTCTTGTTCCATAAGAAAATGGTGATTCATCCATGTACTTTACAATAAAACAACGGAAAGGAAGTGTATGGTCACACTGCCTAAGAAATTCAATTTTATCTGACTCCTTTGTCACTCATTGTTTCCAGTGTGATATAAATTGGGTAAAGCATAACTTAAGCCCTAAGTTAAAGTCATGTATTTTATTACCTTCATCCTTGTTATCTCCAAGCGATATCTCTGAGTTTAAATGAGTCATTGCGAAATGGATGGATTAGATACAACCTTCATTAACATCACCACTACTAAGGCGCACATCCTAAACTTACATTTTTATATCTTGATTCGTGGCTTCCAGATGATGTTATTTAGTTTAGGAGACATTTTCAAATTCGAGCGCTTATATACAGCCTTCTTGTAACTGTCGGAGTCATGTAACCAAATATCGTTTGGAACTAGCAAGAACAATATAGTAAAGATGTAGATTTATGTACCGTTGTCCGCAAAGGTTCCGTTCCATTTACTTAGTCTCAATACTTCATAACATTATATTAGTTTTCGTAGAAAAAGTAACAATTAAATGCAATTACTCACCCACCTAAGCAGACTGCGGTGACCGCATGCAACATTGCTGTGGCTATTATGTTACTGTGTGCTGCGTGCATGAATGTCCCGGTGGCTGCTTAACTCATCCGATTAGCTGACAGTTCTGTTAAACCTGAGATTCTCTCTCTCTCTTTCTCTCTCTCTCTCTCTCTCTCTCTCTCTCTCTCTCTCTCTCTCTCATTTTCATTGATTACCGGTATAGATTTGTTTTCGCAGGAAGGGCAGTGAAAAGTGAAAGAGAAAGTACAGAAATTTCTTGTGCCTCTTGCTCTTCTATCCAAAACACAGCTAAGAATGATTTTTTTTTTTTTTTACCTTGAGTTACTTTATGCATCTCTCCTTTAACATCAATAGGGAGTTGACCTGGGGGATAATTACGATAACACCAGACTTATAACAACGTCGTGCATTGATTCCTATTTATTTTTCATAACTCATTTCTTAAGAGGTTAGAGACGGAGCCAAATCTATGTTGTATTTAGTCCTTCTGTTTATTATGCATATTTATATTTTGCTCTTGTTACCTCCAGACGACTAAACTCACCTCAGTACTAAACTCTTAGCTCAGGGTTAATGAGGAGTAAGTCTAATTTCTCCAGTTCGGAGTATCTAGAAAGCTGAATATAATCATCTGGTGTTAGCAATAACACAATATCAAAATGTCACATTAGTGAAGTTGTTAACCCTTCATATTTGCGAAATTTATAACGAGGGAATGTTCCAAATATGGAGTACGTTACAGTTCTCCTGTGTTAAGGGGTCTTGTCAATAGGGAAGGCTCAGAGGCATTTCGTCTGAACATCTCTCATTTGACAGTTCCCCTTCAGTGCATTCATCAGTCTCTTTAAAGTTACCACAAATCTCAATCTTCTTAATACACAAACTTTTTGAAGAACAACTCTTCGGCAGGACTAAGTAGAGAATGGTAATGGTATTATTCTATAAACCACACAAATGATATTGCTCACTAATGACTCAAAGGTACAAATTGTATTCATTAAAAATAATAAAAGTTTTAGTGTGGCGAGTCTTTCAACCCCAAGTGTCTGTCCTAAGCTGATAAAGTTTCCGAATGCAAATGAAAATATATAGTATGTGATGTAAAAAGAAAATATATATAGTAATGGATTTAACAAAACACATACACACACACACACACACACACACACACACACACACACACACACACACCATCTACAACAACAACAACATCACCAATATTCACGACAGTCACAGCTGGAGCAGGCAGTCACAGAAAAAAAACAAAATTTGGAACCATAATCAAACATTAGTGATAATAACTGACAGAATAACAATCACAATAATAATACTCCAAAAAAAAAAGAAAAAAAAATCACGTAAACACCAGTAATAATCATCACCTTTAGGAAGACCACCATATCCACGAAAACATCACAATATTCACAAACCATATCTGAGATGTGACAGCCACAGTAAAAGAAAGATGGCAAAAAGAATTGCAGTCAAAGAGTAATAACAGGAACCAAACCCTCACGTCACCGCCATCAATACTATCACATCCATCACACCCACCAACCACCACAACCACCACATCCACCCCAACCATCACAACCACCACATCTACCACAACCATCACATCAAACTCAACCATCACATCCACCATTACCACCACATCCACCACAACCACCACATCCACCACAACCACCACATCCACCACAACCACCACATCCATCACATCCACCACAACCAACACGACCACCATATCCACCACAACTATCACATCCACCACAACCATCACATCCACCACAACCATCACAACCACCACAAACATCACATCCATCACAACCACCACATCCATCACAACCACCACAACCACCACAACCATCACATCCACCACAACCATCACAACCACCACAAACATCACATCCATCACAACCACCACATCCATCACAACCACCACATCCACCACAACCATCACATCCACCACAGCTATCACATACATAACAACCACAGACTCAACAACCATCATATTCTAATGAAATTCACAACCTCCACAACCATCACATCCACCACATCCATCACGTTCATTACACTGTCACATCCATAAACACCACAATATCCACAACAGCCACAGTCAAACCTTAACAGCTGAAGCCAATCACAAGTATATAATCACAGTTATAGTCACACAGTCACACATAATCACACAGCTACAGTTACACGTCTACCGTTACACGTTCACAGTCATGTACTCAGTCACACTTCTGTGGTTGCACATATTCACTTGGCTACAGTGAACGTCTACAGTCATATGTTTTCAGCCACACATAAACACACGTTTATAGTCACCCGTCAACTGTCACAGTCAGACGTGTACAGTCACACACACATACACTCCAACAGTCACTCCTCTACTGTGACGTATAATCATATTTCTGCATTCACAGAAAATCGCAAGTCAACAGCCACAAGTTTTCTTCTGTAATCATGTTGCTACAGTCACTCGTCTATAACCAGACATCTACAGTCACGCGTTTACAGTGACGTTAACAGTCACACATTTACAGTCATAATAATTTTCCATTCATTCTGGTAGAGACACATACAGCTTCTACAGCCATGCTTATAATCACAAGCCTACAATAACTCGTCTACAGTCACATACTAACTGTCATTGTAAACAAGGATTTGCCACAAGCAAAACATGAATCCTTCATTACAGTAACGTCCCTCCAAGGCTCAGCATAAAGTCGTTTGGTGGGATGAAGAATATAATAAGAAAAAGAACCCCCTAACAAAAGGAAGAAAAGCAGTTACCACAGTCAAAAGTTTTATCTGGACAGGTACAGGATAAACATTGCACAGCAGTCACAATCACCGCCAAAGCTCCTGTCAGTGACAACACCCCCTTTCAAAACCAGACATAACATAGAATAACACTATTATAATACCTCACCCACTCTTTTTCCCCCATCCCGCACATATTTTTCTTTTCACCCATCGTTGATTTGTTTTTCCACCATCCTTTCCACACTTTCTTCCACGCCACCTGTAACCAAGGTTCTTCCACCAAATATAACCATTATCAATTATCACAGTTACCTTTATCATCATCATTAGCATCATCATCATCATCATCATCATCATCATCATCACCACAGTTACCAATCTCTCCTCCGCCTTCTCCTCATCATCACCTTCATCATCTCAGTTAGCCTACCATCCTCCTGCTCCACCTCTTTATCATCATCTGAATCCCTTTTTTATGTGACAGCATTACATAAAGAAACACCAACACACAGCACACAGAACAGATACAACCACGAGTGTAACAACAATCCACAATATCCAGCTCCATAACAATGTACAAAATAACCACAATGCTTCATAGAGACAGAGATTTCAACAAAACAAAAGGACGCAAAACTGTAGCACCATTCCACAGTAGATCTTTGGGGAAGGGGGAAGCCCTCGGGGGTCCCACCCTGGTCTTTGAGATGTACCACTGTGTAAAATTTCGTGTTCCGTACATATCGGTTTTCCCAGCGACACCTGGGGCCGCACTGCCCCTGGAGGGAGGTAGGACCTTCAGGCGTCACACCTTGTTTAAAACCTGGCCCAAGAGGAAATATACTACTGTGCTAAATTATGCACTCCTGAGCAGGAAACTGATTTGACACGCTAGGTGCCGCCTTCCTCCCCCACTCGTGTGAATAAGGGGTGATCCGCCCTACATTACATGTCTGCCGGGTTGAGAACTATTACTGTGTAAAATATCGTTTGGCGAGTCGATTTCTGACTCTCCTGGTTGCTAGGAAACGTGATCACTTAAAATCACTTTTTCTTCTTCCTCCTCAACCCTAAATGAATACCGTGCTTCGACGAGCCTGTGGAGTGGTAAAAACACAATGTTATATTACCTACATAATTGAGAATAACCCATTCACAGTAGGCAGAACAATTAACCACAATAACAGCCATAACACTTTTGCTCAAATAACACATACTACCACAAATACCAATCCCAACAGTACAGTACATACAACCGTGCATATAACAAACAGCCATAATTGTATGTTTTAATGAGGTACAATAACAACCACATCATAATGAACTTGACTCAAAACACAAGTTGCAAACATGCAATACCAATAAGAGCTATGACACTGGATGCAACAATCAGCCGAAATAACATGGCAACAGACTACAGTAGTTTCCATGACTAGTCTTTATATTTGTAATTACAAGTACACATAACAACACAAACAAATGAAATAATAGCATTCGGGGACCGAATGCCAATCACCCACCACAATATGTTGTTGGATATAATAAGTTACCTACAAACCAAATTTGAAGAAAACGGAAAACTCCATGAAATTCAGTCACCGTGTTTCACAAAACCCAATCAATAACAAAATTGAAACAAAAGCATTCGGGAGCCTAATGCTAATTACCCGCCAAAATATGTTGTTGGCTAAGGTACAAGCTACCTACAAACCAAAACTGAAGATGTATTTTGGTAAAACACACACACACACACACACACACACACACACACACACACTGACAAAAAGTATATTGCCATGGGCAGACGATAAAAATTCGCTAAAATCTAAGGAATTCAGTCACCGACTTTCACAAAAAGCCAATCCATATTGAATATACTGTATACAGTATATTGCGGCTGGCACTCGGTTGTCTTTGATCAATTTATCACCTTAAGTGATAGGCTTCTGCACATCATCATACTTGATATTTCCTGAGGGTTTGGTGAAAATTTATTCACAACTTTCCGAGATATTTTGGCATCGGACAGAAACACACACACACACCCACATACACACACACACACACACACACACACACACACACACACACACACACACTGACAAAAACTATGTCGCCTTGCCTTGCTATAGGCGGACGATAAATAGATGACATCTGATATTTAGTCATGTTTTATCAAATCCTCACCAAAAGTAAGAGGCTTCTGTACCCTTGTGTGGTTGCTATTTCCTGGAGGTTATAGAAATTTCGCCATCAACTTTTCGATATATATCGAGTACACACACACACACACACACACACACAAAGAAAAACTATATCATGTCGCCTTGCTAGAAGCGGATGATTATAATTCCAACAATGACAATCATAGCAGTAAATCACAGTAAACAAAATCATATTAAAACAGAAAACAACACAAAATACAAAGACGCAACAACTACATTAATAACAACCATAAGCACTACAAGCATAACTCCCAGCTTAATAACCACAAAAACAACAATAATAACCAGAAACATAACCACATCGACAGACGCCATATTCCCAATTAAAGCTCGAGCAACAGAAGCCACAATTTCAACAGCTGTTCTCGCAGCTGCTACGGTCAAGATAGCTCTCTGGCGAAGGTAATTGGTTCATAATGATATTGCACCAGTCTTAACTACAGAATCTTATACCACAACAACCACACAGCAACTGCCACCAGCAGCCATGACTACATTAACCATTACCACAAAAACCATTACCATGGCAACCAATACCATTGCAACCATTATTACACCTACTACTACCACCACAACATACGACATTACAACAACCAGAATAATATCATTTAATACAGTAGCAGTCACCACTACAACTCTAACAACTGCCATCACATTATTGAAAGAACCACAGTTTCTCATAATAAACGAAATTACAAGATGCAGAAGCAGAAGCGCATATCATCCACAATATTTACAAACACGAAATCACAAACACAGCAATGAACTACAACCATAACTACAACAAGCAAATATTATTACACAGAACACAAAACACACACAGTACCCATAACAGCTATAGAAATCAGGCACAATAAACACAATCGTAAGAGTTCACAATAAGGACCAACGACGACTCATTATAATCTTGACTAAAACAGCAAACATAAAAACACAAATCGATGAAGCCATAATAAACACCAGCATAAAACAATGATAATAGTAACCAATTAGAACCATCACCTTTACACCAGACTACATTAACAATGGAAACACCACACACACACACACACACACACACACACACACACACACACACACAAGAGAGAGAGGGAGAGAGAGAGAACAAGGTGTACCTATAATATTTTACAGCCAAGAACGGAAACGTGCATAAAGCAATACAACAATCTTTATTACCAAAGAAGAGCTCGGGTACACACACAGGCAGATCCGACCCAAAATGTATACATCGGTGAGAGTCGCAACAATAACAGTTATTATTTCAGCCGGTATGACCAACACATTTATCATACAGTCTGACATAATTACAATTACAGTCACGGCAAAGGCCACTCTCTCTCTCTCTCTCTCTCTCTCTCTCTCTCTCTCTCTCTCTCTCTCTCTCTCTATATATATATATATATATATATATATATATATATATATATATATATATATATATATATATATATATAAGTGCGCATTGGGACCACTTGACGAGCGAGCGAGAACCATGTTATCACAATTTCCCCTCTGATATAAAAGATCAGGAGGAACCTCCGATATTTGATTGCTAGAGTTGATGCGAAAAAACAAACAAACAGACTGATACGACGGAAAAACGTTTTCAATTTGATTTCGTAATTGACACGTTCATCGATTAGAACCGAACACCATTGAGAAACTCGAGATGCCAAGGGCTTCCTACGCTTTTATGGGTGAGTTATTAGATGATAACAGAATTTACTGAATGAATGTATCTCATGCAGAAAGAATTTTAACTCTACATCACACAGGAGTAAAGTTATTGGGTTCGGCTTAGGGTGACATTGGGGTCGGGCCGGGCCACTCATTTTCAAACTTAATTGAGAGTAAACATCACTCATTCGCTTGCAACCACAACAGCAATCACAGCTACTATTATACTGACCTCCACCACAACCACAAGAGCAACCAAATGATCAAAGTCACTGCAACCACCACCAAGACAACAACCACAGCAACCAAATAATTAATGACACTGCAACCACCGCCAAAACAACAATCACACCAACCAAATAATGGTACTGCAGCCACCACGACAATAACCACCACATCAGCAAACAAAACCGTCACATCAGTAACCACTATCAAAGCAATCACTAGAGCATCAACTACTATTCCCACAACCTCCTCCATTGGAACCCCATCCACCATAACAAGAACCACAGCAGAAACTTCCTTTCACACAACCTCCTCCATTGCAAACCCACCCACCATTAATGGCACAGCAGCAATCACCATTCTCACAATCACCTCCATTGCAAACCCACCCACCATAACAAGTACCACGGCAGCAACAACCACCACAATAACTTCACTCACAATAACCATCACCAAGACACTCAGCATCATAGCAACCATCATCACAAAGAGATGTGTCTCACAGGTTATAATACTGAACTGGTATTTCTTATACCGCAGGTTCGAATCCTAGTCGTTCCTTGGAAGCTGTTACAGGCAAAAGACTGACTTGTAACTACAATGAATTTTTTTAAAGTAACGGTGGTTCTGAGTCTATTCAGCCCAACTGATGGTCAGATGTTGTCAGACTGGATTTTTTTTTTTTTCACTGGTAAACAAGACGACTCAATCCTTCCTCACAGCTAAGAGACATTAACATTAATGCCACCATGAAATGAGAGTGGACGAGGTCCATCCAGCAAAAATAAAAAGAGAATAGTTCCACTATTTTGCCGTATGCCCACTGACACGCCATGAAAACACCCTGGCGGTTGGCTGGATATTAGATGGCATGAGGTGGACAGCAGTAAAAGCCATCTGTTGCTATATAATGGAAGCAAAGACTGCTGGGCTGCAGGGAACGGACTAACTAGTTTATACTCAGCGATGGGTACATACAAATCCCACCTCCATATCGGTCACTGTCACACCTACCACAACATTTAATAAAACAGTATCACCACAACATCCACCACAACATCAGGAAACACCACAGCAACCATCAACACAGTAATTATCACAACTACGAACATTGACAAAGTAATCCATGACATTCAGCACCACAACCACCAGGACAACAGCAACCACCACCACACCTACAACATCACAACAGGACCACCACCACAACCACCACATCACAACAGCAACCACAACCACCACACCGCAACAGCAACCACCATCACAACCACCACATCACAACAGCAACCTCCACCACAACCGCCACGACAAAAGCAACCTCCACCACACCCACCACATCACAACAGAAACCACAACCACCACATCACAACAGCAACCACCACCACAACCACCACATCACAACAGCAACCATAACCACAACCACCACATCACAGTAGCAACCACCACCACAACCACCACATCACAACAGCAACCACCACCACAACCATCACATCACAACAGGAAACACCACCATAACATCACATCACAACAGCAACCACCACCATAACCACCACATCACAACAGCAACCACCACCACACGTCACAACAGCAATCATCACCACAACCACCACATTACAACAGCAACCACCACCACAACCACCACATCACAACAGCAACCACCACCACCACAACCACCACATCACAACGGCAACCACCACCACAACCACCACATCACTACAACTACATCCACCACAACCACCACATCACAACAGCAACCACCATCACTACCACCACATCACAACAGCAACCACAACCACAACCATTCTTGGAGATTTCATTGTTCACCACCACTTTTGGCTCTCCTCTCCTTTCACTGATCCACCTGGGGAACAAGCCTACATCTTTTCTATCCTTACTGACCTAGAGCAGCTTGTACAGCACCCTACCCGTATCCCTGACCGCCTTGGAGAGAGCTCCAACACACTTGACCTCTTCCTTACAACTAATCCTTCTGCTTACACTGTTAATCTTTCCACTCCGTTGGGCTCCTCCGATCACAACCTTATTACCTTAACTTGTCCTATCTCTTTGGTAAGGCCTGTGGACCCTCCAATGAAACGTCGTCTCTGGCACTTCTGAGCTGCAGATTGGGAGGCCCTCGGACAGTACTTTTTGTATTTTCCCTGGAATGATTATTGCTTCCATGGCCGGGAGCCATCTGAGTGTGCCTTCCGCATTACAGAGGTTATTCTCCCAGGCATGGAAGCATACATTCCTTTCTCATATCTTTTGACTAATGCAAGAAAGCCTTGGGTTAATCACGCTTGTTCTAATGCTCGCTGCAACAAGGAGAGGGCCTATAAAATGTACCAGACCCAACCCACCCTTAATCACATCTTGTTTATGTTTCTGCCCGGAATCGTGCTAAGTCTGTTCTTCACACTGCTAAAAATAATTTCATCAGTACCAAGTGCTCTCAACTCTCCAACTCGATTTTTTCCCGCTCCTTCTAGCACATTGCCAAAAACCTGTCTAACAACTTTACCTCATCATCCTTCCCTCCTTTTTTCTATTCTGATGGCTCTATAACTATTTCTTCTACTGATA
Organism: Coenobita brevimanus; assembly: GCF_032717465.1. Lineage (NCBI taxonomy): Eukaryota > Metazoa > Arthropoda > Malacostraca > Decapoda > Coenobitidae > Coenobita > Coenobita brevimanus. The sequence continues at coordinate 26,255,691 of NC_136980.1, forward strand.
AAGTAGATCTCTTCGCTTAGACTTTCTCCTCCAGTTCAACCTTAGATGATTCCGATGCTGTCCCTCTATCACTTCCTCCCTCAGACTTCCTCATGGCTGACATTAAAATTTCTTCAGCTGATGTATTTTCTGCCATCACTGGCCTCGTTACTAATAAGCCATATGGCCCTGATGGAGTCCCTCCTATTGTCCTCAAGAACTGTGCTTCAGTGCTTACACCCTGCCTAGGTAAACTCTTTCGCCTTTGTCTGTCAACTTGTACCTTTCCTTCTTGCTGGAAGTTTGCTCTCATTCAGCCAGTCCCAAAGAAGGGTGACCGTTCCCAACCCTCTAACTATCGTCCAATTGCTTTAACATTTGTTTCAAAAGTTTTCGAGTCAATTCTCAATAGAAAAAATATAAAGCATCTTTCCTATCACAACCTTCTTTCTGATTGTCAGTATGGGTTCTGTCAGGGACGCTCCACTGGCGATCTTCTCACCTACCTTTTAGACTCCAGTCATCCTCCTTTAGGGACTTTGGCGAAAGTTTTGCCATTGCACTTGACGTCTCAAAGGCTTTTGATCGAGTCTGGCATAAATCTTAATTTCCAAACTGGCCTCTGACTCTTTCTATCCTTCTATCTGTGCCTTCATCAATAGCTTCCTTTCTGGTCATTCTATAGCTGTTGTAGTAGACGGCCATTGTTCTTCTAGATCTATCAACAGTGGTGTTCCTTAGGGCTCTATCCTATCACCAACTCTCTTCCGTTTATTCATCAATGACCTTCTTGGCTGTACATCTAACCCTATCCACTAGTACACTGATGATTCCACCCTTCCCCTTTCCATTCGGTTTCCGCAAGGTCCATCTCAGCAGTTACTTCAACAAACAAGGGATGAGGCTATGGCACACCTAATGTCTGACTTGGCTTGTATCTATGACTGGAGTAAAAATAATCTTGTTTTTAATACATCAAGAACTCAGTTTTTACACCTAACAACCCGACACAATATTCCACGGGAGTACCCTCTAAGGTTTAATAATATCCAGCTCAATGCTGTATCATCCTTGAACATGTCTGGGGTTTCATTCACTCGGGACCTCTCGTGGAAAAATCATATTGCATCTCTTGTAAAATCTGCTTTCAAGAGATTAGGTGTGCTAAGCCGACTCTGTACCTTCTTTACCCTTACACTTTTGTTGACTTTATACACGGGTTTTATTCACCTCTGTTTAGAGTACAGCTCTCATGTGTGGGGAGGCTCCCCACATACAGCTATTCTTAATAGGGTGGAGTCAAAGGCTATTCGTCTTATCAACTCTCATCCTCTTACTGACTCCCTTCAACCTCTGTCTCTTCACTGCACTCTTGCATCTTTATCTCTTTTCTATTGCTACTTCAATGGTCACTGCTCCTCTAAACTATCTGCTTGCATCCCTCCACCTCCACGACAGGTGCGTAGCACCCGTCTACCAAAAAATTCTCAACTCTTTTCTGTTCAACTCTCTAATGAAAGAGTTAACTGTTACTCCCAGACCTTCATTTATGCAACAGTTCAACTCTGGAACTGTCTCCCTCTGTCTGTATTTCCTACTTCCTATGATCTCCAGTCTTTCAAACACAGTGTCCTGGCATCTCGAAGTGAATGGAACTTGGATTTGGCTCTCTTTTGTGATTTTTTTTTTTTTTTTGGAAGGAATGGTTTGCGGTCTTCTATCCTTTGGTTCCTTCTTTCTTCCATTAAGCAAAAAAAACAAAAAAAACACCACATCACAACAACAACCACCATCACAACCAGCACATCACAACATCAAACACCAATACAACGATCACATGACACAAGCAACCACCACCATAACCACCACATCACAACAGCAACCACCACCACAACCACCACATCACAACAGCAACCACCACCACATCACAACAGCAACCACCACCACAACCACCACATCACAACAGCAACCACCACCACACGTCACAACAGCAACCATCACCACAACCACCACATTACAACAACAACCACCACCAAAACCACCACATCACAACAGCAATCACCACCACCACAACCACAACATCACAACGGCAACCACCACCACAACCACCACATCACTACAGCTACATCCACCACAACCACCACATCACAACGGCAACCACCACCACAACCACCACATCACTACAACTACATCCACCACAACCACCACATCACAACAGCAACCACCATCACTACCACCACATCACAACAGCAACCACAACCACAACCATTCTTGGAGATTTCATTGTTCACCACCACTTTTGGCTCTCCTCTCCTTTCACTGATCCATCTGGTGAACAAGCATACATCTTTTCTATCCTTACTGACCTAGAGCAGCTTGTACAGCACCCTTCCCGTATCCCTGACCGCCTTGGAGAGAGCTCCAACACACTTGATCTCTTTCTTACAACTAATCCTTCTGCTTACACTGTTAATCTTTCCACTCCGTTGGGCTCCTCCGATCACAACCTTATTACCTTACCCTGTCCTATTGCTTTGGTAAGGCCTGTGGACCCTCCAAAGAAACGTTGTCTCTGGCACTTCTGAGCTGCAGATTGGGAGGCCCTCGGACGGTACTTCTTGTATTTTCCCTGGAATGATTATTGCTTCCATGGCCGGGAGCCATCTGAGTGTGCCTTGCGCATTACAGAGGTTATTCTCCCAGGCATGGAAGCATACATTCCTTTCTCATATCCTTTGACTAATGCAAGAAAGCCTTGGGTTAATCACGCTTGTTCTAATGCTCGCTGCAACAAGGAGAGGGCCTATAAAACGTACCAGACCCAACCCACTCTTAATCACATCTTGTTTATGTTTCTGCCCGGAATCGTGCTAAGTCTGTTCTTCACACTGCTAAAAATAATTTCATCAGTACCAAGTGCTCTCAACTCTCCAACTCGATTTTTTCCCGCATCTTCTAGAACATTGCCAAAAATCTGTCTAACAACTTTACCTCATCATCCTTCCCTCCTTTTTTCTATTCTGATGGCTCTGTAACAATTTCTTCTACTGATAAAGCAGATCTCTTCGCTTAGACTTTCTCCTCCAGTTCCACCTTAGATGATTCTGATGCTGTCCCTCTATCACTTCCTCCCTCAGACTTCCTCATGGCTGACATTAAAATTCCTTCAGCTGATGTATTTTCTGCCATCACTGGCCTCATTACTAATAAGCCATATGGCCCTGATGGAGTCCCTCCTATTGTCCTCAAGAACTATGCTTCAGTGCTTACACCCTGCCTAGGTAAACTCTTTCGCCTTTGTCTGTCAACTTGTACCTTTCCTTCTTGCTGGAAGTTTGCTCTCATTCAGCCAGTCCCAAAGAAGGGTGACCATTCCCAACCCTCTAACTATCGTCCAATTGCTTTAACATTTGTTTCAAAAGTTTTCGAGTCAATTCTCAATAGAAAGCATCTTTCCTATCACAACCTTCTTTCTGATTGTCAGTATGGGTTCTGTCAGGAACGCTCCACTGGCGATCTTCTCACCTACCTTTTAGACTCCAGTCATCCTCCTTTAGGGACTTTGGCGAAAGCTTTGCCACTGCACTTGACGTCTGAAAGGCTTTTGATCGAGTCTGGCATAAATCTTAATTTCCAAACTGGCCTCTGACTCTTTCTATCCTTCTATCTGTGCCTTCATCAATAGCTTCCTTTCTGGTCATTCTATAGCTGTTGTAGTAGACGGCCATTGTTCTTCTAGATCTATCAACAGTGGTGTTCTTTAGGGCTCTATCCTATCACCAACTCTCTTCTGTTTATTCATCAATGACCTTCTTGCCTGTACATCTAACCCCATCCACTAGTACACTGATGATTCCACCCTTCCCCTTTCCATTCGGTTTCCGCAAGGTCCATCTCAGCAGTTACTTCAACAAACAAGGGATGAGGCTATGGCACACCTAATGTCTGACTTGGCTTGTAGCTATGACTGGGGTAAAAATAATCTTGTTGTTTTTAATACATCAAGAACTCAGTTTTTACACCTAACAACCCGACACAATATTCCACGGGAGTACCCTCTAAGGTATAATAATATCCAGCTCAATGCTGTATCATCCTTGAACATGTCTGGGGTTTCATTCACTCGGAACCTCTCGTGGAAAAATCATATTGCATCTCTTGTAAAATCTGCTTTCAAGAGATTAGGTGTGCTAAGCCGACTCCGTACCTTCTTTACCCTTACATTTTTGTTGACTTTATACGCAGGTTCTATTCACCTCTGTTTAGAGTACAGCTCTCATGTGTGGGGAGGCTCCCCACATACAGCTCTTCTTAACAGGGCGGAGTCAAAGGCTATTCGTCTTATCAACTCTCCTCCTCTTACTGACTCCCTTCAACCTCTGTCTCTTCACTGCACTCTTGCATCTTTATCTCTTTTCTATTGCTACTTCAATGGTCACTGCTTCTCTAAACTATCTGCTTGCATCCCTTCACCTCCACGACGGGTGCATAGCACCCGTCTACCAAAAAATTCTCATCTCTTTTCTGTCCAACTCTCTAATGAAAGAGTTAACCGTTACTCCCAGACTTTCATTTATGCAATACTTCAACTCTGGAACTGTCTCCCTCTGTCTGTATTTCTTACTTCCCATAATCTCCAGTCTTTCAAACACAGTGTGTCCTGGCATCTCGAAGTGAATGGAACTAGGATTTGGCTCTCTTTTGTGTTTTTTTTTCCTTGGAAGGAACGGTTTGTGGGCTTCTATCCTTTGGTTCCTTCTTTCTTCCATTAAGCAAAAAAAAAAAAAGAAAAAAAACACCACATCACAACAGCAACCACCACCACAACCACCACATCACAACAGCAAACACCACCACAACGACCACATGACACAAGCAACCACCACCACAACCACCACATCACAACAGCAACCACCACCACAACCACCACATCACAACAGCAACCACCACCACAACCACCACATCACAACAGCAACCACCACCACAACCACCACATCACAACAGCAACCACCACCACCACAACCACCACATCACAACAGCAACCACCACCACAACCACCACATCACAACAGCAACCACCACCACAACCACCACATCACAACAGCAACCACCACCACACGTCACAACAGCAACCACCACCACACGTCACAACAGCAACCACCACCACACGTCACAACAGCAACCACCACCACAACCACCACATCACAACAGCAACCACCACCACCACAACCACCACATCACAACGGCAACCACCACCACAACCACCACATCACTACAGCTACATCCACCACAACCACCACATCACAACGGCAACCACCACCACAACCACCACATCACTACAGCTACATCCACCACAACCACCACATCACAACAGCAACCACCACCACAACCACCACATCACAACAGCAATCACCACCACAACCACCACATGACACAAGCAACCACCACCACAACCACCACATCACAACAGCAACCACCACCACAACCACCACATTACAATAGCAATCACCACCACAACCACATTACAACAGCAACCAACACCACAACCACGACATCACAACAGCAACCACCACCACAACCACCACATCACTACAGCAACCACCATCACATCACAACAGTAACCACCACTACAACCACCACATCAGAACAGCAACCACCACCACGACCACCACATCACAACAGCAACCACCGCCACAGCCACCACATCACAACAGGAACACCACTACAGCCACCGCATCACATCATCAACCACCACCCCAACCACCATATAAGAACAGCAACTACCACCACATAACAACAACAGCCACCACCACAACCACCACATAACAACAGCAACCACCACCACAACCACCACATAACAACAGCAACAACCACCACAACCATCATTTCACCCCAGTAACCACCACCACAACCACCATATCAGAACAGCAACCATCATCACAACCACCACATCACAACAGCAAGCACCACCACAGCCACCACATCACGACAGGAACACCACCACAACCACCACATCACATCAGCAACCAGCAGCATAACCACCACATCACAACAGCAACCACCACGACAACCACCACAGCACAACTGGAACAACCACCACAATATAATCACAATAGCAACCAGTAACCACCACCACAATCACCACATCACAACAGCAACCACCGCCAGAACCACCACATCACAAAAGCAACCACCAACACATAACAACAGGAACCACCACCACAACCACCACATCACAATGGCAACCAGTACCACAACCAACACATCACCTAAGCAACCACCACTACAACCACCACATCGCAACAGGAATCACCACGACAACCACCATATAATAACAACCACCACCACAACCACCACATCACAGCGGCAATCAGTACCACAACCACCACATCACAGCAACAACCACCACCACAAACAGCACCACCACCACCACAACAACGACATGGGCCTCGTGGTTAAGTGATTACAATAATTTTTCATCACACCTTCTACTGCAAAGGGGATTATTGTATGTTCACAATAATTATACTGCATCAGTAGTCCTACTGTTGTGACTTACTGTTCTTATTGAATCACTTTATCCTTCTCTCCTATTAGTGGGGAAGAAATATGATGCTGACATAGTAATTGTTGCCACCTCCAAACGTGGTAATCTGCTTAGGAAGGACCTCCCTTTGGGTTTTATCCCTTCTGTCTCCAAACGACTTTTCACCTCAAGGAGGGCTTTTGTGGTTCAGGGGCTGAATATTCTATTAATCCTTTCTCTAGGAGGAGGATTTTTCAACGTTATTCCCGTTGTTGAATCTACTTTTGTGTCTTCTTTTAACTTTTTTCTAGATTGTATCCATCCAAAACATTAAAGGGACAGTAAGTGATGATGATGATGACGATGCTGATTCTCGCTACCCCCAAACGATTGCATACAGCTGAGCAAAGGCCTTTCCTTAATGTTATTATTTTTCTCTAAACGATTATAACCAGCTGAGGAAGAACCATATCCATACATATTCCTCCTATCTCCGGATATATATTTTTAGTAAGGAGAAGACTTGTACTTCTTCAGGCAATAGAAATAATTTCTGTTCATCATTCACCCTTGCAGTTCCTTATCCTATTCATTCTGTATTATGCTGATTTTACCCTAACTTGGTGCAGGTTTTCTTTTGTTTTGCAGCTTAGTTTATGCATATTAAGGGCAAAATAAGACAAAACTACAGCTCAGCATCTTTTTCATTGCACTTCATGACCAGTGCACCACATTCTGGTGTTAATCTATTGTTACAGCTCGGCATTCAATGAGAGATGGAATTTTTTGGCCAGTTGGATTAACCTGGCATGTCCCGTCGACGTATATATACGTCCGAACGTTTTGTTGCTGTGACTCTCGTTGACATTTATAAACACACCACAATTGCAAGGTCTGTCATTTGCACATATTTCAAATTTTGCGCGTGATTTTTGGTACGTATACACGATACACCGTCCTCTACAAGATGCCGGGCAGGGACAATGCCTTACCCAGCATGATCTCCCCCTCTGCACGCCATTGTCTCGGCAATTCACCTGTTACCAGTGACCTAGCCAGTAAAGACATGTCATGCGACGGTATGAAATTCAAGGCCAGAGTGATTCCCCAATCGATGACAATGTGGAGGACAAAGTTTACATAGCATTAGAGGAAGAAATAGTCAGAAATGATGATCAGGTAATGTTGCCAAAAAAGGTCAGGTATGTTGATGTGTTTGGTGAGGGAAACAATGCTTATATTGCCTATATTACTGTGTGAAAACCAATATACTCTCGAACTACATAAATTCGTACCAAATGAATAAATAAATACCATTTATGAGTGGTATGGATTACCCTCCCATAGAACTCGTCTTCTTTGGAGCCAGCCTGATAGAAAACCCAGTAAGGTAAGGGGTACTTCTACCTGCATTCAGTATTTTAAAACTCAGGTGAGCGATTTCTCTATGAATTTTCGATGTTTCTCACCAAAAGCTGAGGTTTGAGCCAAATTTTTTTTTTCCAATATTGGTCGTGACTGGGGGGAGTCAGTGGTGGAAAATCGGTCAGGACGGGGCGGGTTAAGAAAATCAGTGTGTCGCTGACCTCTTCAGCTCAAGGGAGACTTATCACAGTGAAGGAATTAGAAATGATTCCCATCATGTTTTTCATCACGATTAAGAACAATCTGTTTCGTTGTATGTGAAAATTCTACTTTAATACATTCCTGCTCCTTCTGATGATCCTACCAACTCCATGTGGTGATGGGGAAAGAGTTATGATAATGATGATGATGATGATTCTTGCCAGGTCCATGAGACTATATTTAGCTAAGAAAGTACTCTACAGTAGTAAACGCTTAATTAAAACCAGGTAGCATGACTAAGGTTGTTTACCTCCCAATTATTGGCCTGCCACCTGTGCATCCAGACACAATCGTGACTGCCATGACTAAATTACAAAAAGTAAGTCAAGACACAGGGAAGAACTTTACATTCTTCACAACTGACCAGCAACTCTACAAAGTCGCTGTTCAAACTAGAATGGCACTCAGCAGAGCGTATACCTCCGCCAAGGCCCAACATGCAGTTCCTTTTAATTCAGTCAGGTCTAATCCTATATCAATCTCATAACCCTATAAGTTGTAACATCAGAAGTACATCCCACAGCACAAAGAAGCAGATAAGAAAATACAGAAATGGTTCAATACAGAATGTAAAAAATCAAAAGAAAGAAGAGATTTGTTGTGGAATAGATACAGAAGACACAATAGTGAAAGGGCGTACAATAATTACAAACAGGCAAGAAACGACTATACAAGAATAAGGAGGGAAGCCCAAAAACAGTTTGAGGAGGATATAATAAATAAAAATAGTGATCAACCAAAGCTGTTTTACAGCTATATCAGAAGCAAAACTAAAGTAAAAGATATAATACAATCCATTACGGACGAGGGAATCACTTATACACAAGAGAAAGATATTTGTGAAGCACTAAATAAGAATTTCCAATTAGTTTTTACAGAAGAAAAAAATTTTGAGAGGGACTATGTGGAACACGCATGTCCACACATACTACCAGATATACAAATAGCGGAAAAAGTAATACAGGAGAAGTTAAGTAGATTAGACAGAGGAAAAGCAAGTGGTCCTAATGAAATTTCATGTTGGGTATTACGAGAATGTGCAAAGGAGTTATGTAAACCATTATTTTTAATTTTCAAGAAATCCTTGAGTCAAGGTAAATTACCTGATATTTGGAAAAAAGCAAATATTGTCCAATTATTCAAGAAAGGAAATAGACAAAATCCACTCAACTACCGACCAGTATCACTGACCAGTGTTGTAAGCAAGGTATTAGAAAAACTTGTAAGAAAAGCTTGGGTAAATCATCTAGAAGAACACAGTATGATAACAGAAAGACAGTTTGGTTTCAGAAAAGGAAAATCATGTGTTACTAATCTGTTGAGCTACTATGACAGAGTAACAAACACAATACAGGAAAGGGAAGGATGGGTGGACAGTGTCTATTTAGATTTCAAGAAAGCTTTTGACACAGTACCACACCAAAGACTTTTATGGAAACTGTACCGTCAAGGAGGAATTCGAGGCAAACTGTTTTGTTGGATGCAAGACTTTCTCATAAAAAGAGAAATGAGGACAGTACTAAGAGGAAACTACTCATCATGGAAAGAAGTGACTAGTGGAGTACCACAGGGTTCAGTGCTGGCACCAATCATGTTTTTAGTGTATATAAATGATATAAACAGTAACACTCGAAATGAGAGCTATCTGAATATGTTTGCAGATGATGCAAAATTACAAAGGAGAATTACTAACACAGACTCTTGTAGGGAGCTACAAGAAGAATTAAATAAACTTCATGAATGGAGTAGTACATGGCAAATGGAATTCAATGTGGACAAGTGTCATGTAATCAAATTTGGTAAAAGTGGAAAAAGACCTGATTGGGATTATAAGTTAGGAAATAAAACCCTATATACATCAGAAAGGGAGAAAGACCTAGGTGTGATTATCAATAACAGACTATCTCCGGCTGACCACATCAGCGAGAAGGTACGGAACATGTATACACTGCTTGCAAATATGAGAATAGCATTTACATACATAAATGAAGACATGCTAAGAAGGATAATAACATCATTCATTAGACCAACCCTGGAATATGCATCAGTAGTCTGGAGTCCTCATCTCAAAAAGCACATAGACAAGATTGAAAAAGTTCAAAGGGCCGCTACAAGTTGGATACCAAGCTTAAGGGACCTAAGCTACGAAGAAAGACTAAATAAACTGAATCTACCAACATTACAGGAGAGAAGGAAAAGAGGTGACATGATAATGCTATATAAATGCATATCAGGAAAGGAGAAAATAGACATAAATGATTACTTAACATATGGAGAAGCATCAGCAAGAGGACACTGCAAAAAACTGCATAAGAAGAGAGGTGATAAAGACGTAAGGAAATTCAGTTTCCCAAACAGAGCAATTGATCAATGGAATGCACTACCGAATGAAACAGTGTGTGCCAAAACAATTCACAAATTTAAGGATATGTACGATAAATATGGTTTAAGACACGGGACAGTACGAGCTTGACTCATTCCTGTAAAGATACAATTAGGTACGAACAATTAGGTAAGAACCATACTTTTTAAAATACCCATAACTCTTAACCATAATTTACTGTAACAGCCAACAAAACAGTGCTTATCATTTCATAATCTGCATTATGGAAGAATAATAGGTTGATACAAAAGAGAAACATGTGCACTAAAAATATCATTTATTCACAACATGAAAAAACATCATTTATTCATTATATAAAACACTAATAAAATATGCCTGATTCTTTCAAGATGCATGCAATATTCAATGAAAATTTTTCGAAAATGTCGAAAAACACCCTATCTCGCAATATTGAAGAATGTGAAAAAAAATCTTGGATTCGCATCTTTATCCGGATCAGCACCAAAATTTAATGGAGTCTATTCTAGGCCAAGGCCCATTCTTCTACCAAAGGTTCGTGGAAATCCGTCAAGCAGTTTTTGTGTAATCTTGCTCACAGACCAACCAACCAACAAACAAACAAACGGACAGGGGTGAAATCATAACCTCCTTGGCGGAGGTAATAAACTGTGCATATCCAAGGCTTTTTCCAAGAAAAGGAGGAATGTAAATGCTAATGAGTTTTATTGGTGTTGCTGAAACAGTGATGGTACAATCTGGCCTTGCAGGATCTGGCCTGGCAGAAATTTTAGAAGATGTATTTGGAGGTGTTGGAAAAATGCTAAGGGGAAAGAAGTTTCCAATGAATATGAGAGTTCTGCGATTATTGACTGAAGAGCTGCTTTGAGATATTGTCAGTCAAGATGAGGTAATTTCTCACGATGGCCTTTTGACTGTGTTGGACGGCCTGGTAACTACAAGTCGTACTACAAAGCTGTGGGAAGATGTTTTCATTAAACCAGTACTGACAATGATGCTATTTATGAAGGCAGAACGAGGTGTGTGGCTTCTTCACCTGTTTACAGATGAACTCATGTTACCATACCTCTTTGTTTCCAGGCATGTAAATTGTGCAAGGTATGGAGTATACTATCTAAGACGCATGGCATCCTTGCCTGAAAATGTCCTTACCCATTTCATGAAAGGTTCACATGTGATGAGGCATTAACAAGGTGTTTGGGATGGTATATGGAGCGATATGTTTATAGAAACTATCTGCATGCGGTTTGGTCATGGTAAAGTTGGAATAATAGGAAATACATTGAGACCTGAAACGCTGAAGACCTCGGCACTTAGTCTGCATGTTTGTGGTAAGGTGGTTGAAGATATATCAAACATGCGAGAGAATGAATCTACGAGCATGTAAACAGTTCACAAGGAGGAAGCCAACGAAAGAATCACTGCTAATAAAGCTGACAGAGAAGGATTGAGGCGAAAACTCAATCTCTGCATAGCCCCACCAATCCCTGAACAACGTCCAGAGGGCATCATCAATGTAGTGAATGGAATTATTGCACCACCATCAGTAAATGTTGAAAGAACAATTCAAGTTGGTACTAGACATGTGGAGGAATTTGAAAGGAAAATGTTTCAACGATTCTGTGAGACCATATCAAAGATAACAGAAACAACGGCAGTCACAAAGAAGTTTATCAATATAGGTGGGTGTCACGTTTATGATACAAACTTCCTATGCCCTAGAGTAATAGGACTTCAAGCAAGCTCGAGAGATATGGGCACTGAAAAACTTATTTCATATGAGATTGTCTCAAATTCAGGGTGTTAAATATTAATTATGTTGATTTTAAGACCTTGTCTAAAATATTTTAAAAATGCACAATACTGATGGATGTCCAGTAATGTATTTCTTCAAACTGATGATCTAGGCAAGCAGAAACCACAGTATTAAAAGAATAATGTGATGTCAAATCAAGGTGGAGTCCCCTGGCTGTCAGACAATATGGGAATGAGGTGGTTAGTAAAAGATGAGGGAAACTGAGGATGGGGTGAGGAGAGAAGATGGAAGAGAAAATAAAGTATGGTAAGGTACTGTTGGATGAGTTGTTTCTGAGTAGGCAACTAAATTAAGGCAACCTTTCCTAGTTTGTTGCGTCAGGAAATATAAACCAGTAAGTTTACCTGTAAGCTTCCATGTCTGTCTGTCTGTCCGTCTGTCTTTCTGTCTGCCTGTCTGTCCGTCTGTCTTTCTGTCATTCTGTCTGCCTGTCTGTCTGTCTGTTCTGTCTCTGTCTGTCTGTCTGTCTGTCTCTCTCTCTCTCTCTCTCTCTCTCTCTCTCTCTCTGTTTCTTACCTATATCCGTCCATCTATATCTATCGTTCGGTCTACCTATGTACAACTCTTAGTTACAAATTCTACATCTTGCCATCTGTCAATGTACTCGGTATATGCTTCTATCTGTTAATACCTGTATATCTGTGTTGGTTACTTATCATTGTATTGTCTGTATATCTCTGTTTATTCGTTTGCGTGTTTTCTGTCTATCGTTCTGTCATTCTGTGTATATACACTAAGCACATAAGTCCGTCTCCAGTCACGCCCCTTAGTGGTCATATTCCCACTCACCTTGTTTTTCCGATGCTCCCATTTTTACCTGCACACAATATACAGCCGGTCAGTGAGTGCCAGCTTTCTCCTTCTTGTTATTCTGCTTCTGCCGGATTTGTTAAAATGAGGCCTTTGAAGACAAAAGTGCTACCATATAATGTAATCTAACATGGAGAATCCAAATCAGCCATCAGCTGACACCTGAGGTGGCGCCATCTTGCGACAACTCTAGTAAAAGTGCTCAATTTAATAGTGGTCCTATATGAGGTTAGATGGGTATAGTGCGGCACTCTGTTAAGGCACCTCCCGAATCTGGGTAGTGGGTCTCTCAGTTAAGGCTTGTTACTTGTCACAGCAAACTGTTTGAAACAGGAGGCTCGCCGCAGGTCCCACAGCAATTCTGCTATTGTTATCCCTTGGACCCAGTTTCCTCCGTGGATCTGTTTTCCCCTTGAATCCAGTTTCTTCTATCGACCCATTTCCTCCTCGGAAATATTTTCCTCATTGGACCTATTTTCTAACGAACCTATTTTTCCTCCATGAACCTAAATTTAATTTCCTTCAGATGACCTATGTTCCCCATGAACATTTTATCTTCGTGATCCTATTTTCCCTCCATGGACTTATTTTCTCCATGGACCTGTTTTTCCCCTTGTACACCTCTCCTGCCCATGGCGACACACCAATACCCCTCATGGACCTTTGTTCTCACATGACCTATTTCCTACATAGACCTTTATTTACCAAATAAATCTGTGTTTGTACCTGGGCCTGTTTCCCACAGGGATGTCTTCCCTATTTAGATATTTTCCCAGGTGGACCTATTACCTGTAAACCTATTAACCTCACAGACCTATTTACCAGTGGACCTCTTTTCCCACATCCAATCACCCACTTATCAACCCTCCCATACACCTGCCCACTCACCCAGTGCAGAAAGCTCGTCGCCTGGCTTCATCTCGGGGAAGCGACACATCCAGCCCGCCGGCCAGAAATCCCATCCAACTGCTATCTATCAACATTATCCCAAAAGCCCTCCCACGTGCCCAATCCACCTGAAGACACCCACCCTGACTAGCCACCCACTTCACCCACTTCGTCCACCACACTCAACCACCCACGTCACCTCGCCCGCTCAGTCCACTCTCCTAACCACACATTCATGCACCAAGCTTACACCACCCCAAGATGACTTACAACGACACACACACACACACACACACACACACACACACACACACACACACACACACACACACACACACACACACACACACACACACACACAGCAGTGATATAGATGTACATCTTGGCAAGACGCTATCTGTATCACTTTTCTCTGGAAGTATTTGTCCATGTATATATCTACATCTGGGTGTCAGTATTTCACATCCCAGTTCGTTCCCCTCCTCATGCAGTTACCACCACCACTGCTTTCTTTACCTTATTTACTGTGCAATTTGCTCTGTTCACTGGACTATTGTGATTACCACTAGACTGTTCACAGCCGTTTTATGGATCCTGGAGATAGCAATACTTCCACAACTTTTGGTTAATAAGCTTGGAGGCATCGATAAGCGCTTCACCACGGTGGGATTCTCTACGTCCATCTGTCTATCTTTCCGTCTTATCAGGGCCGTATCTTTCATCACAAATGTCTGTCTACATGCCCTGACAGGCACTGGGTTAAGCAGGGGATATTAAATCCCAAGCCACGATCTCGTGAGGTTAGGACGTTCACTGTTCTCTCAGTGGCTATGAATATATGTTTGTTGTGTATGAGATTTTGTAGTGCAGTGATAGGCATCTGTATACATCGGGTACCAATCACAGAATTTCACTAAGACGGAGGACTCATTTACAGTATATCAAAGTAGAATATTAAAATGTGACCAATAACGAGTGAGCTGGGATCACTGCGGTACTCCATGTCTCATTTTTTTACCAGTTTATTGCTGTACAGTATATGATAAAATAATATTCTCTCGTTTGGGGTTTTCACTTTTTTTTTTTTTTTTAGTTTTTTTTAATAGGCAGTATATGCCATTAATTTTTTTTTCAACCTTGCAGGACGTGAGTTAACTATTTTATTCGTGCTTTTATCAGACGACTTTCCTCAGTTAAGGGGTGGCCTCTCCTCGTCTGTGGGTTATGCTTAGCAGAAATTTCTGCACCTAAGGTTAATGTATATAATTAAAAATCAATCGTCAAGAAAGAGGTGCTAGAGAGCCTCATAATTTCAAGGGTAAACGACTTTGACGGCTGGGAGAGGAACCCAGAGGGATGCATCGTATCCACCCACTCTAAGTACAATACCACTTACCTTTATACAAGTTACTTTCCGCCTCGTATCTTCATCTCAAATAAATCTGCAGAGGCATTGTGGAAATGAAGTTGCTTAACTTGTTTATGTAGTGCAACCTTCACATGGTTTTGTACTGAAAAAAAAAAAAAAAAAAATCCATGCAGCACAGGAAACAATTTACCATGCTTGGGTGATGACAATACAGCCAGGTTGACGCTTGGTAGGTTAATAGGTTAAAGTGCCTCAACTGGATGCAGCCCATTAAGGTTTTAGTGTCACTCAGGGGCAGGTAACCAGATACATCAGCCAGAATGTCAAGGATAAGCAGCCAGGACCCGGAACCCTTAAGCCCATATGGAGGAAGAAAAAATGAATGATAGATAACCTTTATTGTATGGGGCCTCTCATTATTCAGCCACTACTTAGCATTCAGCCTTTTGACGTGATTCAGTTTAGCTAAATAACCCCTTTAGAAAAAACATGTCTTTTATATTTCATTTGAAATACCATGACATGATTATACTCATTTATTAAAGGCCTAGTTGTAGTGAAGGGGTTAGGAACAATCTCCACTGAACCCTTTAATACGAAGAGTTTGTCCCCTTGATTATAATTAGTTTAACAGTAACCTACTTGCAGTCAATAAATTATGAACTTATGTTCCTCTGCTGACCTTAAGCACCGTAACTTTCAGCACTTTTTTTTTTTTTTTTTTTTTTAATTTCCTTACCAGTAAATGATCTTGTTCATATTATGGGAGATGTTTGATCATAAACCAGTTAAAGATTATCATCTTCTATTCTCTTTTGTACATTGAATTCTATTATGCAACTTTCTGTCATCGAATCATAGTCCTGTGTTCTGTGGCCATCTTGTAAAGATGGGTACATTCGAGAAAACTTTAGATTCATTCGAATGTATTAAATCTCTAACAGCACAGCAATGTAACGATTTTTATAAACAGATGTACTGACCATCTGATTCTTATGTCGTATTTTATATTACTGTACAGTTGCTGCCACCAGTATTTTACACAGCTTAAGGCAGTTTTTTTAACCCGCCCCGTCCCGACCACTTTTTGACCACTGGTACCCCCCAATCCCGACCATTTTTTGACCCTTTTTTTTTTTTTTGCTAAAACTTTTGCTTTTGGTGAGAAACATCGAAAATTCATAGGGAAATCGCTCACCTGAGGTTTAAAATACTCATTACAGGTAGGAGAGCCTCCTTACCTTACTGGGTTTTCTATCAGGCTGGCACCAAAGAAAACGAGTTCTATGGGAGGATAACTATTTCACACCACTCATAAACGGTATTTATTTATTTACTGTTACGAATTTATATGTAGTACAAGAGTATATTGGTTTTCAAGCAGTAATATAGGCATTATAAGCATTGTTTCACTCACTAATACATGACCTTTTTTTGCCACATTACCTGATCATCATTTCTAACTGTTTCTTCCTCTAATGCTATGTAAAGTTTGTCCTCCACATTGTCATTGATTGGGGAATCACTATGGCCCTGAATTTCGTACCGTGGCATGACATGGCTATACTGGCCAGGTCACTGATAACAGGTGAATTGCTGAGAAAAGGGCATGCAGGGGGGGGGAGGAGGTCATGCTGGGTAAGGCATTGTCTCTGCCTGGCATCTTGTTGAGGAAGGTGTCCCATGTATACGTACCAAAAATGACTCGCGAAAATTGAAAATTGTGGAAATTATGAACCTTGCAATTGCAGGACGTTGAAGTACGTCCTCGGGATTAGCTGTGACAAAACGTGAGGACGTGGAAGTACGTCCTCGGGACGGCGCGGGTTAATTAGCATAGGTTAAATATATACTGTAGCCTTTTTTGCATCACCACAAGAGGTATCCCTTAGACTAAGATCGTCTGGTAGTAGCAGGAATAACATGTCCGATTATTTCCTACATGCTCAGTAGCTCGTGTTTTTTTTTTTTTTTTTTTTTAATGAAGATTGATTATTCATATGTGTATGTTCGTATACTAACTGTAATTAAAATGCATATAATAGAAAATATTACATGGGTTTCCTCAGGAAAGCAGGGCTACTAAAGTGGGGTGAGAACAAAAGGTATTCTACAGAATCCATCGTTTGTAGTATCAGAATAATTAGTTTCAGATGTGTATCAATCCTTGTTGAAAAAAGTGTACAGTGTCCGTCGGAAACATCCGAGGTATAGTATTTTCGAACACTTCTTTTCCAGGTTGATTTAGCCTAGTTTGAATTAAGAGTACCATACAGGTAGGTATGATAGGAGTTTTCATCCTGTGAAGAGAAGCCTATGCATCTGGAGCTGCAGTTGCTTGTAGTACGGAAATGTTTGTTTCTGTAAAAGTTCCTTTTATGAAGCACCAAAAACAGTATCAAAACCCAATCAGGCCTTGGCCATCGAATCATCTACAATCAATGTCTTGAAATTTGGCTATATGCACAGACTTAATAGGTGGGAAATATACTGTATATTAACCGTGACTTCAGACAGTCACTCAAACACATTGTACACACGAATGACAGTGAACAAAACTGGACTTACACAAACATTTGTAAACATACAATACAGTACACAAAGAATGTCGACTGCTGAATGCACAGCCACGAAATCAAAGTCTGTCTGTTGCCGGATAGTGTTTGAAATCTTCAGTTACTGAATGATATTCTTTACTTCTTCATAATGGTCACTTACACATCCTAATGAATTACTGCATCACATCTGCATGTGACATCCCAGCATATCAGTATGGCGACGGTTAGTAGTATCCAAACAGTGACGTTGGAATAACTGACATTTTATGTGTATGAATAAATAGTCAAACCTTCAGTCAATGTTTTGAGGCAGATCCTTGAAACTGAAAAATATTTGCATAATATTGCAGACAAAATGTTGTTCTATTATTACCCAAAGAATTACGAAATTCTAACACAGGAATCTGAAAAATACGTTGGATTCCAGCAGTCAGAGATATGCAGTATTGCAATGAAGTGTATTAATTTTTACGTCCGCTGCTGCACCTGTCTATCTGTCAATCTCTTTGTCTTCACTGGTTTAGATGTATACAGGGTGGGCCAAAAATGCTTTGCCATATTATTTGATTAACATAGTTATGTTACAGCTAAAACACGGCTATATTTCAGCTTCCGACACAAGGGTTGCGAGAAGGGATACTGTTAAGTGGCCTCCAAGGTCACCTGACCTAACGTCACGTGACTTCGTTGTCTGGGGGATGATCACAGAGAAAGTTTACAAGACAAAGCTTATAAGCCAGGGATGGGGAACGTCCGGCCTCCGGACCGTATAAGGCCTGCAAGACCATTTGATCATGCCCACGAGGCAATTAAAAAATGCAGTTTCATAAATTCATGAACGAATATATAAATATATATATATATATATATATATATATATATATATATATATATATATATACCTGTATATATATATATATATATATATATATATATATATATATATATATATATATATATATATATATATATATATATATATATATATACCTGTATATATATATATATATATATATATATATATATATATATATATATATATATATATATATATATGGTGATAAACACCATCCTTCAATTTATCTTGAGTAATCGTCACATCTTTTCGACCATCAAAATATAGAGATGTAACCTCGTCTTGTTTCCTGCTTTCAGCCATTACTTCAGAACGACATTGGGATCTTGCTCGCCTAAGTTTGTGCCTGTCGATAACGCTGGTACTGTCAGTCCTGCTTGTGGAATGGTTGTGGAGAGGTTGCATTAAGACAAGTAGACAAAATTCAGAATAAAGCTGTTAGAATCATTAACAACCCTGCCATTACATATAAACTACCTCCCCTGCAAGTAAGAAGGAATGTTGCCTCCCTTGCATTATTTTACAGATATTTTTTTGGCAAATGCTCAGACGAAGTTGCGTCCATGGTGCCACCTCTCCATGCCTTCCCTTGTGCTACACGGGCATCTGGCAGCGCTCATGACCGGAATGTCACTCAACCATATTGCAGAACTTCTGCCTATCAGAATTCTTTCATTCCCCGAACTGCATCTCTCTGGAACTCGCTTCCCCAGAGTTGTTTTCCTCCAAATTTCAACCCACAACCGTTCAAGTCTAACTGTTACAGATATTTTATGAACAGAGGACACCAGTAATCTGGTGTATGGATTATTTTTTTTACCAATTTGTTTTTCCTTCCTCCGTTCTGTTATTTATTTCAAAAAAATGAGGCCCATATCTTGTAGGGTAGCAGTTGCTACTGCTGCAGCAGCCCTATCAGATAAGCCGTATCTGTCACACTCTCTAGCAAGAGTTCTCATAGGAGTTCGCATCTGTGTTGAGTCTGTTGACTTTGTTGGGTTAGCTTTCAGTCCTGGGTATTATGAATCAATGTTCACTGAATCTTCATTATCATAGTCAAATATATCTTCTAATTCAGTTGATTGTAGCTTCTTTTTCTTGGAGTTTTCATACGCCTCTACTTGTGTCTTAAGCTTCTGTTCTCTGCTTTGCTTCCTCTGTAATTTGGCTGTCTCTGCCTTATCCAGTGTAGATATATACATTTTTCGGTGCGTTCGCTGGTCTTTCAGAAACTCTTGTTCTAACTTGGGAACTCTAATTTCTTTTGGGCAAAGACAATGTTCTACACACTGGCAACTTGCTTTATCAAACAATTTAAGACTTGAATCAGCAAATTTCGTTACCTTTGTTTTTGCTGATTCTGTATCCATTCGATTCTTTGAAATCGTTAAGATCTGATTTCTATATGCACTGTGGTATCTGGAGATTCTGTCTGTTACTGATCTCAAGCTATATGCTGGGATTGATGCTGACTTCCAAATACCAATCACCACTTCAGCTACTGTTCCTGAAATAAACCGCACATCTGGTTCTTTCTCGCATTTCTGTTCCTCTTTGATTTTCATTGTTTCATAAAAGTAATGTTTCATAATGTCTTTGTATGTGGGGAGACAGTTATTTTTTAGTCTTTCAGGTTGTCCAAACACAATATGTTCAGTATCACTTCTAGTAACATGCTTCATTTCTGACTTTTTCGCCATCATGTCGCTAATTTCTTTGATTTGGTATGTAAAGGGAGATAATATCAGTTTCATATATTCAAATAATGTCAGTTTAAGGCTATAGTAGAGTGTTAAATGAGCAATGAAAAGAAAAACCAATTGAACAGACATTTAAAACATACCATGTTCCGAATATTGGCCTAACCTGTATGCATAAATATAGAAAAACTTTCATGGCTTGGTGACACGTCTTAACATTGCAATATGACTCTTAAATTTTGCATGTGAAATGTATGTCAACAGAAGTAAAAATCCTATGCCTAGCCATTTCAAAAATCAAGAGTTGGAAATTTCACTCCACCCTAATATATATATATATATATATATATATATATATATATATATATATATATATATATATATATATATATATATATATATATATATATACATTATATACATATATATATATATATATATATATATATATAGATATATATATATATATATATATATATGTGTGTGTGTGTGTGTGTGTGTGAGTGTGTATGTGTGTGTGTTTGTTCTTGCCTAATTGTTCTAACCTAATTGTATCTCTTCAGGAATGAGTCAGGCTCGTACTGTCCCGTGTATTAAAGCATTTTTATCATACATATTAAATTTATGAATAGTTTTGGCATACAGTGTTTCATTCGGTAATGCATTCCACTGATCAGTTGCCCTATTTGGGAAACTCAATTTCCTTACGTCTTTATCGCCTCTTATTTTATGTAGTTTTTTCAGTGTCCTCTTGCTGATGCTTCCCCATAGGTTTTGTTTTCATTTATGTCTATTTTCTCTTTCCCTCAGATGCATTTTTATAGCATAACCATGTCTCCAATTTTCCTTCTTTCCTGTAGTGTTGCTAAATTCAGTTTTTCTAGTTTTTCTTCGTAGCTTAGATCCCTCAAGCTTGGTACCCAACTTGTGGCTGCCTTTGTACTTTTTCAGTCTCATCTGTTAGTTTTTTTTTTTTTTTTTTGGATGAGGATTCCAGACTACTGATGGGGTTGGTCTGATCAATGATGTTAAATTATGTTATCTTTCTCGGCATGTCTTCATTTATATTTGTGAATGTTATTCTCATATTAGCAAGCAGTGTATACATGTTACATACCTTCCCACTGATATGATCAGCTAGAGACAGTCTGTTACTGATAATCACTCCTAGGTCTTTCTCCCTTTCTGATATGTGTAGGATTGATCTTCCCAACTTATAATCCCAGTCTGGTCTGTTTTCTCTTTTACCAAAATGAATTATATGAGACTTTTCCACATTCCAATCCATTTGCCATTTATTGCTCCATTCTAGAAGTTTATATAATTCTTCCTGTAGCTCTCTGCATGAATCTGTGTAATTTTCCTTTGTATTTTTGCATCATCTGCAAACATATTTAGATAGCTTCCATTTCCAGTGTTACTATGTTATTTATATATACTAAAAACATAATTGGTGCCAGCACTGATCCCTGTGGAACTCCACTAGTCACTTCCCTCCATGAGGAGTAATTTCCCCTTAGTACTGTTCTCATTTCCCTTTTTCTGAGAAAGTCCTCCATCCAACAGTACAGGTTGCCTTGGATACCTCCTTGATGGTACAGTTTCCATAAAAGTCTTTGGTATGGTACTCTGTCAAATGCTTTCTTGAAATCTAAATGGATACTGTCAACACATCCTTCTCTGTTCTATAATCTATCTATCTATCTATCTATTGCCAGACGCCTCAATCCCGTTTGGGGTGGCCACAAACAAATCGCCTCCAAATCTCCCTGTCCCCCGCCATTTCACTGCCCTACTCCCAACTCACACCCCCCTCTCTCATATACCTTTCCTATAATGTTTCTGTAATTCTATCATAGTAGCTTAATAGAGTAGTAATACATGATTTTCCCTTTCTAAAACCGAACTGCTTTTCTGTTACCATTCTGTGTTCTTCTAGATGGTTTATCCAAACTTTTCTTAACAGCTTTTCTAGTATCTTACAACACTGGTCAGTGAAACTGGTCGGTAGTTGAGTGGATTCTGTGTATTCCCATTCTTTAATAAGGGAACAATGTTTGCTTTCTTCCAAATATCAGGTAGTTTACCTTGACCTAAAGATTCCTTGAATATTAAATATAATGGTCTGCTTAACCACTCTGCACATTCATGTAACACCCAACCTGAAATTTAGTCAGGGCCTATTATGCTTTCTCTTTGTCTGATTTACTTAACTCTTCTTGTACTTGTTTTTCTGATATTTGTATATCTGGTAATATGTATTGGAATGCATGTTCCATATCATCTCTTTCAAAATTATTTTCTTTTGTAAAACCTGCTTGGAAGTTTTTATTTAATGATTCAAAAATATCATTCTCTTGTGTATAAATGATCACCTCGTCATTAATGGACTGTATTTTATCTTTGACTTTGGTTTTGCTTCGGGTGTAGCTGTAAAACTGCTTAAGTTGATCACTACTTTTATTTATAATGTTTTCCTCGAGCTGTCTTTGAGCCTTCCTCCTTATCTTTGTACAGTATAATTATATCTTGCCTATTTACAGTTGTTATATACCCTCTCACTATTGTGTCTTCTGTATCTATTCCACAGCAATTTTGCTTTCTTTTGTTTTTTTACATTCAGTATTATACCATTTCTTTATTTTCATTTCTGTTCCTTTGTGTTGAGGGGTATACTTCTCGACTCTTATTTCATAAAAATCACAGAATTTCCTAAATATAGCATCTAAATCTTGTCCTCTAAGCTCCATTTCCAAATCTGTTTCCAAGAAGTACTTCTTCAGGTCATGGTAGTTGCCCTTTTTGTAAATTAGACTCTTTTTGTAACTCTCATTACTGGTAACTACGTCATATGTAATCCTGAGTTGCAGTTTAATACTGCATGGTCGCTTTTGCCGAATGAAGGGTGATACATTATACAGTCAGTATCATTTTCTTTCCTAGTAAATGTAAGATCTAGTACTGATGGATCATCTAATCCTTTTTTTTTTTTTTCTTGTGTTTTCCTTTACATGCTGTATTAGAAAAAAACTCCTACACAAGATCCTGGAGCTTTTGATCCTAACAGCTTTCATGGCTTCTTACATTAAGAGTATTCCAATTTATATTTGTACTGAAATATCCAGTTAATATAATTCTTTCAGATTTCGCGTCCATTCTATGTAGTAATGTTCTTAAATTCTGAATTGTACTTTCTGCCAGGTCTTCATATTCGCCTGTTTCCCAAGAGTTTGTTTTGGGTGGCATGTATAACTTTGCCACAGTTAATTTCCCTTCATATGTGTTAATCTTCAGTGCAATCAGTTCTACTTGTGAGGTTAAATCTTTTTTTTATTTCTCTGACTTGTAGATTTTTCTTTGCTAAGATAATTCCTTCTTCTTTCTTTAAATTTCTGTCTCTCCTCCATATATTCTATTCCTCTAAGTTTAGGGTATCGTTTGATATCTTTCGGGTTAATTTTGTTTCAGTTAGGCAAATAATAGGTGGTTCTTTTTCTTTGGTATAGTCTTTCATCTCTAATAAATTAGACACCATTCCAACTACATTTGAGTACATCAACTTAATCATATTGTTTACTTACTTGCCATTTTTTGAGTCTAGTGTCTTCCTTCTTTTTATTCCCTGTTCGTTATGTATCACTTTCGTACCTGCAATCCAATTACTTTGTAAAAAAAAAATTACTCTTCCTCTTATCTTTCCTCTTTCTTTGTTTTTGCCTCCTCCCTCTTCTCCATTAGTAATCCCAATTCCTCTTGAGTTAGGCATCTTTTTATCCATACTTTTTAAAACTCTTTTTCCATAAGTTTTTTGCATTTTTTAGTACTTCCTCCACAATATTCACACTCTGAAAGGTTACATACAGGGGCCTTGACTTATTTTTCTCATATTTCCTTAGCGTTTTGTGTTCCTCTATGTCTTTATCACATATTTCCTCTGATACTTCCTTCAATATGTTCATTATATTTGCCATCTTCTTTTTGCCTTTCGATTTTTTAAAATTTCTTCATTATCTATAAAAGTGAATCTTTGACAAATTTTGGGTTGTTTTTTATTTCTTCCACTTCCATTCTGTTGCTTTTTTTTCTTCGACTCTTGTTTCTAAGTCTTTCATTTCTTTCATCATTTCGGAATATGCAGTTTCTACATCATCTTTGTAACTTTGCATCACTTCATTCACCTGGGAATTCTCTTCAGTATCACTGCTTTGGTCTATCAGACTGCTTGCTTGCCTAATTGTCTCTGTATCATTTCTGAACTCTTCCATAATACTCTCATGGTTGACAAGTTTTCTTGCCATTTGACTATCTTCCTTCTAAGTCCGACCTCAGCACCCCCCTTGTAATAAGGTCTCAGTCCAGCACCCCTGTACAATTGGTTACTGGGACTGCTACACTACTGCAGGGTTAAAGTGAAGCGAAGTACTGCATGACAGTTTATTATATACTGTCTCAAAAAAAAAATCAAGGATGCCAATACTAAGCAAATCCAGTAAGAAAAAATATAATGCAGCATTTTCCAGCACCCTCTAAAATTGATTTCAGCACCCCCTGGGGGTGCTAGCACCCCAGGTTAAAAAACGCTGTAATCTAAGTGAACCAACCTCAAGTGACAGTTCATCTATTGTTGTGTCTTTTTTGTTTAATTCATTTACTAATTTTTCATTTTCTTCCTGCTGCTTGCGTAATTGCTTCTTAATGTCATCTATTTTACTTTGAAATGTTTTTTCCAGTTTATTCACTTTCTCTGCTTCTTTGTTGTATGTTTCCATTTCAACCATTTCTTGGTAGAAATCATCATCCTGTTATCTACCTTTCTCCCTTTTCTTAACTCCTTCCATATTCACTTTACTACAGATGGTGCTCATCTTTTGGTATTACTTAGAAAGACTCTACTAACAAGTATGCATCTCCCTGCTACCTGCCTGGTGACAGCCAACACCCATCAGATGATGCGTTGATCAGCGAATTCTTGCACTAATTGGATGTTTTCTGTTATTCGGACAACACTTTTTCTTATACTTCCTCTACTATATTAGAACATCTTAGCTCATATGAGGATACTATTTAGGTGTGGCCAGTTGTCGCCAAGGGTGGCCAGCGCGGAGTGAGGAGATAGACATGTCGTCTCTGGCACTGCCTGTGTGTGTGTGTGTGTGTGTGTAAGGTCTGATTGAAAAAGTATCTGAATTGTATTTGATTGAAGAAAACCATGCTTACTTATTTAGTTCAGATTTCAATCCCCTTCATAATACGAATACGACTCCTGGTACTCAACATACTTAGCCC
Source organism: Coenobita brevimanus (assembly GCF_032717465.1). Classification (NCBI taxonomy): domain Eukaryota; kingdom Metazoa; phylum Arthropoda; class Malacostraca; order Decapoda; family Coenobitidae; genus Coenobita; species Coenobita brevimanus. The sequence continues at coordinate 26,281,466 of NC_136980.1, forward strand.
AGTGGTGCTTCCATTACTGGAAACATTATGTAAAGTTAGTTTTGGGGATCACCAGCATGGTCTTGTTGCGATTGTCTTTATCTTTTATCTCATTTGTGTCCTCAAATTTCTACTCCTTAACTGCATCTTCAGCTAAGGAAATAGCCAACAGTAACAGGGAGCTGTGTCAGGTGAGGAGAGAGCCTGCTGGACCTGTGTGATCCTGCGTTTAGCCCCCCCCCCCCTCAACAACAACAAAAAATCCCGATTAGCTTTGATGAGTGGGCTGGAACATTGTCCTGATGGAGCTGCCAGTCCTCCACCTTCCACGATTTCCATCTGTTGTGATGCACTGCATTCTTTAGGCGATGGAGAACACCCAGGTACTGCTCTTTATTGACTGTTTAGCCTTTTGAATTGGACTCATAATTAACAACTCCCTCCTAGTGGAAAAAACTGTCAGCATGAGCTTCATCTTCCTCCAAACCTGCCGTGGCTTCTTTGGCCATAGTGTCATGACCAAAAGCCTGCTGAATCTTCCTGATGGTTTCAGACTGCGTTTAACCAAGTTCTTGACATAATCTGCTGCAATAACATTACTCAGTTCGCTTGATCATTCTGGCACAAAACGAAAATGCGATGAACAAGAAGAGCACATCTGGGTGGCAAGCTAAACATATTCGAGTGAAGGAACAACGCTTCAGGATTATGCTCCTCTGAGTTGCATCTCGTTGTTCCTACTGGTCTACAAGGAAAAAATAATTATGTGGTTGCATATTTTCAATCATATCATAATAATTCTAGCAACACAATGTGTCTTCAGTTATTCGATTATATCAAAGATACCTACATTTTCAGAAACTTCACGGACAGTCTGGCAACGATTATCACGAATCACAGCACGCACTTTCCCAACTTGATCTCGTATTTTGCCATGGAAAGCCGTCCAGATTTGAGATCGACTTAGTTGACATTCTTCCCAATTTAAACACTGGAACCACTTGTGGCAAGGCTACCAACTCAAATAATCCTTCCCATAAGGTTAAGATATCATTTCAAAAGTCTCTGTAAAAGTTTTTCCCAGTCTGAAACAGAAATTCATGCAAACTCGCTGCTCTTCAAGAGCCTTCATTTTTCAGCTTGCGACAAAACACTCCATGCACTAAACACTTGTGGACCCCGATAATTAAGTGACGTAGTGTGATGAGGTTTTGTCTAACACTAGAGTGTTAGACAAAACCTCACGCTATGCCAGCTTGATGGTGCAGTATATATGAAAGAGTTACTAAAACAGTATCTAAACCTTCCAGTTTGAAAAGTCTGTCCTTAGTTGAAGAAAATCATCATGAGGTACAAGAGAGAGAGAGAGAGAGAGAGAGAAATCCCTAGTTCATTGGGTTAAGGAAGGTTGCTAACTCCTCTCAGTGTTTTGTCTTCAGTATAACACTTCTGAATTATCTGCAGTGCTATTTATATCCTTTAAGGACTGATATAGATTGTATAAATAACTTACAAGATAGTATTAATAGGGCACATGCAGAAATAAACTAATAAAGGAGAGGAGCAAGAAGGCCACCTTAATTATGGGAATGTGGATAAAAGTGGGCGAATTCAGTTTGAGGCAGTGCAGAGTGATGGCTGCTGTATCAGTCATCTAGTGTCCTATTCTAAGAGGCTTTGGAGAGTTCTTAGTGCCTCTTCCGTAGCAGTTTATTATGCATATTAACTTAAATATTGTTTTGTATGATATTGATGTAAACAGAATTGCCAAACCAGATTCACAGAATTCGCCAAATTTGCTCTCCTTGTATAGATTGAACTGGTTATATGTAACACTCATATCTGACACATAATTGTATTGTATTGCAGAGCCATTAAAATGTTGCTAGAGCAAATTGCTAAGAAGTAAGCTCAAATTGCTAGAATATTGCTAAAAGTTGATAAAGATCTTCAAAAACTTATTATAAATACCTCAGGCCTAGGTATAAAAAAGCTGAATTGACAACCCTAGATACGAAGTAGGTCTATAAGGTGATATGGGGGCACGGTGGCTTAGTCGTAGAGCATCAGAGTCGTGATCAAGGGATTGCGAGTTCGAGCCTCGCCCGGGACTGCCGTGCCAGGAGAGGTAGCGCGCTCCTGTAACCTAGCGGGGTTATACTGTATGGCCATAGTTGCCTACCTCGGGGATTAAATCCTTATAAGGTGATATAAATAGCATACAAGAGAGTGTCATGATGTGAAACAGAAAGAAGTAGTTAAGGAAGAGGTGCTGCAATGCCTCCTCTACCACCAAGAAAACGACCCCCAGAGCAGTGACTTATTACTTCACTTTCTTCTGGACTTACTCCTTATTTTAGTGTGGAATACTGGTTATCCGTAGATTGCCCTCTGTTTTTATGACATGTTAGACATGTAATCGTAAATGCACTGGTACCGGTATTTTTAAAAATAACAATTTAAACATCTTGCTACAAACTATAGGGTAGCTACACAACTTCCTTTTGGGTATTTAACGTGCATTTTTTCTCCTTTTTTTAGTAGGTGGGGGAGCCCATCATCCACTCACTCAATGTAAGAAGTGCCATATGATCTCTACACTGAGTGACAAGCCAAATGGTTTCCTGTACCCAGGAAACCATTTACTATGCTGGGTGGTAACCATATAACCGGGGTTTCTGGCAGGGTTAAGTGTCCCCTAGATTCCCCTATCCAAAATCACTTAATCATGGCAGTCGTTTCAGAGAGCCTCGGAGGGCCCAATACCTGCCCAGGGCCCCAACCAAATGGGCAGACTCGCATGGCCATGTGGAATGTGAGAGGTGTGAATGAGGAGAGCAAGAGGGTGGAAGTGGTGAATGTGTTCAAGAGTGCGAGATATACTGTGATGGCATTGTGTGAAATGAAGATGAAAGGGTGAGAAGTGGAGGAGTGGGAGGGTGTGAAATGTATAAGATGGGGAATGAATGGGCGAGGAAGATGCAAAGAAGGAGTTGCTTTGTTGTTGAATGAGGTGTGGCAGAGTGGAATGAATGATTACAAATGTGTCAGCTCGAGGTGTATGTATGTCAAATTCAAGTATGAGAAGGTGAAAGTGGCAGTGATTGTAGCGTAAGCACCGTGTGAGGACAGGAGTGAAAGAGAGAAAGACAAGTTTTGGGATGAGCTGGGTGAAGTAGTGGGAGAAATGTCCAGGAGCTATAAAGTGATTGTGATGGGGGATATGAACAGAAGAGTAGGCACTGGTCCTGAGGATGACATAGTGGGTTGTTACGGAGTACCAGGATAAAATGATAATGGGAAGAGACTAAAGGATATGTGTCAGGAGAGGAGGTTGTGCATTTGTAACTCGTATTTCAAACACACAGTTGCACTTAAAAATACATGGTATAGAGGGAACGGGGTTCGTGTTGAAAGAGGCCTGATTGATTACGTGCTTGTAGAGAGGTCGATGATGGGAATGGTTGCTGATACGAGGGCTGTGAGAGGACGATGTGGAGGTCTGTCAGATCTGATTGTGGTATGCAAGATCAAGCTGAGAGGATTGAGGTGGATCAGGAGAGAGAGAAGCAATCAGGCAGAAAGACTGAAAGTTGAGAAGCTGAGGATCCAAGAAATTGCAGATGAATACAGGACCAAAGTAGAGGACGAGTTAGAAATACTGAATTGGAATGAAATGGATCTGGATAGACTGTGGAATGCATATAGGGATTGCTTAGTTAGGAATCCTAAAGTGGTGTGTGGTGTGGCAAGAGTAACAACATAGAAGAAAGGTACGGTATGGTGGGATGAGGAAGTACAGAGTGCGGTGGAAGAAAAGAGGAAGAAGTGGCTAAAGTGGTTTCAGGATAGGGGTTCAGTTGAAATAAGAACTGAATATGCTGTGAGCAAGAAGCACGTAAAGAGACTAGTGAAGAGGAAAATGAAGGAGGTAAATGAGGATCTGGGAAGAAAAATGAATGCGAACCACTCTGAAAATAGAAAGTTATTCCGGAAAGAGGTGTGGAAATGTAGAAGTCAAAGCAGAAAGAAATGGGATGGTGTGAAGGATGCAGGTGGTAGATTATTAACCATGGAGATGAAGTAAGGGCCAGATGGAAAGCATATTTTGAAACTCTGATGAATGGGGATAGAGAGAGCAGAGCAGCTGTAAACATGATTGGTTTGGTGGGTGTGCAGAGAAGGAATGCAGTGTCAGGAGACGTGACACTCGCACAGGTGAAGAGCGCTGTGAAGCGGCTGAAAAATGGGAAAGCAGCTGGGGTTGATGAGGTGTATGCAGAGATGCTTAAATGTAGTGGAGAGAATGGAATGAAGTGCTTGTTGGAGATATGTAAGAAGGCATGGATGAGTGAAACTGTCCCTGCAGAGTGGAAAAATGCTGTGATTGTACCCCTGCACAAAAATAAAGGTGAACGAAGTGAGTGCAAGAATTATCGTGGCATACGCTTACTGAGTGTAGTAGGGAAGGTATATGGAAGAATTATTATAGAGAAAGTAAGAGAGATATCAGAAGTCCTAGTGAGTGATGAACAGGGTGGGTTTAGGAGTGGCAGAGGATGTTTGGACCAAATATTTGCAGTGAGACAGATAGTAGAGAGGGCTTGTGAGAAGGACCATACAGTGTTTTTGGCATTCATGGATCTGGAAAAAGCATATGACAACGTGGAGAGAGAAGGATTGTGGAAAGTTTTGCGCATGTACGGTGTAGAGGGTAAGCTGCTAGGTGCCGTCAAGAGTTTTTATGATGGTAGTGAAGCATGTGTCAGGGTTAATGGGCATCTAAGTGAATGGTTCACGATCAGTGTGGGCGTGCAACAAGGTTGTGAGATGTCCCCATGGTTGTTCAATGTATATATGGATGGGGTGATGAGAGAAGTGAAAGCACGAGTAATGGAGAGAGGGATGACGTTGGTAATAAATGGTGATGGACGGAATATCTCAAATTTGT